>NW_013533632.1:791246-808877 GCF_000836235.2 Papilio xuthus | reverse complement strand
CCCACTCTTCCCCTCCCCTCTCCCGCCTCACCCAAAGGTGTCCGATGCCGCGATATTTGACAACCTTAATATCTAATTTAAATTATTTGATTTATATTATAGTTAACTTTGATAAATAACGGTTGCCATTGCTGAACTAAAAATAAACGATAGTTCTGTCCTTTTGTTTTTATATACTCTTTTGGTGATTATAGACGCGGAGATCGACACAAAAACATTTCGCTTGGCTTTTTAGATGAAGCAAGTAAGCAAGCTAAGTGTAACATATCATTGTAAAATTGAAAACTGCGTAATGTTCGGTTAAGCCGTTTCTAAGATTATTATAAACGAATTCACACTGTTTATAGGTTTGGATTAGTTTTCATAGTCAAATAACTTAATCACACTGTCAATAACTTTTGCAACATATTGAACAATACATAAGTAAACAAACAAAGTCAGTTGTGACAAAATAAACAAAGTTGCTATTTTTTAAATTACAATATAATTGAAAAAAATATTTTTTAGAATGATTAAAAAATTTTTTACACCTACAGTTATAAGTGCTAAGTAATTATTTGAGCGAAAAAAATATATAATAAAAATGCTGAGCGAATTTACATCAAGTCATAAATGAGAAAAATTAGAAACTTACAACTTCACTTACTGACAATATTTTTTGATCATATCAATATTTTTAAAAAGCAAAAAAAAAACAATTTATGTTAAAAAAAAAAACAAAAAAATGCTATGCTTTTTTAATTTTTTACATGCGAATTATCGAATGAATGATTACGCTGTCGAAAAATATAATATTATGTACGATAAATGTGCGCTTTTGCTATGGTATATAACAAATTGGATATTTTATAACACACGTATTGCAAAAAAAAAATATCACATTTAAAATTAAAGACAATATCAGATTAAAACAGAGCGATAGTAAATAAATATCATGAGCCAAAAGGCAGTGATCTAACTATGCATTTAGATATGACTATATAAATGCCAACCAATAGCGACAGTATATAAAATGAAAATCAAATAGGCACAAAACAACACCGCTTCTAGCCTATCCAGTGGAACATTGATCCTATTCAGTGCTTGCAGAGTTTTAACCTTACCCTCACATTGTGTCCTGATATCTAAAATTATATTTGCAGCGTGTTGCGCGAACTTGCGAGCGGCCATAAAGTTTGGATGATATTATACCTGCTGTTCTAACGATATAGTGCAAAGCGAAGTCGCACGAGCAGTTTTGATTCCTAATACACAGTTGCGAAAGCGAACTCAAAGTGAAAAAAGGCAAAGCGCTTTGAATTTTAATACAAAAAATGTTTTTTTTATTTTAAAAATTAAAAGCAGATGAGTATTAATTACTTTGATGGCAATTTATTTTAAATATTATAAATTTAGTAATAATATTTACTTTTGAAGCGAATCCACGTAAATAAAACCAATAAAATAAATATGATAAAATATAGCTCAGCAAACATACTTATGAACAGAAAATAGCACAAAAGAGAAAGTTTGACGAAAACAGCCTTAGTTCCAATTTTGTCCATGAGCTAGTAAAGTTTGTCGCACTATATACCGTGTACTATTTGCGCGTAATTTGGCGAATGTTGCTTTGGCTATTGCGCGGCAACTATTTCTAAAAAGAATGTCTAATTTCTTGTAATCTCCTCTATAATGTATTTTAAATTATTTGATTTCAAACATTATTAACTCTACAAAATGCGAAATGCTGCGATGTTTTATATTGTTTTTTGCTTTTTGAAAAATTTTGTAAATTAAAAAAAAACTGAATTCAATTTCCCTTATTTTTATTACATTTTATCTAATTGGTAAATGTTTTTAATATACAATAGCTGAAGGCGGTTTTGGCTGCATAATTAAATTTTAGCTGTGCTTTTGCGTAATTACGATTAAAATATTTTATCTTATTTATTTGCACATTTTGCACTTTTTCATGCATTATTATATATTTCCTTATGTTTTATTTATTTATTGACATAGAATAAAAAACATATGAACTAATGACGCGACTTTCAGTTAACTATATATAAAATTTGTAAGTCTGTATGTATTTGTATAATGGCATGCGTGAATTATAAAATGATAAAAAGCATATGCAAAATGCACTTTATTCTTTTTTGTTGTCGTTTTATTTTAAATGGATTTAAAACATAAAAAAATAACTACTAAAATATGTTGCAAAAATTATGACAGTGTTGGTAAGGGATGACTTTGTATTATATTTTTTTTATAAAATTATAACTATACAATATAATATAATAAGTAATAACAATAGTAATATTTTTTTAATGATAAATAACAAGTTAACTAATTTTTGATAGTATTAAACAGCACCTGGATGACCGACCGCTTTGCTCGGTATTTTTTTTAATTGTGTTTTTTTGGAAATTATATTTAAGTAGGAATTACTAATAAAATGATCAAATATAAATAATATTTTTCGATCTTACCGATAGAAATAGTTAAGTTTATGTTTAAGTTGATTATCGATAAAACACGAATAAAATGACATTTTCTAAAAATGATTCCTAGCTAGATCAATTTATCGCCCCCGAAACCCTTTATATACTAAATTTTATTATATGAAAAATATATACAAGAATTGCTCATTTAAAGATATAAGATTAATGTTATATTAGCCGACCATTGATCGAACGAAATTTTATCGTAGTACTTAATTATTTTTTTTTTCATTAAAAATAGCTTTATGCAATTCTCTACATAACCTATATATATTTCACGTTTACAAGTTCGGGTCAATCTCTTTAAAAAAAAATCGCGTAATCCAATAATATTCTGATGATATAAAAATTGACAAAGCAAACTGATTTATTTTGTGGAAAAGTTGAGTCTTTAAACATATTAAAGTACGTTCTTTATATTTTCTAAACTCAACTAAAAAAAATATCATTAATTCAAATAACATACATTAGATTTACATTTTTTTGATTTTACATTATATTGTGCAATAGTATTGTTTCAATTTTTAAATTGAAACAATACTAAACGAAACTTCTAAGTAGGTGGCGCCACCGCCAAGAATCCGCTGTTATCTGTCAAAGTTTTCAAACGTCATTCTCGCGATTTTTTTTAATAAAAATTATAAACGTATCGTTTACTGTCTGTGCCGGAATTTAAAAAGGAGCTCCGAAGTCGGAATCCATTCACAACTGCAAAAAAAAATGTGAAAAATTAAAAAATATATTTACTATTGATTTTTTTTAGTGAAATTTGACGGAAGTCGTAGCTTCTTATTGTTTTAATGTAATCAGATATAAAAATTTATTGTTATTTTATTATTAATCTTTGAAGTTTAATTTAGAGTTTAAATACTATTTTCGTCAGTGATGTAAATAAGAATTATTGAGACAAAGTACCAACACTTGTTTATTTCAAACGACCCTGGATTATTCGGTCCCCTGTCGATCTCTGTCTGCATGAAACAAGTATAATGAGGAATATATGAATTTCGAATAGATGTCGGCTGGTAAACATCATTTAATATTCACAATCTGACGACATCCTTGTCCTGATTCGTTGTTATTTTGTTCCAAGAGCTGTTAAATATTAATTCGTTTAGTAAACATATCCTTCAATTTGAGTGGGATCATTTTTCAACATCGTACGATGGAAATTTCCATTATCAGATTGCCAACTGCGTCGTATTCAAATTGGCTGTACGATCATACGATGTTTACCTGATTCGCAAACTGAAACGATTCCAGATTTCACAATATTAAAATTAATTGCGCTAACAAGGTTTATTCCAAAAGTTCTACGTATTTCGTACTTTTCGTTTTTTAATCTTACTAATATTATAAATGCGAATGAATCGTTGGATGGATGTTTGTTAGAAGGTATCTTCAGAACGACTGCATCTTGTTGTATGTTTGGTATAGATATATAGCATAGTCTGAAAAAAGACGTAAGGTAATAATTAAGTTTTTTTTAATACCGTGTGGACGGAGTCGCGGGCGACCACTAGTATGTATATAATATAAAAGAGTCAACGGATTGACTGCCAACTGACTATCAACTGATATATTAACACACAGCCGAAACTCCTGGGCATAGGCTTGAAAATTTGACATAGATTTTTGTAGCAGCCGAGCACTACATAAATATTTTATTAAATTCATCTCCTAAAGGTCTAAAGTGGGAAAGTTTCTATAGAATTGATGGAAAAGAGTTTATGGTGATAGTACGTTGTAGATTTTGAAACGCGGACGAAGCCGCGGGAAATAACTAGTCATCATATAAATGTAATTAATATATTTTTATAATATCGATTTTAGTTAAAATCTGTAAGTTCCCTGGCTTGTAAATATATTATTCTTGATTTCAAAATTGTACAACGCCATCTACCGAAATTTCGAGGTAGCAGTACACTGTTAGCAGTGGTAGGTTAGTTAGTTTTATAGTTAAAAGATGGCGCTGTTACGACTGACATGTTCTTAGGTGTAGATCAATATTCAAACTAATTGTCTAGACTAGGCAGTGGCCACGCCTAGGGTGTGGCTGAGCTTGGTGCTAGCAAGGTCTGCGCATGTACAATTGAAGTACCGCATTGCAGTACCGCACCGTAAAATTGATTAATTAAAGTACGCAGGTGCAAAACTGTATGTAGGGAGGCGATTGGAATGGGGTAAATATGGCTAGGGCATCTAAGCCTTCAGATCAATACTTGAACCTAGACAGTGCCACGCCTAAATTATGGGAGTTGGCAAACCGACAGAGAGGGAGGCACATTGTGGCTCTGGCGTGCAAAACAACCTAAGCCTAGAGCTGTCGCTCGGATTTTAGCATGGATACGGGTGTGGAGGACAAAGGGAGGGGTTGAGTGTGAAGGCGAATGGGAGAGGTTGGGTGTGGAGGACAATGGGAGGGTTTGAGTGTGGAGGCAAATGGGAGAGGTTGGGTGTGGAGGCAAATGGGAGGGGTTGGGTGTGGGAGGCAATTGGAGGTTGTTGGTTCGGGTGGGAATGGGAGGGATTGGATGTTGCGGGGAATGGGAGGGTTAGAGTGGGGTGGGGCAAGGATACAGGAGTGGGAGGAGAGGGGCGTAGTGGGGGATGCTGCAATATATCTGCAGTAGTCGGAGGATTTGGCCAGTGCTAGTTACGCCGGCGGGTAATAAGCATGTGTCGCGGTCGTGTCGAGCATGGAATAATATCTGCTCAAAGTGATTGTGTGGCAGTTCACATGTAAGTTTATTCTTATTACAGGTACATGTCGTTCAGTCACTCGGTTCTTTAACGGCTCATTAATTTGGGGATCATTTTCCGCAACCAGTCTTCTTTCTGTCTGCGGCTACAATGCTAGCAAATTATTTTCGGGTCATTTCTAAAATCAAATCAACTGCCAACCAGTTTTTAGGTTTTCTATGTAAAGAAATTTTAGGCATATACATTTTAGGGTTCTCTTGGTGAGCTGCCATTTTGCGATTTTATGTGCAGTCGCCATTTTCTTTTCCAATCCCCGGGACTGCGCAGCTGCATTGATTGGTATCTGACGCATGCGCAGTATTACGCACTATTATGTGTGGGCAGGCAGTAGAGGGCGTTGGTGCAGCTATGATTGCGGGTTGGGGGGGAGGGTAGTAGCTCATGCGCTGTCAAGCTCTAGTGCTAGTTTCACATGAAGGCAGGACAGTATGACAATGCATTTAATTGAATGTCACAAGTAGTCAATTTATTTAAAAACTAGCTGTTTTCCGCGACTTTATCTGTTTTGAAGTATGTATTAAATATAGTGTTTCGTAGTGTATTAATATTACTAATTTTATAAATGCAAATGTGTGGATAGATGTATGGATGGATAGATAGATAGATAGATTTTTTTATTTTATTTAAAAACAACTGTATAGATGGATCGATAGATAGATAGATGGATGTTTGTTAGAAGGTATCTCCTGAACAACTACGTGAAATTCGCTGAAATTTGGAATAGATGTCGAACAAAGACTTGAAGAACACAAAGGCTCTTAATACAGTTTTTTCTTAATTCTACAAGGACGGAGTCGCGGGCGACAACTAGTTCTATTTATTTTTGAAATATAAAATGCAACTTGATCTTATTAACATTATAAATGCCGGTCTTTTGCAATATGATATTGTTTAGACGCCATTTGCTTTTCCAATCCCTGGGACTGCGTAGCTGTATTGATTGGTACCTGACGCATGCGCAGTATTTTATAATATTATGTGTGGGCGGCGAGAAAATCAAATCAATAATTGAGCCTGTCTAGACAGCAGCCACACCTAGATATAGGGAGTGGGGGGACTACACTTAGAGCTCTGTCTGGATTATCGTTGAGGCGGGGGACGATATGGCGCATGCGCAATAGCTGACTTGCTCTGGCCGGGACACAAAGAGGATTCCGGGGGGAAGGGGAGGGGGGTGGTATAGATGGCGTTGCGGAGAAGTAGGGGGGATGCTGTGGCGCATGTGTAGAGGTCTAGCAATATTAATAACTATAATAAGCAAAAGGAATAAATGAATACCAATTCAAAGTGATTCTGCGACATTGTATTATATGTAAAAAGTATACATTCTTATTATATGTCGTTCTGACATTTTTATGGTTAAAATCTAATTGATATTCTTTAAAAAATGATTTTCGGGATAAGATATTGTTTAGTCACCATTTTCTTTACCAATCCCCGGAACTTCGTAGCTGCATTGCTTGGTATCTGACGCATGCGCAGTAATGTTTAATATTATGCGTCGGCAGTAGAGGGCGTTGGTGCAGCTATGAGTGCGGGGGGGGGGTAGCTCATGCGCTGTCAAGCTCGAGTGCTAGTTTCACACGAAGGCAGAACAGTATGACAATGCATTTAATTGAATGTCACAAGTTGTCAATTTATTTGAAAACTAGCTGATTCTCGCGACTTTGTCTTTTTTAAAGTATGTAAATATAAATATAATTTTTTTTAATGCGATGCAACATTCGCGATGCTTGTAGTTGTTTCACGGTGTATTAATCTTGCTAATATTATAAATGCGTATGTTTGGATGTATAGGTGTATGTATGGATGGATGGATGGATGGATGGCTGGATGGATGGATGGATGGCTGGATGGATGGATGGATCAATAGATGGATAGTTGGATGGATAGATAGATGGATGTTTGTTAGAAGGTATCTCCTGAACAGCTGCGTGAAATTCGCTGAAATTTGAAATAGATGTCGAACAAAGGCTTGCAGAACACAAAGGACAAGAACGGTGTCGAGGGCGACAACTAGTTCTATTTATTTTTGAAATACAAAATGTTATCTTGATCTTATTAACATTATAAAAGCGGATGTTTGGATGCATGGAAGAATGGATGGATGGGTAAATGTTTGGTAAAAGGTAATTTCGAACGGTTGCATGGATCGAGCTGAAATTTTGCAAAGGTCAGAGAAAAAGGTAGAACAACATATGGTCTACAAATTAAGTATTTTTTTCTTTTAATTCCACACAGATAGAGTCGCGGGCGATAGAAGTTGTACGTGTTTTTTAAATATATAACATTAATAATATCAAGTTAATTAGTAAGAATGAATAAAATGCCGGTCTTTTGCATTATGATATTAATAAGTCGCCATTTTCTTTACTAATCCCCGGGACTCCGTAGCTGCATTGATTGGTATCTGACGCATGCGCAGTAGATGACATGCTCTGCCCGGGATTGGAAAGATGGGCGAAGAGAGGTAGTGGGGATACTGATGCGCATGTGTAAGGATCGGGTGTGGCAATCAGTGCTAATTGCGTCGTCGGGCAGCGTACTTGTGTCGTAATTATAGTGCAAGGAATAAGTGAATATCTGCTCTAAGTGATTATGCAAAACTGCAAAGTATGTATCCTTTTTATAAGTCAAATAATTTTTTAAGGTGAAATATAATTTAATTTATTTAAAAATTGTTTCGTGTGCCACCCCTAATGCATTATAGATTCAAAGAGTAAGGCGGAGATATATAATATGATATTGTTTAGTCGCCATTTGCTTTTCCAATCCCCGGGACTTCGTAGCTGTATTGATCGGTACCTGACGCATGCGGAGTAATGTACAATATTATGTGCGGGCGGCGAGGAAATCAAATCAATAATTGAGCCTGTCTAGACAGCAGCCACACCTAGATATAGGGAGTGGGGGGACTACACTTAGAGCTCTGTCTGGATCATCGATGAGGCGGGGGACGCTATGGAGCATGTGCAATAGCTGACTTGCTCTGGCTGAGATACAAAGAGGGATACCGGAGGGGCGGGGAGGGGTAGGGTTGGGATGCTTTGACGCATGTGTAGCGGTCGGGTGTGGCAATCAGTGCTAGTTGCGTCGTCGGGTAAAGCGCTTGTGTCGTAATTATCGAGCAAGGAATAAATGAATAAGTGCTCAAAGTGATTGTGTAACTCTGCATAATATGTAAGATAATTATTTTTATATGTCGTTCTGTCAGTTTTTTTGTCGGTCGAAATATCTTTGATTCTCTTTAAAATTAGATTCGCGTTATATGATATGATATTGCTTTGCCGCCATTTGCTTTTCCATTCGCCGGCAAGGTGCAGCTGCATTGATTGGTATTTGACGCATGTGCAGTATTACGCACTTTTGTGTCGGCAGTAGAGGGCGTTGGTGCAACTATGAGTGCGGGTGGGGGGGGGGGAGGGTAGTAGCTCATGCGCTGTCAAGCTCTAGTGCTTATTTCACACGAAGGCAGGACAGTATGACAATGCATTTAATTGAATGTCACAAGTTGTCAATTTATTTAAAAACTAACTGTTTTCCGCGACTTTGTTTTTTTAAAGTATGTCAATATAAATAAATATTTTTTTTAAATGCGATGCAACATTCGCGATGCTTGTAGTTGTTTCACGGTGTATTAATCTTGCTAATATTATAAATGCGTATGTTTGGATGTATGTATGTATGTATGGATGGATGGATGGATAGTTGGATGGATGGATATATGGATGTTTGTTAGAAGATATATCCTGAACAGCTGCGTGAAATTTGCTGAAATTTGAAATAGATGTCGAACAAAGGCTTGAAGAACACAAAGGACAAGAACGGTGTCGCGGGCGACAACTAGTTCTATTTATTTTTGAAATACAAAATGTTATCTTGATCTTATTAACATTATAAAAGCGGATGTTTGGATGCATGGAAGAATGGATGGATGGGTAAATGTTTGGTAAAAGGTAATTTCAGAACGGTTGCATGGATCGAGCTGAAATTTTGCAAAGGTCAGAGAAAAAGGTAGAACAACATATAGTCTACAAATTAAGTAGTTTTTTCTTTTAATTCCACACAGATAGAGTCGCGGGCGATAGAAGTTGTACGTGTTTTTTAAATATATAACATTAATAATATCAAGTTAATTAGTAAGGATGAATAAAATGCCGGTCTTTTGCATTATGATATTAATTAGTCGCCATTTTCTTTTCCAATCCCCGGGACTTCGTAGCTGCATTGATTGGTATCTGACGCATGCGCAGTAATGTACAATATTATGTGTGGGCGGCGAGGGAAGGCGGCGGTGGGGACGTATGGAGTGGGAGGGGTCCAATAGCTCATGCCAATCGCTAATGCTAGCTACATACAAGGGCAGAACAGTGACTTAGAACAGTACGACAATGTAGAGCTGTTTTGCGAAGTGTACAATCAAAAAAGTACATGATGCTTAGGGCCACTGCAACTTTGTGCTACATGCGTAAGTCTAGAGCCGGACAAAGGATATAGGCTTAGGCTTAACTATAAGGAATAAGGGATGAAAGTTTGTAAAATGTTTGTTGTAATAAAATGATGGATGTAAGTTTGTATCGTTGAATATGTTTTGTCGTAAAAATTTATAAGTTTAGTCCAAATAATTAAAAGCCGAACACAGAATTTCATAAAAATGAAGTCGCGAGCACAGCTAGCATAATAATAAAATCAATTAGAATAAGATATTGAAGAACTAAGGGTGGCGATTGATAAAGCGCAAATGGATGGGCTGGAGTATCTGTACCATCAAATCAATACTTGTAACTAACGGCCACACCTAGATAAAGGGAGAGGGGGAACTACGGTTAATTCTTTGTCTGTATCGACGATAAGGTGGGTGAGGCTGTGGCGCATGCGCAATAGTTGGCTTGCTCTTAAACCCACGCCTAGACTAGAGCTCTGGCCGGGACACAAAGAGGGTTCCGGTGGGAAGGGGAGGGGTATAGATGGCGTTGCGGAGAAGTAGGGGGGATGCTGTGGCGCATGTGTAGAGGTCGGATGGTACGACTAGTGCCGGTTGGGCCGTCGGGCAGCTGCCCATCGAAACAACCAGTACTCTAGCAATATTAATAACTATAATAAGCAAAAGGAATAACTGAATACCTACTCAAAGTGATTCTGCGACAATCGTTCTGTCAATTTTTTTAATGATCAAAATCTAATTTATATTCTTTAAAAATTAATTTTCGGGATATTATATTGTTTAGTCGCCATTTGCTTTTTCATTCCCCGAAGACTGCGTAGCTGGATTGATTGGTATTTGACGCATGCGCAATAGCTGACATGCTCTGACCGGGACACGATTTCGGGGGTAGAGGGGGGTGGGGGGTGGATTGAGAAAGATGGGCGGGGAGAGGTAGTAGGGATGGTGTGGCGCATGTGTAGACGTCGGGTGTGGCAATCAGTGCTAGTTGCGCCGTCGGGCAGCGAGCTTGTGTCGTATTTATCGAGCAAGGAATAAATGAATAAGTGCTCAAAGTGATTGTGTGACATTGCATAGTATGTGAGTGTATCCTTTTTATATGTCAGAAACTTTTTTGTGGTTAAACTATAATTCAATCTCTTAAAAAATTAATTTGCGTGCGACGCCATATACTTTATAGAGTAAAAGGGTGGGGGGGGGATATGATATTGTTTAGCCGCCATTTGCTTTTCTAATCCCCGGGACTGCGTAGCTGCATTGATTGGTATTTGACGCATGCGCTGTATTGCACACTTTTGTGTGTCGGCTGAGAGCTAGTTCTATATTACTTGTACTTCTTACTTACATAATAAATGCAAATGTTTGGATGGATAGATGTATAAAGGGATACAAGGATGGTTGTTTGTTAGAAGGTACCTCTTGAACGGCTGCAGGGATCTGGCTGGGATTTGGTATAGAACAAAGGCTAAAGAAATAAATAGGATTCCAATTAAGTTTTTTCCTAAATCCGGCGCGAACAGAATCGCGGGCTATAGCTTGTAATGAACATACGTGCAAAGTATTGCAATCTAAAACCTTGACGTAAAATTGATCTCTTAATTAATCTGTTAAAATACGGAAGTGAAGTAAAGTACTCTTAATGTATAGGCCATCATATCAATTAATGTACGTAGACATCGTCACACCTAGATAAAGGGAGTGGGGCAACTACCTTTAGAGCTCTGGCCGGAATACTAGGAGGGTTACGGGAGGGAAGGGGGTTTTGTCGGGAAAGATGAAATTGGCAAGTGGTAGTGGGGGAGGGGGGGGATGCAATGGCGCATGTCTAGATGTCGATTGTACCAATCAGTGCTAGTTGCGTCGTCGGGCAGCGAACTAGTGTCGTAATTATCGAGCAAGGAATAAATGAATACCTGCTCAAAGTGATTGTATTACACTGTATAATTCTTATTATATGTAGTTTGGTCAATACTTTTTAATGGTCAAAATATCTTTCATTCTTCTTAAAAATTGATTTGAAAATGATTCGCTTGATATAGTCGCCATTTGCATTTCCAATCCCGGGGACTGCGTAGCTGCATTAATTTGTATCAGACGCATGCGCGGTATTGCACACTATTTGCGGGCAGCGAGGAAAGAAGGGGGCGGGCCGTCGAATCAATAATTGAAAATAGACGCTGCCACACCTAGATAAGGGAGTGGGGAACTACGCCTAGAGCTCTGTCCGGGACACTAAGGGGGTGCGGGAGGAGTAGGGGGTGGGGTAAGATGGGAGACAGGTAGTTGGAGGGGGGATTCTGTGACGCACCTTTAGCGGTCGGGTGTGGCAATTAGTGCTAATTGCGTGGTCGGGCTGCTAGGTTATCTCGTAATTATCAAGCAAGGAATAAATGAATACCTGCTCAAAGTGATGGTGCGACACTGCATAATAAGTAAGTCTTTTTTTTTATATTATACTAGCTCTGCCCGCGACTTCGTTTGCATCAAATATTGTCTTTAGGTAGCATTTTTTATTATTCAGGCTAATTATTTAACTTAAACTTATTAAACAAGATAAATAATTCTCACAATTTAAATTAAAAAAAAATTATATCAATTTTTAATTAGCTTGAAATGATTATTACCCATGTTATAAGGTGATTCTTGTATTTTTCCCCCGAAAGATATTCAGATAAATTGTAGAAAAATATGCGAAACATTTTCGTTCGTTTGAGTATCGAAAACATGCTATTTGACATCTGAATGTCCCAATAAAACTTAACTGCAGTGGTACTTTATTGATGAACTAGTGAAAGTAGCTACTTCTTACAGTCTTAGTAAGTTCTATAAGAAATATGTAAAACCACGTGGGCACACATAATAAGACAAAGGAAAACATATCTGGTCTTAATATACATTTTAATGTCTTTGTTTACTTCAGATAAACGTATGATTCACTCTGTATTTTCACCCGACGAACAATATTATCTCCAACTGACAAGATTGTTATGTTTTATGCAGACGTGTATGTATGTTGTATGTATGTATGTATACAAATGTGAACTACTATATTATTAATGATATTTTTCTTTAGTGTTAGGGCTACAGTCTCGTTCTTATTTTGAATGTACGAGGTATTATTAAAAAATAAAATAAATGCATATCTAACGACCAGGAATTTATTAAGAATGAATTATCATCTCTCAGCCTCTACCCTTGAAGTTTATGTGCAGATAGTTTGAATCGCATCTTCATCAATTCCATCAGAATAGATGTCTTTAGCCAGCTTCTGTGTATAGTTTTTTATTTGGCGCCAAAACATAAACAAAGACGATAGGGGCACAGCTTGTATAATAGTAAAATCATATCAAAGTACGCAAATTAACTACTTAGGGTGGCGACTGGTAGGGGTAAATTTATAGACTAAGGTACCTAGGCCATCAAATCAATAATTGAGCCTGTCTAAGATGCTGCCAGACCTAGATAATGAGGGTGGGGGACTACGCTTAGGTCTCTGTCTGGATCATCGATAAGTCGGGAGACAATAGCTGGCTTGCTCTGGCCGGACACTATGAGGTGTACGGGGGGGGGTTGGGGAGGGTAGGGGTCGGGAAAGATGAGTAATTCTATGGCGCATAAGTAGAGGTCAGGTATGGCAATTAGTGCTAGTGGCGCCATCGGGCAGCGCGCTTGTATCGTATTTATCGAGGAAGTAATAAATAAATAACTGTTCAAAGTTATTCTGCGACATTGTGTTATATTTAAGTGTATTCTTTTTATTTGTCGTTCTGTCAATACTTTTTTAATGATCAAAATCTAATTAATTTTTTTATAACTTGTTTTTCGGGATATTGTTTAGTCGCCATTTGCTTTTTCAATCCCCGGGACTTCGTAGCTGCATTGATTAGTATCTGACGCATGCGCGATAGCTGACATGCTCTGACCGGGACACTAAGATGGTTACGGGAGTAGAGTTGGGGTAGGGATCGGGAAAGATGGGCGGGGAGAGGTAGTGGGGATACTGTTGCGCATGTGTAGGGATCGGGTGTGGCAGTCAGTGCTAATTGCGTCGTCGGGCAGCGTACTTGTGTCGTAATTATAGTGCAAGGAATAAGTGAATATCTGCTCAAAGTGATTATGCAAAACTGCAAAGTATGTATCCTTTTTATAAGTCAAATAATTTTGGTGAAATATAATTTAATTTATTTAAAATTGTTACGCGTGCCACCCCTAATGCATTATAGATTCAAAGAGTAGGGCGGAGATATATGATATGATATTGTTTAGTCGCCATTTTCTTTTCCAATCCCCGGGACTTCATAGCTGCATTGATCGGCGTCTAACGCATGCGCGTAATGTACAATATTATGTGTGGGCGGGCGAGGAAATCAAATCAATAATTGAGCCTGTCTAGACAGCAGCCACACCTAGATATAGGGAGTGGGGGGACTACACTTAGAGTACTGTCTGGATCATCGATGAGGCGGGGGACGCTATGGCGCATGCGCAATAGCTGACTTGCTCTGGCTGAGACACAAAGAGGGATACCGGAGGGGCGGGGAGGGGTAGGTTTGGGATGCTTTGACGCATGTGTAGCGGTCGGGTGTGGCAATCAGTACTAGTTGAGCCGTCGGGTAAAGCGCTTGTGTCGTAATTATCGAGCAAGGAATAAATGAATAAGTGCTCAAAGTGATTGTGTAACTCTGCATAATATGTAAGATAATTATTTTCATATGTCGTTATGTCAGTTTTTTTATCGGTCGAAATATCTTTTATTCTCTTTAAAATTTGATTCGCGTTATATGATATGATATAGCTTTGCCGCCATTTGCTTTTACATTCGCCGGCAAGGTGCAGCTGCATTGATTGGTATCTGACGCATGTGCAGTATTACGCACTTTTGCGTCGGCAGTAGAGGGCGTTGGTGCAGCTATGAGTGCGGGGGGGGGGGGGGGGTAGTAGCTCATGCGCTGTCAAGCTCTAGTGCTAGTTTCACACGAAGGCAGAACAATATGACAATGCATTTAATTGAATGTCACAAGTTGTCAATTTATTTAAAAACTAACTGTTTTCCGCGACTTTGTTTTTTTAAAGTATGTCAATATAAATATATATTTTTTTTAAATGCGATGCAACATTCGCGATGCTTGTAGTTATTTCACGGTGTATTAATCTTGCTAATATTATAAATGCGTATGTTTGAATGTATGGGTGTATGTATTTATGGATGGATGGATGGATGGATGGATATATGGATGTTTGTTAGAAGATTTATCCTGAACAGCTACGTGAAATTCGCTGAAATTTGGAATAGATTTCGAACAAAGGCTTGAAGAACACAAAGGCACAAAAATAGAGTTTTTTCTTAATTCCACAAGGACGGTGTCGCGGGCGACAACTAGTTCTGTTTATTTTTGAAATACAAAATGTTATCTTGATCTTATTAACATTATAAAAGCGGATGTTTGGATGCATGGAAGAATGGATGGATGGGTAAATGTTTGGTGAAAGGTAATTTCAGAACGGCTGCATGGATCGAGCTGAAATTTTGCATAGGTGTAGAACAACATATGGTCTACAAATTAAGTATTTATTTCTTTTAATTCCACACAGACAGAGTCGCGGGCGATAGAAGTTGTAGGTGTTTTTTAAATATATAATTTTAATAATATCAAGTTACTTAGTAAGGATGAATAAAATGCCGGTCTTTTGCAATATGATATTAATAAGTCGCCATTTGCCTTTTCAATCCCCGAGGACTTCATAGCTGCATTGATTGGTATCTGACGCATGCGCAGTAGATGACATGCTCTGCCCGGGATTGGAAAGATGGGCGAAGAGAGGTAGTGGGGATACTGTTGCGCATGTGTAAGGATCGGGTGTGGCAATCAGTGCTAATTGCGTCGTCGGGCAGCGGACTTGTGTAGTAATTATAGTGCAAGGAATAAGTGAATATCTGCTCAAAGTGATTATGCAAAACTGCAAAGTATGTATCCTTTTTATAAGTCAAATAATTTTGGTGAAATATAATTTAATTTATTTAAAAATTGTTACGCGTGCCACCCCTAATGCATTATGGATTCAAAGAGTAGGGCGGAGATATATGATATGATTTTGTTTAGTCGCCATTTTATTTTCCAATCCCCGGGACTTCGTAGCTGCATTGATCGGTACCTGACGCATGCGCGTAATGTACAATATTATGTGTGGGCGGGCGAGGAAATCAAATCAATAATTGAGCCTGTCTAGAGAGCAGCCACACCTAGATATAGGGAGTGGGGGGACTACACTTAGAGCTCTGTCTGGATCATCGATGAGGCGGGGGACGCTATGGCGCACGCGCAATAGCTGACTTGCTCTGGCCGGGACACAAAGAGGATTCCGGGCGAAAGGGGAGGGGTATAGATGGCGTTGCGGAGAAGTAGGGGGGATGCTGTGGCGCATGTGTAGAGGTCGGATGGTACAACCAGTGCCGGTTGGGCCGTCGGGCAGCTGCTCATCGAAACAACCAGTACTCTAGCAATATTAATAACTATAATAAGCAAATGGAATAAATAAATACCAATTCAAAGTGATTCTGCGACATTGTATTATATGTAAAAAAGAATACACTCTTTTTATTTGTCGTTCTGACATTTTTATGGTTAAAATCTAATTGATATTCTTTAAAAATTGATTTTCGGGATATGATATTTATATGTCGCCATTTGCTTTTCCAATCCCCGGGACTGAGCAGTTGCATTGATTGGTACCTGAGCCATGCGCAGTGTTACGCACAGCAACAACTTCAGACAATAGCAGTACTGCCCTGTCCGACTATTCAGCTCAGCGTTCTCGCTGTTCTGCCTACCTGAGAAAATCATCATACAAGCTGTGTTCATTTACTTAATGATGAGATTATGCCTATTTATGAATAGTAGTCTAATATTAGAAATGCGAATGTTTAAGTGAATGAGTGGATGTTAGAATGTATCTCTTGAACGGCTACATAACGTCGGTAAAATTTGGCGTGGATGTGGAACATATAGGCTACAAATATAGGCGCGGACGGAGGCGCGAGCGACAACTAGTACATTACATATATGGGAATGTTTGGATGGATAGATGTATAGAGGGATAGAAGGATGGTTGTTTGTTAGAAGGTACCTCTTGAACGGCTTCAGGGATCTCGTTGATATTTGGGATAGAAAAATGGTTAAAAGAATACATAGGCTTCTTATTAAGTCTTTTCTTAAATTCCGCGCGGGCAAAGTCGCGGGCGACGGCTTGTAATAAATATTTGTGCAAAGTATCGAAATCTAAAAACCTTGTCGTAAAATTGATATCTTAATTAATCGGTTACAATACGCAAGTGCAGTACTTTAGGTCGGTGATTTGTATAACGTTAATAGTACGTAGACGAGGCCGAGTACTTAGACCATCAAATTAATAATAGAAAATAGACGCTGCCACGCCTAGAGCTCTGGCTGGGACACTAAGAGGGGTAGGGGTGGGGAAAGATGGGGGTGAAGTAGTGTGGAGGATGCTGTGGCGCATGTGTAACGGTCGGGTGTGGCAATCAGTACTAGTTGAGCCGTCGGGCAAAGCGCTTGTGTCGTAATTATCGAGCAAGGAATAAATGAATAAGTGCTCAAAGTGATTCTGTGACATGACATGTTTTATTATGTTCTTTTTATATGTTGTTCTGTCAATGCTTTTTTTAATGGTCAAAATCTAATTCATTCTCTTTAAAAATTGATTTTCGCGATATGATGTGACATTGTTTAGTCGCCATTTGCATTTCCAATCCCGGGGACTGCGTAGCTGCATTAATTGGTATCTGACGCATGCGCGGTATTTGCGGGCGGCGAGGTGAGAAGGGGGCGGGCAGTCAAATCAATAATTAAAAACAGACGCTGCCACACCTAGATAAGGGAGTGGGGGAACTGCGCCTAGAGCTCTGGCCGGGGCACTAAGAGGGATAGG
>NW_013533632.1:786113-791188 GCF_000836235.2 Papilio xuthus | reverse complement strand
GGGGGAATGCTGTGGCACATCTTGAGCGGTCTGGTGTGGCAATCAGTGCTAGTGGCATCGTCGGGCAGTGATCTTGTGTCGTAATTATCAAGCAAGAAATAAATGAATACCTGCTCGTAGTTATTGTGCGGCACTGCATATTATGTAAGTCTGTTCTTTTTATATGTAGTTCTGATAATATTTTTTAATGATTAAAATATATTTCATCCTCTTTAAAATTGATTTTAGGGATATGATATTGTTTAATTTAGTCGCCATTTGCTTTTGTAATCCCCGGGACTGCGTAGCTACATTGATTAGTATCTGACGCATGCGCGGTATTGCAAACTATTTGCGGGCGGCGAGGGATGAGGGGGACGGGCCGTCAAATCGATATTTGAAAATAGACGCTGCCACACCTAGATAAGTAGAGTGGGGGGAGTACGCTTAGAGCTTTGGCGGAACACTAAGAGGAATACGGGAGGGGTAGGGTGGCGAAAGAGGGGGTTAGGGAGAAGTAGTGCGGGGTGGGATGCTGTGGCGCAAGTGCATCGGTCGGATGGTACAATTAGTGCTAGTTGCGCCGTCGGGCAGCGAGCTTGTGTCGTAATTATCGAGCAAGGAATAAATGAATTGATTGAAATGAAACCAACTCAAAGTGATTCTGCGACATTGTAAAAAGTATACATTCTTTCAATATGTCGTTCTGTGATTTTTTTTAATAGTTTAAATATATTATATTCTCTTTTAAAATTGATTCGCGTGTCACGCCTAATGCTTCATAGACACCAAGGAAAGATGGTGGGGGAGGGGGTGGGGGGAGATATGATGTGATATTGTTTAGACGCCATTTGTTTTTCCAATCCCCGGAACTGCGTAGCTGCATTGTTTGGTATCTGACAGATGCGCAGTAGATGTGGACGGCGCAGAAATCAAATCAATAGTTGTGCCTGTCTAGGCAGCTGCCACGCCTAGATAAAGGTAGTGGGGGGACTACGCTGGGAGCTCTGTCTGGATCGCTATGCGCATGCGGAATAGCTGACTTGCTCTGGCCGGGACGCTGAAACGGATACGGGAGGGGTAGGGTTAGGATGCTGTGGCGCATGTGTAGAAGTCGGGTGTGGCAATCAGTGCTAATTGCGTCGTCGGGCAGCGAGCTAGTGTCGTAATTATCAAGCAAGGAATCAATGAATATCTGTTCAAAGTGATTGTTCTACACTGCATTCTATGTAAGCGTATCCTTTTTATAAGTCAATACTTTTTGTAATGGTCAAAATATAATTTAATCTTTTTAAAAATTGATTCCCGTGATATGATATGATATTGCTTAGCCGCCATTTGCTTTTCCAATCCCCGGGACTGCGAAGCTGCATTGATTGGTATTTGGCGCATGCGTAGTATTATGCACTTTTGTGTCGGCAGTAGAGGGTCGGCGTTGGTGCAGCTATGGGTGCGGGGGGGGGGGTGTTAGTAGCTCATGAGCTCAAGCTCCAGTGCTAGTTTCACAAAATGGCGGACTGTATGACAATGCAGTATATTTAATATCACGAGTCAATTTATTTTACAACTAGTTTTTTTCCGCGACTTTGTCTTCGTTGAAATAAATTTTGTAACGTTTCTTCCTTCGCAAATGTGCCGCGGTAAGAGGTTGCATTCAATGCAAGTTACGTTGCCGGGCAATGGGAACTTGTCATACGTTGTAGTGTAGATACACCTGCCTTAAACAGACGGCTAGCACTCTAAAGGTTAATTCGTGTTAACATTATGTCAAGTATCAAGTTCTTGACCCCTTAGCCACCGACGCTCTTTAATTACTTAGGCTGAAGTAAATGCCGGTGATTTTTTGCATTGTGATATTATTTAGTCGCCATTTGCTTTTAAAATTCCCGGGATTGTGTACCTGCATTGATCGTGACATAGAGTAGTACGACAATTTGGTATTGCTTTCGTTTCAAAGCGAACTTACTGCCAAAACAGTACTTCAGTTTTCGGCGTATGCATTCAAATAACAGTACTGCAATATCCTACTATTCTACCCTTGCAAGTTACTGACTGTACAATTTGCCTAGGCAAATAACAACGGACGCTTACCTACACCATCGACCAATTTTTGTATTAATTCGTTTCTTACTGAAAATATTAACTTGATTCTTGATTACACTTTAAAAGTTTTCAAATTATTTTACAAGTAGCTCTTGCTCTGCGAGAAATACCATTTGCCCCTTCATGCTTGGCCGATCCCGCGGCGGCCACGCATCAGTCTCCGCGGCGGAGAGTCAGCCGAGACCGCGCGGACACCAATAAAATGACGCGTCAATATTTCGTACTTGAATAATTATAATTAAATAAGCCTATGTTACTCTCGCATACAATTAGCCAGTTTCCATTAAAAATTTAGTCAATATTGGTTCAGCCGTTTTACAATTATTCGGATTCACTTAAATCTTTTTTAAGATTTTTTTTGTTCTAATTCCTATATAATATACAACATTTACGTGAACTATAAATATTTTATTTTGATAATATATATATACAGATACTCCAATTTGATTTATCTAATTTATAATATAAATAATAAATGGGTTTTTGTCTTTAAAAAAATATATTTCATATTTAAAACGAATATTTTTATAAAACATTTTCGGAAAAATGGATCGTTTAACCACTATTAACCGAACAATTTAAATATACATTTTAGACATAAAGATATACGAGTTGTATATATCTTTATGTGTCAATTTTACAGTAGTGGTATTATTTTCAGATGCAGTGGAGTCCGGCGCTGCGAGGATGTCATGGAACTAATTCAGGCCTATGAGTATCTTTCTCGTTGCTTTTGTGTCATCGGTGTTATTGAATGAGTAATGGTTGTTGTATTATTAAATATATAAGTAATATATTTTGTATCTTTTCAAAATTTAAAAAAAACTGCTTTTAAATTCAAAATGTATTTTACGTTTCAGTTTTAATGTTACTATTTTCCTTTAAACATTATCACAACTCCTACAAAATACTTTTAGGAGAATATTTTATTTTATAATATATATGCGAAATGATTTTCCCAATTCGGCTAGAGACACTCTTGAGACAAATGTATATACGTATATAATTATATATGTCGGAGATTTACGAGCGGTTCGTTATTTAAATGGTTGATATCACAATCCGATACTGCTTTATTCAGTGAGTGCGAACACCGGCGCGGGCGCAGCCTCTACACCAAGTCTATCACTTCTCAAACGACCACTCGCACTACTTACAGATACAGTGATACTGACAGACTTCAATCGTGCACCTTACAAGCAATGTTGCCATTCAAGCCAAATAATTAAAGTCATAAATTGATATTCTCCGATACGGCCATTCTGACCAATCAACGCGCTCTCACGTTGCATCTCGGCTTTACATAAGTCCATCGGCCTCATGGCACAGTGTGTATCACGCACACAAGCAAACCGTATTCAAATAGCTTTCGACCTCAACAAGCAAAGCGCAAAGACTTTCAGCATTTTACATCTCTAGTAATTTCGTAGTCAATTCAGAAAACCTCGGCTCTATTGCATTCCAAAGCACTCGACGTACAACAGATCTAGCTAAGACAAAGCGTTAAGGCTTTCAGATCACTATTTCATAAAACGTAATAATTCACAGCAGTATCACCAGGACAAAGCGTTAAGGCTTTCAGACTAAACTCACTGTAAATCACAGCAACTTTCGGAAGAACATCAGGACAAAACACTAGGGCTTTCAAGATAACCACACTGCAAAGCCTAACAGCTTTCAACAGAACACCAGGAAAAAGCGCTTTGGCTTTCAATCCAACCATACAACAAAGCGTAGCAGCTTTGAACAAAACCTCAGGACTAAGCGCCACGGCTTTCAGGCTAACTACACAGCAAAGCGTAACGGCTTTCAGCGGAACAACAGGACAAAGCGATATAGCTTTGAGTCCAACAACTCTGCAAAGCGTAACAGCTTTCAGCAGAACACAAGAACAAAGCGCTATGGCTTTCAGTCTCACCACAATGCGTTACAGTGACACTGACAGACGTCAATCATGCACCTTACAAGCAATGTTGTCATTCGAGCAAAATAATTAAAGTCATAAATTAATACTCTCCGACATATATATCTATTTTGCACTTTAAAAACTAACGTTTGTGATCTTTGTCTCAAGTATACCATCATATGCGGGCACTTAGTTTTGTTCATTTAATTTGGTGGAAAATGGATAAATTCTAATTTGTAATTGACTAATTACCAATAGCTAACAATAATAAAATGTAGAGTCTCGTTAATATTCACTCTTGTTTTACGCACTATCTTTAAAACAAATCTTACTAATATTATAAATTCGACTGTTTCGATGATATCTGTTGGAAGGTAAATTTGGCATAGATGTAGAACATAGCCTGGAAGAACACATAGGCTACTACTTAAGTATTTTTTTCATTTAACCGCGGACGGAGTGCGAGCGACACATAGTCAGAACGGAATTAGTTGTTACAGTAAATAACAAAAAGTAACTGTCTGTTGTCTGTTGATAGTCATATTATTTTTAGATGAAGTAAAACAAAATAAATGAAGTAGATTGAATAATTTTGAAGTTCTGTTGTTACTCTCTAGAACTTGTCTGGTTCGGCGAGCTAGAGTGAAACACATCTTGTATTGTGTGTGCATTATGCATAATAGCGCCACTTTAGGGCCCAGAAAGTTTTTTTAACTATAAATTGTAATGAAATAATAGTTCATTTTTTAAGTCAGTATATTCCAAAAGTGTATGAATCTTCAAACTGTTTTGAACACTTCTTTTCTCATAAACACTAATCTTATGTTTTCTTATTGTTGGCGCCGTTTCTGCTGCGCCCTAACAGATGGCGCTGTAGCGAGATATCGTTTATTTTAATCGCGATGTTAAGATACTATGTCTCGCTACAGATATGCTTCCCGCAAGTCGGATATGTTTGATGTTTGGTTCGGTGTTGTCATTGCGTTTCTTTGGTTGTTATTGTTGTCGTTGCGTTTTGTAGTTTTCGTTCGTTTCGTTGTGCGTTGGTCGAGTCGTCCAAATTTCGGACAAGTTTGCGTAGGAAACA
>NW_013533632.1:773497-777312 GCF_000836235.2 Papilio xuthus | reverse complement strand
TTCGTACACTTGTAACATTTAATATTTTTCTTTCAGCTCTAATGTATAACATGTCCTGTCTAACTATTTCCTTACAGCTTCATCTCAAGAAAGAAAAAAACATTATACTTTGTATATGTCCGGATCACTAAGAAGATACATGTGAGTTCTTGCTGTATTATTTATGTTTCTTTTCGCTTAGTTTGAGACGCCTCGATATTTAAATGATCTTGCACACACTTTTAATATAACATTTTATGTGTAAAATGTTTTTTACAGTTATGTAAAATGTAACATTTTCAGTCTAACATTTTTTTTTCAGCAATAATACCTATCTTTTTCCATTTAACCTTTCCCTAGGTAGGTAGGTGGAGCACGACAATGAAGACAAACGGACAAAAAAAATGTTTAAAATATTCCAATTAAGTGATAATTTTACAATATGTTTTTGAATTGCCGGAATATAATTTAAATTAATAACCCAATGGTTTAAATGGGACTCATTTAATCCGTTCCTTGCACTAAATTCTTTATAAATTTTCAATTAATGTGTTGTTCGTATTATCGGTGTTTTGTATACGTTATCAAAAAAAAATATATTTCAATCTTTTCAATGTTTAGATGAACCTCCTATAAACCCTACTTATTGCTATATAAATTATTTTGCCAAAGTTAATATAAAATTAACAACTAAATAATGTTATCTTGAAATTGTTCCAAAAATGTGTATTAATTTTTTTAATACCATTTCTCTTACTTCAATAATAGTTCATTATTTAAGATAACATTTTTAGGACATTAATTTAAAACCCACAAGTGTCCTGCCAAATCCATATCTTATTTCCATATTAATTTGGGCACTAAAATGGCAATGTGTATGACCAATTGTGTTACATAGACACTTTTTGGTTCCTCACTTATTTGCCTATAGCCCCTTTTACTTCCCGTGTTTTCGCTTTGTTCGATTTTTTGTGCATACCCTACAAGACCCTCCTGTATACGCATGTCGTTACATTTTCACTCGTTTCTTCAATTTTTAGATGTTTTTATACTTTTTTTATTAATTATATTTCACTTTTTTAATCGTTGTTATATGTTTTTAAATCTTAATGTAAACAAAAGTAAGTAAATATCAATATAAAACCTTTTTTACTTAAATATGGGAACGGATTAAATGTAACATGATATTTCCTTTTTTTTATTCATCCTCTGTCGATGTAACTTTTTATGTTCCAATGGAGAACTTAGTTTCCGGCACTTCACTCGTCAAACGAAACGCATACACACCGTTACACAACCTACATTTTCTCTATCAACTATTCCAAGCACGACCTACCAGTGTTTTACTATTTGGTTTAGTATTTTTTCAGATTTCGTCTTTTAAGATCTCTGCCTATAAAAAAATTAAATAATAATCATTGTAATGACAACGATATATAAATTATCAGTATGGTAACACTTTTTATTTGTAAAATAATCTTACAAATAAGAAGGTTTACTACCTTGTTTGTTGCATTCAATGTAAACTTATGTTGCACCTTAACAATGTACTGTCTTCCGCAATAACCTGCTGCATGTGTGTCTGTTTGTAATTATTTAATCTTTATTAACTTTAATACATTTGATCTTGACAAAAACTTTTAAAGAATTAAAAAAAATACTTTGCAATATTAAATTTGATATGCTCGATACAAGTCATTCCATCATTCAGTTCTAAAAGACCAATTTTATTAGTAATAGATTAAAAAGTTTTAATATTATTAAAGTAAATTATTTAAAATCTATAAAGACTTGAGGCTCCCAATCAATGAAATATGTGAACATTATTAAAGAGATGCATTAGTTATATGTGTAGGTCAGATGGCAGTGGCTTCCAACAACCAGCCGGCCAAGTTAGCCTGGCCGTTTCGTTGACTGGGGACTCAGCGCGGCGCGGATCACCAGCTAAACACGGGATTAAACAAACGAAGTAAGTTTCACTACTATTTTTTTAACATTTCATGAACATCAAAATTATTTTAGACATCGTTTCAGAAGTGCTGCGCACGCGCAGCCGGTGCGGGCTCCGTGCGCGACAGTGCCGCCCCTATGCGGTGCGCGGGTGGGTCTTGTCTAAGACCCGCCTACTTTGAAGATTCGTCAAGAAATAAGTGCTGTGTGTGAAGTGCGCATGCGCAATGTGCATAAGTCTTTGTAGTGTTGTGCGTGTCTAAGTGCGGTTTCCCCCTTCTGAAACGATGCCCTTATCAATCGAAAATTACCAATATAAAAACACTAAGCTTTAGATACGAACAATAAGATAATAGAAATAAGCTAAAATAAGCTATATTTAAGTTAATAGTAATACCGGTATTAAGTAATTATGAGTCGTACGACTTCAAACTAATGTTAAGATTTAAAAATATTGCAAAATTTTTATAAGTTTGCAATCCTATAGAAGGCCTTCTAAAATGCGGTTTAATTTATAATTTTATCAATTTAACAATTCAAGTGGCATCGTTTTTAAAGAAATTTTATCTTCACATTTCACATTTCCGAGCAAAAAAGTAAGTCATTAACAAAGTTTTTTTTAAATTACGTACATTTTTAAATCTAACAAGTATATGAAATAATATAATTAAACATTTAAATAAATCTATTCCCACGTGTATTCCTAAATATACCTTCACTAGCTGTTGCCCAAGACTCCGTCCGCGCGAAATAAAAAAAAACATGTAATAAGTAACGTAACGGTATTCTTACGATGAAGGAAAACATGGCGATGCAACCTGCACATATCTGTGAAGAAATTCAAAAGATATTTGTAAAGTCAACTTAGCTGCACATGGCCAACGTGGTTGACTATCACCTAGTCACCCCTAACTTAGGGTAGGCTCCGAGCCCCTCGGTGTTAAAGTAGCCTAAGTGTTCTTCCAATCTGTTCTCCATCTGTGCCAAAATTCATCAAGATCTCCGTTGCGGAGATACCTTCGAACAAACATCCATTCATCCATCTAAACATTCGCATTTATAACATTAATAATATAACAAGCTGTCGCCCGCGACTCCGTCCACGCGGAATTAACAAAAAGCTCAACTAGTATGCCTAATTGTTCTTCCTGACTGTGTTCTACATCTATGCCATATTACAGCAAGATCCATCGAGCCATTCTGAAGATACCTTCAAACAAACATACATACATTTATTAAAACCATCCATCTAAGATTCGCATTCATAATATTATTAATTTAGTAAGAATAATTTAAATTAATGAGTAGCCGATATGTCCTTCCAGACTATGTTCTACTATTATGTCAAATTTCGCCTAGATCCGTTAAACCGTTCCGGAGATACGTTCAAACAAACATCCATCTACCTATCCAACCACTCATCCATACATCCATACATCCATCCATCCAATCATTCGCATTTATAATATTAGTAAAGAGTAATATAAAATATATTGCAAAGTAAATTAATTTACTTACATTTTTAAACAACGATATATCTTTCATCACTTGTTAGATTTCCTTCCAAATTTAAAAAAAAATTTGGGATGTGATAATTGTGACAGGAGTATTCAATGAACACATCCCAAATTAATCCTCATACATTTTTGTGTCATATTTGTTTGTTCCAATAAGCTAGCTTCAACCCCTGTTGACTTCCTCGGTGGGGGTGAACTTCCTACGTCAGCATCAGCAGACGGTGGACTGTGGGGATGATTAACAAGACACGACCAGAAAATAAGACAAAAAAGAAGATTCCAGCGGCGGTAAATGCAATCAAATTTGATGAAAATTACCAAGCAGTTTGGACGGAAGAAATAATAACGAATATGTTATAGGTGGAACAC
>NW_013533632.1:766918-772031 GCF_000836235.2 Papilio xuthus | reverse complement strand
TTAAAATTTATTCATTCATTCATTAAGCCATTAAATTGAGTTAGTGTCTCTCTTTGGATCTACTACCACTAAATTCAAAATTCTTTTGCTCACAGGGTGGTGGTGCCAAGAAAAATGCCTTTCATCTCCTCAAATATTTCTCCATTGAAGCATCAGTACTGCACGGCACACCAGATAAGAACGCGATATATACAAATCAAGAAAAAGTCTCCCAACCTTCGCTTTGCCACCGTACCGTAAATACGTTTTCATTCATCTCTAAAGAAGAAGATAAGAAGATATCAAAGATTCTTGGATATTCGAATCTTTTCAACTATTTAAGCAACGACGGTCATATATCTTCGTGGACTGCGAACCAAAGCTAACCGTTAAAACCAAAACCTTACAAATTTCACGTCTGTTTTTCAACGGGACACAATTAGTTACAAACATGGGCACCACCAGTTGAGTACGCGATCTATTAAAATCATGTGAGTATAACATAAAACTCAATGGAATATTTAATTGTTTCTTATCGTTTTAACTTTTTCTTAATCTTTCGTGGTTATCTTTCAGATATAATGATGCTGGGAGGTTGCGAAGTAGTCTTCGCACGTTTCGACTAAACAGCATTTGATTCTTCAATCAAACCACGTAAGTTTTAGTAAAAACTTAGTTAAGCTTATTAAATACTTATTCGTAGTATTCGTATTATCATGTATCAGTTCTTTGGCCCACTACGCTTCTTCTCCAAGTTTAAGAGCATATACTTTCGCTATATATAATCAACCATTCCTTGATCTGCACCTAATGATTCTGTCTATATAGTAAGCGCCCTAAATTATGAATGGCTGCTCAAGGACAAACATAGTGTTTACCACAGCCCCCTACGCCTTTGACTGGGTTGCTCTAAATCTTTGCATCTTAGTGGGACGCATCCATTCTTTCGCACTCACAGCAAGTGCCTCCACAGTACCAAATACCCGGTTGGCATGGCTCACGGACCAGCTATGGAGTTTTTGCCTTAGTTTTGATTTACTTTTGTTGTTGTTGAGTTTTCCAAAGCCTGATAGCTTTCAAAATGAAAATTTCGTCCCCCCAGTTTCCTGCCCTCCATGGAGCCCACAATATAGGGAGGGAGGGGCAGGGCTCGCTCTCAGTGCGATATCAGACGCTGGATCGGGTTGGCAGCCGGGTTAAAAAGAACCAGCTCAACGCCTTGCTCAACCCTGACTTGGCTCGTCAGCGTGACCTTTACCTAGGGTGTCTCGCGACACCTTACGGACTCGACCTCTACGACTGCGGCCCCGCAAAATGAATACATCTTAGTTTTAATTCTAATCTTCTTTCCTTTTCACCAATTTTTTTTAAGGAGAGGAAGGTGGGTTTGACGGTGGAGAGGATGTATAAAAAATTTCTCTTTTTTCTGCATTATCTTCTCTGTCCATCAAAGGTTGGCAACTCGTCTGCAATTTTGTATGTTGCAGACGTTTGAGCAGCGGTCATCGCTACTTTCGCGACATAATTTGGCTGCTTGCTAGTTTACCACCTTTTTAGTGCGTACTATATGGAATTTATGTAAAAATATTTACAAGAAAATACTGTATTGAGGTAATTTCTAGAATCAAATGTAGGTAAACTGATTTTATACAGTTTTCCAAATATTTTAATCAATCCAATTGCTAATGTTTTAGTTTCAAAAATATCTAACTAATGTTATAGTTCTACAAAGTCTTCACAACCGGTGGAAAAAAGTGATACAAAGTAGCCGTCAGTTGTAATTGGCTTATGTTGTGTCATTTTCTATACCGCGATGGCAGCGTGATAAGTTTGTGGGACTAGTTTTATGTTAGTTTCTTATAATGTGCATTCAAATCTAAATTGAGCCGTTCTGTGGCTTTGTGATCTAAATCACATCATCTTACTAAAACAAGAATATTCATGTTAGTTCTAATTCTAATCTTCTTTCCTTTCCACCATTTTTATTAGGAGGGGAAGGTGGGTTCGACGGTGGAGAGGATGTATAAAAAATTTCTCTTTTTTCTGCATTATCTTCTCTGTCCATCAAAGGTTGGCAATTCGTCTGCAATTTTGTATGTTGCAGACGTTTGAGCAGTGGTCATCGCTACTTTCGCGATATAATTTGGCTGCTTGCTAGTTTACCACCTTTTAATATAAAAATATGTTGCAATTAAATTATAATTTGTTCTAACAGTACTTTACAGTACATTATGTTTACAATCAAAAATATTTGTCATTGTTGTTTAATTTTCAATGTAAACTTTGATGCTATGTTTGTAAATTTGCTCCATGTTTGGCAGAAAACAAAAAAAATATTAAAATTGTTATTAATGGATTTACTCGTTTGTAAACATAAATTAATAATCAAAATACTAAATAGGAAGAAAATTAATTTTTGTAAAAATATTACAATATGTATTAAACACGTACTTAATTGAGTTAATTGTTTTATTCATGTTATCCTTTAACACTAAACAGTAAAAATTAAAATGTTTTTTATCTGAGTACACTTAATATTAATTTCACATAATTACAGTAAACATAACTTAAACATATTCAAGACAAAAAGTTTAAAAAAAAATAGAACCACAACTTCATCGAATCAATAAAATATGTGAACATTATTAAAGAGATGCATTAGTTATATGTGCAGGTCAGATGGCAGTGGTGTGCTGAGAGCCAGCCGGCCAAGTTCTTCGATGGCTGCGGACTGAGCGCGGCGCGGATCACCAGAAGAACTCGCCATTAAACGAACGAAGTGAGTTTCACTTTTATATTAAACTTAACTTACATCTTACAAATAACGATATATCTTTCATCAACTCTTTTGATTTCCTTTGTAATTAAAAAAAATTGGGATGTGATAATTGTAAGTAACAGAGGTATTCAATGAACACATCCCAAAATTATTGCACATATATTATTGTATCATGTTTGTTTGTTCCAATAATACGACTTGACTCCAATATGTTCCGTGTTGACTTCCTCGGTGGGGGTGAAGTTCCTACGTCAGCATTAGCAGACGGTGGACTGGGGGGATGAGTTACAAGACACGACCAGAAAATAAGACAAAAAAGAAGATTCCAGCGGCGGTAAATGCAATCAAATTTGATGAAAATTACCAAGCAGTTTGGACGGAAGAAATAATAACGAATATGTTATAGGTGGAACACATAGCAGGCGCCAGCTTGCCGCTCTGGTAGTTTTGGGAAGTCTTCATTCACAGAGGCACCTCTGCGCGGGTCACCAGTTCGGCACGAGATATATTCAAACCACGTGAGTGTATTTTCTAATTCATTCATTCAATAAAACTTAATGCTGCTTTATCTACCACTAAAATTGTTATTCTATTCTCATAGTTAAGAAGCTACAACAGAAAAGAGCTACGAGTCTCTTCATTTGAGCAACCTAGTACCACAGCTGCCCGGGTCGTCAGTTCAACACGCGATCTACTCATAACAAGTGAATATTTACTTATCTCCTCACTCACTACTCACTCACTACTCACTCACTTATTATTTTTATATTTATAATATTAGTATGTTTATGTTTTATTCTTTTTTTTTTATTTTATTATTATAATTGTAATTTATAACTTACATTATTTTGTTTTATTTTTTTTTAATTTGCAGCTATAGTTTCCTTTTTCTATATTGATGTTATTGTTGTAGTAGAAGTAAAACTAGTAGATTGCTACAACTACAGCTTCTCCACGTATAACAAGTATTTAGCGTAGGGACAGACAACCAACCTCAGCAGCCCCTTTATGTTACAAGTCCTAACCCTTAATATAACACTACTGAGAAGTGTTATATTACGTGAGACACCTTGTCCTCTTCCTCCAGCACGCTCTGCATAGTGGACTGTCTTTGATACAGGTGTTTGTTAAAGTCGCTATGGCTTGAAGGGTCGTCATAACTCTCTGCAGTTTTAACTTGCTTAGTTAACTAGAGTAATCAACTTGAGGTCCGATGTGAAATAATCCTATATCTAATAAGATCCGTTAGACCGTTCCGGAGATACCTTCATACAAACATCCATCTATCTATCCATCCAACCGACCATCCACCCATCCATTTTTTTTTTTTGTGACTGAGTAGTCACTGTTTGCCTTGAGGAGGCATTTACAGTTTCACCGGGCTTGAGGTGGCCGAGCGCAGATGGCGCTTAGCCTGAACCTCGTTTATGAGTAACAAGACTCGAGGGCTCCCTCAGGAGCCTCGGCTCGGGCTGTTACTTCATTATAGTTACCGGGTTGGGAGGTCACCGAGCTCTTAGATCGCTTAGGTGGACGCTCCATGGAGTGACTGGTCTCAAGGGCCCCCGAGAGGGGACCTCGGCTTGGGCTGTCACTCATTACGCGTTTAGCATTCCGATTCAAGGGTGCCCGAGAGGGCCGAACCACGGCTTGATCGGTTGCTATTATCTGATTGCTATTAATACATCTAACATTACTACCACTTCGGAAAGCGTTATCACTGGGAGAAGAAGTGGCGGAAGAAACTCCAGCAACGCTTCTATTATTAATAGGAGAAAATCTACCTGCTATGAGGCCGTATCGCGAGAATGATTGCCGCAGCCGACAGCGACTGCGGCGTGTGGTCTGTCTGTGTTGTTTTACCTTAGCTTGAGCGATAGTAATTGGATCGTCTTGAAAGTCAAGTACGTTTCTAGTTCTACGATGATCCCGACGGAATTTACCGAGCGCGATTGGATTGTAAGTGGCGGCACTTACAACTAGTGGATTAGGATGGCCGACGGCAGAGTCAAAATAACGACGCGACGCTAACTTCAGGTGTTGGGCGATGGTGGGCAAGTCCAAGTCTATATGAAGATCACTGTTGCGCATGTACCACGGGGCTCCCGTGGCTCTACGCAAGAATCTATTCTGAATCACCTGAAGTCGGTGTATTTGTTTCGGAGCTATGTGCGCGAATACCGGACTAGCATACGTCATGACGGGACGTACTACTGAGTGCGGCTCAAACGGGGTGCGATTGAGAACACACTCCCTCGACGCGGTAGCGGAACGTGCGGTCACTAAGGAAGTCTCGTATTATGCATACGAGACGGTCGGGCACTCCGTACTCATATAGCTTATATATGAGCCCGT
>NW_013533632.1:764035-764800 GCF_000836235.2 Papilio xuthus | reverse complement strand
CAAAATTATTGCACATATATTCTTATATCACGTTTGTTTGTTCCAAGACTTGACTCCAATAAGTTCAGTGTTGACTTCCTCGGTGAGGGTGAACTTCCTACGTCAGCATCAGCAGACGATGAACTGGGCGGATGAGTAACAAGAGACGACCAGAAAATAAGACGAAAGAAGATGCCAGCGGCGGTAAAAGCAATAAAATTTGATGAAAATTACCAAGTAGCTTGAACTTGAAGTCTTCATTCATAGAGGCACCTCTGCGCGGGTCACCGGTTCGACACCAGATCTATTCAAACCACGTGAGTGTATTTTCTAATTCATTCATTCAATAAAACTTAATGCTGCTTTATCTACCACTAAAATTGTCATTCTATTCTCATAGTTAAGAAGCTACAACAGAAAAGAGCTACGAGTCTCCTCATTTGAGCAACCTAGTACCACAGCTGCCCGGGTCGTCAGTTCAACACGCGATCTACTCGTAACAAGTGAATATTTACTTATCTCCTCACTCACTACTCACTCACTCACTACTCACTCACTTATTATTTTTATATTTATAATATTAGTATGTTTATGTTTTATTCTTCTTTTTATTTCATTATTATAATTGTAATTTATAACTTACATTATTTTGTTTTATTTTGCAGCTATAGTTTCCTTTTTCTATATTGATGTTATTGTTGTAGTAGAAGTAAAACTAGTAGATTGCTACAACTACAGCTTCTCCACTTATAACAAGTATTTAGCGTAGGGACAGACAACCAACCT
>NW_013533632.1:763633-763890 GCF_000836235.2 Papilio xuthus | reverse complement strand
GGGTCGTCATAACTCTCTGCAGTTTTGACTTGCTTAGTTAACTAGAGTAATCAACTTGAGGTCCGATGTGAAATAATCCTATATATATGAAGATCCGATAGACCGTTCCGGAGATACCTTCATACAAAGATCCATCTATCTATCTATCCAACCGACCATCCACCCATCCATCCATTCATCCAATTATTCGCATTTATAACATTAGTAAGAAGTAAGTAATATAAAATATATTGCATAATAAATTAATTAATTTACAT
>NW_013533632.1:763245-763501 GCF_000836235.2 Papilio xuthus | reverse complement strand
CACGTTTGTTTGTTCCAAGACTTGACTCCAATAAGTTCCGTGTTGACTTCCTCGGTGCTAAAGGTGGCGGTAAAAGCAATGAAATTTGATGAAAATTACCAAGTAGCTTGAACTTGAAGTCTTCATTAATAGAGGCACCTCTGCGCGGGTCACCGGTTCGACACCAGATCTATTCAAACCACGTGAGTGTATTTTCTAATTCATTCATTCAATAAAACTTAATGCTGCTTTATCTACCACTAAAATTGTCATTCTA
>NW_013533632.1:762518-763054 GCF_000836235.2 Papilio xuthus | reverse complement strand
TTATGTTTTATTCTTCTTTTTATTTGATTATTATAATTGTAATTTATAACTTACATTATTTTGTTTTATTTTTTTTAATTTGCAGCTATAGTTTCCTTTTTCTATATTGATGTTATTGTTGTAGTAGACGTAATACTAGTAGATTGCTACAACTACAGCTTCTCCACGTATAACAAGTATTTAGCGTAGGGACAGACAACCAACCTCAGCAGCCCCTTTATGTTACAAGTCCTAACCCTTAATATAACACTACTGTGAAGTGTTATATTACGTGAGACACCGTGTCCTCTTCCTCCAGCACGCTCTGCATAGTGGACTGTCTTTGATACAGGTGTTTGTTAAAGTAGCTATGGCTTGAAGGGTCGTCATAACTCTCTGCAGTTTTGACTTGCTTAGTTAACTAGAGTTATCAACTTGAGGTCCGATGTGTAATAATCCTATATCTATTAAGATCCGATAGACCGTTCCGGAGATACCTTCATACAAACATCCATCTATCTATCTATCCAACCGACCATCCACCCATCCATCCATTC
>NW_013533632.1:754991-756227 GCF_000836235.2 Papilio xuthus | reverse complement strand
CAACCAACCTCAGCAGCCCCTTTATGTTACAAGTCCTAACCCTTAATATAACACTACTGAGAAGTGTTATATTACGTGAGACACCGTGTCCTCTTCTTCCAGCACGCTCTGCATAGTGGACTGTCTTTAATACAGGTGTTTGTTAAAGTAGCTATGGCTTGAAGGGTCGTAATAACTCTCTGCAGTTTTGACTTGCTTAGTTAACTAGAGTAATCAACTTGAGGTCCGATGTGTAATAATCCTATATCTATTAAGATCCGATAGACCGTTCCGGAGATACCTTCATACAAACATCCATCTATCTATCTATCCAACCGACCATCCACCCATCCATCCATTCATCCAATTATTCGCATTTATAACATTAGTAAGAAGTAAGTAATATAATTTTTTTTTTAAATATAAATAAATCAATTTAAAATTATTTAATAAAACTAATTAATTAAACTACCAAAATAATACTATAAACTATATACTAAAACTAAACCAAACTAAAAATAAAACTAAATAATATAAAAAATCGACCCCAAATCGCTGCGGTCGCACGGTAGGGTTCCCAAGAGGCTGGCGGCATTTCCCCGTTGGATGGCCAGGCTCAACCTTTGGCCGAAATGCGCGCCAGCCCTTGGATCCCCTGAGGCGTCGATGAGGCGTGCGGAAATCTCCTTAAACAGGCGACGGGCTTCCGCACCCCAAGGCCCCAAGGTCTCCACGGCAAAAGGCGCAAATATATACGGATCTGCCAACGCCGCATATTTACGCCTTTTATTTTTTTATCTATCCATCCAACGGACCATCCACCCATCCACCCATCCATCCATCTAACCAATTATTCGCATTTATAACATTAGTAAGAAGTAAGTAATATAAAATATATTGCATAATAAATTAATTAACTTACATTTTCTAAATAACGATTTTAAACTTGTTAAATTTCCTTTCTAATTAGAAATAAAATGGGATGTGATAATTGCAAGTAACAGAGGTATTAAATGAACACATCCCAAAATTATTGCACATATATTCTTATATCACGTTTGTTTGTTCCAAGACTTGACTCCAATAAGTTCCGTGTTGACTTCCTCGGTGAGGGTGAACTTCCTACGTGAGCATCAGCAGACGATGAACTGGGGGGATGAGTAACAAGAGACGACCAGAAAATAAGACGAAAGAAGATGCCAGCGGCGGTAAAAGCAATAAAATTTGATGAAAATTACCAAGTAGCTTGAACTTGAA
>NW_013533632.1:742597-754141 GCF_000836235.2 Papilio xuthus | reverse complement strand
ATCCGATAGACCGTTCCGGAGATACCTTCATACAAACATCCATCTATCTATCTATCCAACCGACCATCCACCCATCCATCCATTCATCCAATTATTCGCATTTATAACATTAGTAAGAAGTAAGTAATTTAAAATATATTGCATAATAAATTAATTAACTTACATTTTCTGAATAACGATTTTAAACTTGTTAAATTTCCTTTCTAATTAGAAATAAAATGGGATGTGATAATTGCAAGTAACAGAGGTATTCAATGAACACATCCCAAAATTATTGCACATATATTCTTGTATCACGTTTGTTTGTTCCAATAAGACGACTTGACTCCAATAAGTTCCGTGTTGACTTCCTCGGTGAGGGTGAACTTCCTACGTCAGCATCAGCAGACGATGAACTGGGGGGATGAGTAACATAGCAGGCGCCAGCTTACCGCTCTGGAAGTTTTGGGAAGTCCCCATTCATAGAGGCACCCCTGCGCGAGTCACCGGTTCAGCACGAGATCTATTTAAACCACGTAAGCGTATTTTCTCATTCATTCATTCATTAAGACTTAATGCTGCTTTCATTGCATCAAAGTCGCTTTATACCGTGATGATAACGGTAAACATTTGCGCAGGTGCGGTAGTCAAACTGCGGAGTCAAACTCGTCACACACGTCTTCTTGCAAATCGCCTTGAAAATTTCCAGTCTCATGCAGTTCGGTGAAAATGGCGCTTAAAGTAACAAACGATGGAAGACGTAGGCAACGTTGGCATACGTGGCGCAAGGTACGTATATTTCATCAAAAAACTTATATTTTAGAAATATCGCGGTCTCAATGTTATTAGAAGTACTTGTTTTCTTTTTTTCTTTTTATTTCATTATTATAATTGTAATTTATAACTTACATTACTTTTTTTTAATTTGCAACTTTAGTTTCGTTTGCTACAACTACAGCTTCTCCATGTATAACAAGTATTTAATGTGGGAACAGGGCATGGATCACTCCAAAAAAACCCCAGCAACCCCTCCATGTTACTAGTCCTAATCCTGTAATATAACACCTATAAAAACCTGAATTATAAAAATATTTTGTAATTAAATTATAATTATTAATGAAAATAATTGTATATATTCATACATTATGTTTATAATAAAAAATGTTTGTCATTGTTTAATTTTCACTGCAAGACATTAATGTAAACTTTGATAATATGTTTGTAAATTTAAATCATGTTTGGCAGAAAACAAAAAAACATATTAAATTTGTTATTAAGTTTGTTGAACAAAAAAAAATTAAAATTGTTATGAAGTTTGTTGAACAAAAAAAATATTAAAATTGTTATTAAGTTTGTTGAACAAAAAAAATGTTAAAATTGTTATTAAGTTTGTTGAACAAAAAAAATATTAAAATTGTTATTAAGTTTGTTGAACAAAAAAAATGTTAAAATTGTTATTAAGTTTGTTGAATAAAAAAAATATTAAAATTGTTATTAAGTTTGTTAAATAAAAAAAAAATATTAAAATTGTTATTAAGTTTGTTGAACAAAAAAAAACGTTAAAATTGTTATTAAGTTTGTTGAATAAAAAAAATATTGAAATTGTTATTAAGTTTGTTGAACAAAAAAAATATTAAAATTGTTATTAAGTTTGTTGAACAAAAAAAATATTAAAATTGTTAAGTTTGTTGAACAAAAAAAATGTTAAAATTGTTATTAAGTTTGTTGAATAAAAAAAATATTAAAATTGTTATTAAGTTTGTTGAACAAAAAAAATATTAAAATTGTTATTAAGTTTGTTGAATAAAAAAATATTAAAATTGTTATTAAGTTTGTTGAACAAAAAAAAATATTAAAATTGTTATTAATCGATTTACTCGTTTGTAAACAAAAATTGTTAATCAAATTTTTTAAATGGTATGTAAATTAATTTGTGTAAAAATGTTACAATGTGAATTAAAAACGTACTTAATTGAGTTCATTGTTTTATTCCTATTATCCTTTACCTAAAAGTGAAAATGTTTTTTATCTGAGTACCTATCACAATACTTAAATATTAAAGAACGACAAGGCTATGAATCTCCGTTTTCCTGAATAACTACAGCTTAAGAGTTAGGTTAGAGTCACTACAAATAGAAATACTTAATAATTATTGTATATAACTACAGTATACACAATATATATATATATATTATTTATATTCAAGACTATTATTATAGTACATATTCAAGACAAAAAGGTTTTTAAATAAATTAATGTAACCACAACTGGATTATAACTATATAACAAAAGAAGGTAGAAAGAGAGTGAAGGTCGTGGTTGATTGCTAAGTTTCTGTAGATAAATCAAAGATAGGCGAAGTGATAGAGGCTAACAAGGAAAGCAGATCCTACTACTTTATTGAATTATTATTGTGAGAGAAAGATAAACTAGCTTTCGACGGTAATTTTTCTATTAAAAATTGAAATATCATAAAAATGAAGTTTACTGTAAGCTTATTCACTCTGTATAGGAAGGTTATTAGACACTTCTTAATAGATTTGACAACTACCCAGTGACCTACGTGATCGCCGTGACTACGCGACGTGACTACGCTTCATCAATCGAGCGATAGAGTGTCAAGTATTAGTATTATATTATCTGTGGTAAGTATATCTAACAAAGAATATAACAATCTGGTACCTCAATCTGATAACATTAATTAAAACGGCAATGACATTTTAGTTCATACTGTCATCTCTTTCATTGCCCTTGACGAAACAGAGAAAACAATATGTACTGTAGTCTGCAGAAGAAACGCATAGTTATGGTACCAAGCTTGTAAAAGATAAATATGTCTATATCCTGAGTATAGGACTGACATACATATAAACCTCAAAATGACTTATAAAAGTGAAATACATATAATAATGGTTGACAGTTCCTGTGTCTAATTAAATAACCATGGATTTCTGAGTCTAAAATCTCTCTATAAAACATGTCATACTTGTCATTATCTTTGACAAAACAGTAGTAAAAATATTTGTAAACGGAGATTTTAGACTCGGAAACCCACGGTTAATCTGATCGAAACAAACACGCACAGATTAAATATAACTCTTACCGCCTTCTCACTGGCGCTGCTATCGCTTAGTTCTGTCAGAAAAATGTAAACCTACTTGTAGAAGTCAATTTAATAGCTTATATTTGACAATTCATTGAAATTCCACAACGCAACTTTGTAACGACGGACATAATTTTTTTTTTAAATATAACTACAAAATTATAGTTTGTCTATTTAAGATGGATTAGTTTGACATTAATCCTCAATCAAAATTAATTCGACAATACCTAGGCGTCAGTTGTCAAATTAATCTTCTATTATAGCACCGCGTCGACATCACGCCACCTCACGAACTGTTCGCGCCCCGCCTCCGTCCCGGCATTCCGCCCGGCTGCGCGCCCGCCGTAGTTCCCCCGTTCCCTTAGTTAGCCGCGAGCCTTGACTTTGTAAACACGCGTACGCGCACGACTGCCGGGACGCCGCCGCTGTCCTAACAACGATGTATTGATAACGTACTACACTGTAATATTATTCAATTAATTAAAAGTTTTATCTTCCAAACAGACTTTTACTATACTATCTTTAATAGACACACTGTAGTTAACTTTTTTCAATTTCGATTTAATATTTTTCATAACGATGACAATTAAACCACGTTACAATGTTTCGTCAGTGAACATTATATCTTTTTAAACACTAAGGTGTTACAAAAATAGCTTTTTCACAACAACTGAATTATTCACATAGTTTAAAAAGTCAGTTTTGATTAATTAATTTCAAGCGATTTTTTAAAGCACGAAACATAACTAAGAAGCTAAAATTGGGAGATGTCAAATGTGACTTACTAAATTGGCTCGGGGAGGCTAGACAATGAACATAACATTCGATAATTGCTATCGCTAGTAGAATTGACAAAATGTGTCAAAATGTATGGGAGAAAGACGTGACATGCACATGACATATTGAAAGTTAACTTCCATACAATTTTGACTTTTTGATTATCAACTTACTTTGTCTAACCCCCTCCCCCCCTTCCACCCCTGCTATGTATGTATAGAAAATGACCCGGTAAATACATGACGTGACAGCTACAGTACAACAAGCATCCCGTAGCAGTTTTTGACTTAGACTGAAGACGCCTATGTGGAATAACTGTACTCTAGTTAGTCTATCGGACTAGATAAGTGAGTCGAACTATACATCCCTTCAAATCATAACAATCTACTGTCAATAAGACAAAATCTTAAGAAATATATTTATTCGTATCGTGGAAAGCATTCTATGCCATTGTATTATTTAAAGAGATGCAACATTATACTTGTCAAGTCTTGTCTTGCTTTTATAGTACGACAAACTTATATAGCAATAGTTAAATCAAAATAAAGTTTCTGAAAGCGAAATTGTAACTAGAACTAATTAGGACTAAATTAGTTAGTGGAACAACAGCTTGCTAATACTTTAATAAAGAATAAAATCACATTGCGTATTCAATGCCATAAACAACTGTTCGTCCCGCTCATGCTCTTCGAAAAACATAGATAATAAACATTAATTTGTGGAAAATAAAGATTAAAAATTGTAACCACAAAATGTTATCTGATTGATCTAGTCTATGGTACGCGTTATACTGCTGAAAAACGCGAAACTAAATAAAGTCTGATTTTTTATAAATTTGTGATTTAATTATTTATTGAAATAATATCTTTTTTTTTAGAAATGACAAACATAAAACAAATAAATTACCTTTTAGTAATATTTTTGAATTTTTTATGGCAATACTGGGGAGCGTAGCTTATAATAAATATATCTGTGAGCTGGTAACACTCACACATTTGCGTATCGAGCCCCGAACTTGCAGGTCTGAAAATTCAGTTTGAAGCTGGCTGAATAAAAAGAATTCTGGTGACTCTTTGCTATTGTAAGTACTTTTAGTGTATCCTTTCCACGCTTGATCCTTAAGTTTCAATATATAATATTAATAATTGCAATTGGAATCTTCATATTCATAAGTGTTATTTGATAAAATCAATAAATTCTACATAGTCATATTGGCATCTTACAGGTTCAGTGATTAGCTGCGGACGGAACTGTTCTTTTTGGCTCGTTGGTGATCAACAACGAACAACCAGCTGTAACCTGAAAATCACCGATTAAGGTAAGCGAATTTAAATCTTGCAAACATAAGCTACATAAATATATACGATTGCATAATATTTTTCAAAAATAAATCTATTTTCAAAATCATTAGGCCACTTCTTTTGTAGTTAATAATTTCGAATATAATTAGTTAAAAGGACAAACCAAAGTATTACGTAACAATCTACATATCCTTATATAGTTTCAGTGTTTTTTATCATACGATGTGATTGTATGTGCGTTTGTAATTATTGCCATATATATATATATGGATATATTTTTATTGTTAAATAATATATGCATATAGAATAGGGTGTGGCTTGGCAACGGGCTATATCGATCCCGGTAGGCGTCCGGGAACGCGAGCATGTGTAGTGGGGGATCAAAAGGCGCATGCGCTATTTCGTTTAATCGATAAAGACCCCGCCCTTTATATAGTTAATACTTTCCATCAGTATCACCTAGACGTGTTCTATTTGCTCAAAATTATATTAAATTTACAGTTTAATATGTAATAGAATTCGAAATTAAACATTCTATTGTAATTAAGTTGGAAATGTGATTAAAGTATGGAAATACTTTAATGTTGTGTATAAGAACAACGATAGAATGTTGCAAGCTGAGTTCAGTAAGACATACGTCTATGTATATATGTTGTGTCTACGATTGTCTTGTTTATAAATTAAGCTTTATAGCCTAGTGATTGTCAATGTTTACATTTGAGTTTCTTTTGTTTTATGACACGTTATTATTTAAAGATAAGTTTTATCGCATCGCTTAATCTCTTTGTATTATTACTAACTGTCGTCATGTGTTTTTAATCAAAGCTTTTATTCAGTGTCCGAAGTTTTTTTTATTTCTTTGTGTTGGCAATACCTCTGTTGTGTGAAACGACGACGCCATTTGCAAACTAGAAGAGGTTGGGCGTTGCCTTTGTAAGTACATTCTCAATTCTGCCACTTAAATGACGTCGTAACAACTAACCGTGGGTTTCTGAGACTAAAATGTCTGTATAAAACATATCGTCATCCCTGTTATTATCTTAGACAACATAGATAACAATATGTTGTAAACGGAGTTTTTTGGTGTTGGAAACCCCCAGTAAATTACCTAAAACTCACAACCGATCGAAAAAAGCCAGTTATCAGTTCCAAAGTCATTATGTGACATTTGTGTAAGCTGCCTTGATTTGGATTGAGCACCAATGTAGTTAACCTCAAACCTTTTATATTATGTACCCAATTATTTCAGTACTGTAGAATTTGCATGCCTATTGTACTGTATTTTATTAGAGATTTTTTTTCATATTCTTACGAATCCAAAACGGAATTCTTAACATTATAAACAACCTGTTACTTATTTACTTTTTTGTGATTTAAAAAAAAAACATCAAATACCTCTTTACAATCATTGACAAAGTATCATCAAAAAAATAAAAGAAAAAATTGGATATTGAAATATAACTCTGACATAAGCATAAAGTGGCTGAGCGCAAAATGTTCCTTTGCATAAACACACGCATATAATTTGGAAGATTCTCTACAGAATCTAAGCTTTGCTTTCGTGGTTTATTATTCTTTGTTACTTGCGAATTACTTGCTTTTGTTTATATATAATTGTGACTTTGATAACAATAAAAATATTATTACTAATTTAACAACGCGCAATTTGAAGCGAAATATTTCTAACACTTGTTAAGTTAATTACGCGAACAAATACAAGTGACTTTTATAAGGTGTATAGTTTTAATGAAAAATAAAATTTAATTTAAATCATGGTCTAATTTCGACATATGGTCGATTACTAATTAAAAAAACTGCAAATTCAAAATGGCGCTCGGAATGTCAATACACTCAATAATCCACCCTTAGATAAGGAGTAATTCGGAGTAAATTTTTAGGATTGGCGGGAGTCGGAAGCGTCCTATCTGTCCATCTATGTTATCTATATAGAAACTCTTCATACGAACTCTTCTAATAATAAATGCATTTACCTAGTTTTGTATTTTTAACTAATAGAAAATTTTTCGAAATCATAAAGAACACAACAGCTTTAAAAAGTTGTTACGTTGTTACGTTAAGTTACGTTACGTTAAGTTGTTACGTGAAGAATATCTTTAAGAAAAGATTTCCTTAGTATGAAACAAAGAAAGACAGAGTAACATAACTATAGCGCGAAAAGCTTAACTGAGTCTGTAAGAGAACAACTGCTACTGCTGTTATAGTATAAGTATCGCGTGACAGTTTTAGACATTGACAGGTGGCGCTAGTGAGCTGTCATAATTTAGTTTGACTCGGGGTGAAGCACTTGACTTGCAATCTGCAGGTCTTGGCCGCGAATCCCTCCATGTACCAATGTGTTTTTCGATTTCCGATTTACATATGTATCCGACGTTCTTACGGTGAAGGAAAACATAGTGCAACCTGCACATATCTGAGAAGAAATTCAAAGATATGTGTGAAATCAACCAACCCGCACTTGGCCAGCGTGGTTGACTATGGCCTAATCACCCTTAACTTGAGGTAGGCTCTGAGTCCCTCGCTGGTGACGTATAGTGATAACGTCAGATAACGTAAATTATTGTGCATAGTATCATCAACTAATTATCAAATAATTAAACACCAAAAATGCTAAAAGGAATAGAGAAATTTGAAATCGCCCCAATAAGTCACATTCATAACGAAAAAAATCATTATGTTTCATTAAAATTATTACGAAAAAGAACTTCACTGTAATGATCCTATAGGTAATAAATACTGGTAAATATAAAAAAAAATAATAAAAAAGAAATAACCAAAATGCAAAAAAATATTTGCCAAATCGACAAATCATTTTGAAGGATAAAATAACACAACACATTACAAGGAAATGTTAAAACATATACTTATAACAAAAATTACACACCTAAATAAATAAAAAAAACTTAGCGTCTCTGAACAGAATAAATACTGGCAAACTGCGTAACTGCAAAAACCAAATTTTTTAAATTCTATATCTGTAACTTTTTATTTGTAAAATAATAGTTTGATTAAAAGGCTAATTTATTTATCCATTACTAGCGGAGCGATCGGAACTTTGTCAGAGAAGAATTAAAAAAAAACAAAAACAAAAAAGTCGGTTCAGTTGTTCCGGAGATTATCCGGAACTAATCCAGTCTTGCGCATAGACTTAATTATTAATATTGAAAAGTGTTTGTCAATTTTCAAATACATAAATGGAAGTAGAAACAACTCAAGAATCTTTAACCTCCTAGTTTTAACATTTTACAACTTAAGGAGATGAATATCATAAAAAAACATAGTCTACGTAGTAATAGACACCTCTATGCTTTGCCTGTTTTTAAGTTATGAAAAATATTACTATATAAAACTTAAATCCATTCTGTAGAACAAATAAACATTATTATTAATTTAATTATAAATTTCCTATCTAATATAACATGATACATTTTATGAAAAAAAATAGATTATATTAAAAATAGTACACCCACGTTAGTTAGTTATTTTTACATACAGGAATGATATATAGAAAACCCGAAGCAGGTACTTTAAATATGTATTAATTTGTGTAATTTTTAGAATAAGCGTCTGCATACAATATCGAAAAAAAATGACATCCAATTATGTTTTGCATATTAACATTATTGATGATTGGTCGTCTTTTAAAGACGCCATTTTGAACAACATCAGACGCAACGCATGCGCTTTAAGGGGAAAAAGGTCACCTTCAGTTAAGTTGAGTGGGCGGTTGGTAACGGTTGAGCGGAGGGGGGGTGGCGATAAATCGATAAAGCCCGGGCTGGGCGAGGTGCTAAGCGCATGCTCAGTATCCTAAGTCGAATCGGACCCAACCGCGCCCTGATCACTCTTCTAGACTACGCCGACCTGATCGAACGTCTGTTTCAATTTGGATAAGAAAATATCCCTGTTTCTAATAAAATCTCTTGCATAAAAGCATTAATACCAGTTTGCCTATTTGCACAGTTATTGCACACGTTTATTAAGTGTAGTGAAGTTCTAGAAGGTCCACCAGGCGGATTGGTTGCGCTTTATACTTACGTAAGTTTTTTTATTTCTTTAAAAGAGAAGCGACGTATAACACCTTTTATATAAACTCTGTTCAATACTTCAACAATGCGCTAGCGACGTTAAGAAGTCTATAAGAAAAAAAGTACAAAAGTTTTTATTAATATCAAAAATGTTAAAGACATGAATAAAATTGTGTTTTTTTCATATCTAAATAATTCCAATATGTTTGTGTAAAGAAGTCTTCTAAAGACGCCATTTTCAATAAACCCGCCATTTTGAGTAAAGTCAGACGCATGCGCGTGAAGAGTAAAGAGGTCACCTTCAGTGGACTTCAGTGGGCGGTTGGTAAAGGTTGAGCGGTGGGGCGGGGAGGGGGGAAAAATCGATACAGCCCGGGCTGAGCGAGGTGTGACAGGACAGATTTTTTAAAGTCTGCGCTGAAAACATTGCGGAGCGGAAGCCTTTAAGAAAAATTACAAAAGTTTTTATTAAAATCAATAATATAAAAGACGTGAACAAAATAGCTATTTTACATATCTAAGAAATTCAAAGATGTGTGTGAAGTAAACCGCTTCACGCTGAGAAAGCTTGGATGACTTAGTCCTAATCATCCTTCACATAAGGTTAGCTCGAGCCCCTCAGTGGGAACATGTATGAGCTGCCGACGACGAAACATAATTCAATAGTATTTTATTAATTATCGTATGTTTGGAAAATAAAACTGGAAACATAAATACGATTAATTACGACGCATAAAACATAAACATAAAATAAATAACCAAAATGTAAATTACTTCTTTCAAACGTTATTTTCATATTTACACAAAAAATTAGTATCTACCAAGTCAGATTCAAAAAATATAAAACAGATGATAAAACACGCAATCGTAGCTCACTAAAAACTACCTAGAAGCCATCGAATTAAACATGATCGATGAGTGGTCGCCATTTAAAGACGCCATTTTGAAAAACCGGCCATTTTTATTAAACTCAGACGCATGTAAAGGGTAAAAAGGTCACCTTCAGTTGAGTTGAGTGGGCGATTGGTAAGGGTCGAGCGAAGGGGGGTGGCGATAAATCGATAAAGCCCGGGCTAAGTGAGGTACAGAGCGCATGCTCAGTGCCCTAGGTCGAATCGGACACAACCGCGCCCTGATCACTCGTCTAGACAACACCGACTTGATCGGACGTCTGTGTTTTGATTCAGATAAGAAAATATCCCTGTATCTAATTTAAGTTGTTTCATTGAAGCATTAGTACCAGTTTGCTCATTTGCCGAGGTTTTGCATAAGCTTATTAAGTGTAGAGAAGTTCTCGAAGATCCTAAAGTGTAAAATTTTTCCATTAATCCACAAGGAGGATTGGGTGCGCTTTATACTTTCGTAAGTGTTTTTTTAATTTGTTTAAAAGCGAAGCGACGTGTAACACCTATTTGTTACTGAGACAAAAATGATGATATACCAGTGCGCATATTTTGTTTATATTATTACGTAGCTATCTATCTACGATTTACTTTTTAACACTTAATTGAGTTAATAAAAACATCAAATAACTATTAACAATATTTTTCAAAGTAACATTAAAATCGTATAAGCTGTTACGGAACTTAATAAAATAAAAAAAACTTAATTTGAACTTGGTTTAAATTAAAATTTAACCGGCATAAACATAACGAGGATGAGCGCAAAAGGTCCCATTGCATAACCAATATTCATAATCGATGAGTGATCGAGACGCCATTTTGAACATCAGACGCAACGCATGCGCGTTAAGGGAAAAAAGGTCACCTTCAGTTGAGTTGAGTGGGCGGTTGCTAACGGTTTAGCGGTGGGGCGGCGGGGGGGGGCGATAAATCGATAAAGCCCAGGCTGAGCGAGGTGCGATTGGAAAGATTTTTTTAAATTCTGCGCTAAAGAAATTGCGCAGTGGAAGTCTATAAGAAAAATTAGAAAAGTTTTTATTAAAATAAAAAAAGATATTTTTACATTTCTAAGAAATTCAAAGATGTGTGTGAAGTAAACCGCTTCACGCTGAGAAAGCTTGGATGACTTAGTCCTAATCATCCTTCACATAAGGTTAGCTCGAGCCCCTCAGTGGGAACATGTATGAGCTGCCGACGACGAAACATAATTCAATAGTATTTTATTAATTATCGTATGTTTGAAAGATAAAACTGGAAACAAAAATACGATTAATTACGACGCATAAAACATAAACATAAAATAAATAACCAAAATGTAAAGTTCTTCTTTCCAACGTTACTTTCATATTTACTCAAAAAATAGTATCTACCAAGTCAGATTCAAAAAATATAAAACAGATGGTAAAACACGCAATCGTGGCTCACTAAAGACTACG
>NW_013533632.1:698461-742312 GCF_000836235.2 Papilio xuthus | reverse complement strand
AAAATAAAAAAAGATATTTTTACATTTCTAAGAAATTCAAAGATGTGTGTGAAGTAAACCGCTTCACGCTGAGAAAGCTTGGATGATTAAGTCCTAATCATCCTTCACATAATGTTAGCTTGAGCCCCTCAGTGGGAACATGTATGAGCTGCCGACGACGAAACATAATTCAATAGTATTTTATTAATTATCGTATGTTTGAAAGATAAAACTGGAAACATAAATACGATTAATTACGACGCATAAAACATAAACATAAAATAAATAACCAAAATGTAAAGTTCTTCTTTCCAACGTTACTTTCATATTTACTCAAAAAATTAGTATCTACCAAGTCAGATTCAAAAAATATAAAACAGATGGTAAAACACGCAATCGTGGCTCACTAAAGACTACGTAGAAGCCATCGAATTAAACATGATCGATGAGTGGTCGCCATTTAAAGACGCCATTTTGAAAAACCAGCCATTTTTATTAAACTCAGACGCATGCGCGTAAAGGGTAAAAAGGTCACCTTCAGTTGAGTTGAGTGGGCGATTGGTAAGGGTCGAGCGAAGGGGGGTGGCGATAAATCGATAAAGCCCGGGCTAAGTGAGGTACAGAGCGCATGCTCAGTGCCCTAGATCGAATCGGACACAACCGCGCCCTGATCACTCGTCTAGACAACACCGACTTGATCGGACGTCTGTGTTTTGATTCAGATAAGAAAATATTCCTGTACCTAATTTAAGTCGTTTCATTGAAGCATTAGTACCAGTTTGCTCATTTGCCGAGGTTTTGCATAAGTTTATTAAGTGTAGAGAAGTTCTCGAAGATCCTAAAGTGTAAAATTTTTCCATTAATCCACAAGGAGGATTGGGTGCGCATTATACTTTCGTAAGTGTTTTTTTAATTTGTTTAAAAGCTAAGCGAGGTGTAACACCTATTTGTTACTGAGACAAAAATGATGATATACCAGAGCGCATATTTTGTTTTTATTATTACGTAGCTATCTATCTACGATTTACTTTTTAACACTTAATTGAGTTAATAAAAACATCAAATAACTATTAACAATATTTTTCAAAGTAACTTTAAAATCATATAAGCTGTTACGGAACTTAATAAAATAAAAAAACTTAATTTGAACTTAGTTTAAATTAAAATTTAACCGGCATAAACATAACGAGGATGAGCGCAAAAGGTCCCATTGCATAACCAATATTCATAATCGATGAGTGATCGAGACGCCATTTTGAACAACATCAGACGCAACGCATGGGCGCTAAGGGAAAAAAGGTCACCTTCAATTGAGTTGAGTGGGCGGTTGGTAACGGTTTAGCGGTGGGGCGGCGGGGGGGGGGCGATAAATCGATAAAGCCCGGGCTGAGCGAGGTGCGATTGGAAAGATTTTTTTAAATTCTGCGCTAAAGAAATTGCGCAGTGGAAGTCAATAAGAAAAATTACAAAAGTTTTTATTAAAATAAAAAAGATGTTTTTACATTTCTAAGAAATTCAAAGATGTGTGTGAAGTAAACCGCTTTACGCTGAGAAAGCTTGGATGACTAAGTCCTAATCATCCTTCACATAATGTTAGCTCGAGCCCCTCAGTGGGAACATGTATGAGCTGCCGACGACGAAACATAATTCGATAGCATTTTAATAATTATTGCATGTTTCAAACGACAATTTTGAAAGATAAAACTTGAAACGTAAATAAGATACATCACGACCTATGAAACATAAACATACAAAACCAAAATGTAAAGTTCTTCTTCTTTCTAATGTTACTTTCCAATTAAGACAGAAATTAGTATCTACCAAGTTCATTAAAAAAAAACATAAAATAGGAAGTAAATCAACACAAAATTATGTCTTACGAAAGTTTACCTAGGAGCCATGGAATTAATCACAATCGATGAGTGATCGTCTTTTAAAGTCGCCATTTTTAATAAAATCAGACGCAACGCATGCGCGTTAAGGGTAAAAAGGTCACCTTCAGTTAAGTTGAGTGGGCGGTTGGTAACGGTTGAGCGGAGGGGGGTGGCGATAAATCGATACAGCCCGGGCTGAGCGAGGTGCAGAGCGCATGCTCAATATCCTAGGTCAAATCGGACACAACCGCGCCCTGATCACTCGTCTAGACTACGCCGACCTGATCGGACGTCTGTTTCGATTCTGATAAGAAAATATTCTTATTCTTAATTTAAAGTAAATTAATTTGAATTGAAGCAATAATATCACTTTGCTTATTTGCCGAGTTTATGCACACATTTATTAAGTGTAGTAAAGTTCTAAAAGATCTTTCAGTGTAAAAAAATCTATTAATCTACTAGACGGATTGGTTGCGCTTTATTCTTACGTAAGTTTTTTTTTAATTTGTTTTAAAGTGAAGCGACGTGTAACATCTTATGTTAATGAGATAAAAATGAAGCGATAACATAGCGCATATTTTGCTTTTTGATTAAGAAGGTACGATTTACTTTTTTTACACTTCGCTTCGGTTTTAATCTCTGCGTGCATCACTGCCACATTATCTCTACTAAGCCCGTGTGGCATCACCTTTGTGTGTTTTATTACCGTGTCGCATATTCTTAGTATTGATCGTTTCAACCTTTTTGGCGAGCCAAGGTCATCTGCGCAATGCGCAGTGCGCACTACCTCTTATGCCCCGCCTTACCTTACATTGCGTACTGGGTAGCAACTACTGCGACGATCAGGGCCGCCAAGATATTTGAATATTACTTACCAAGTATTAATGTTAAAAAAATAAAAACATTTTTTTTTAATTTCAGGTAGCTACAAAAGACTACAAATATCGTTGAATAAGAAAACAGATAAACCGTTTCTTCGTTTGGTGAGTTTCTATTAAAATTTTTAATCGTCGGAGATCCTTCATCAGGATGGGTATTAGTTGGGCTGGATCCAGGGTCGAATCGCGCTTCGCAACGGGGCATGGTGGGAGGGGTGGCGGGGGGTCACGGCGCGCAACTCTCGACTTGAGAGGGAGGGAGGGCGGGGGGAGCTTGAGAAGGTGGGCGTAGAGGGGCTCCAGACAGACGGAGGGGGGGCGCAGGGGGGCTTTAGAAAGAGGGAGGGAGGTATGGCGTAGGCGATAAAGACGAGCTCGATATTGATGCGTCATCGTTGTTTTTCATGTTGAAAAGCCGTTTCATTTTGTCTTAATCATGTTCAAATCTGTATGATCTTTTATAAACCAGATTATTTGTTAAAAATATTTTAAATTCAAAACATGATGATTGTCCACCGGGTTAATAGTTATAATCAGATATCACAATTATTTATTTTCGGATAACGTGTACTTTTGTCAAATGGTAAAGTGGTTGTTTCAGGTAAGATATGGATCCGCACCTAATACTACACCACTGCCACCTCGCGCTCACAAGATTCTTCCGCAAGGATTTGGAGAATTTAATAATCGTCACGAGCGCTTGGTGAGTCATTCATCTTATTATAATATTCAAACTTTATAGCAGCTTTAGTTAGCGAGTACATGGCTACACCAGACAGATACCGATTATGGAATCCAAATTTTCCAAGAGTTAACAAGTAGTCATTGGTCGTCGTGTTGTTTATTCAGGGACCGTGCTGCACTCTCCCACGGCTCGAACTGGTCACAATACAGCCAGAACGAGGTGCTGCCCCTTCCCCACGCCCTCGTCGTGGACCTAATGTCTACAATGAGATATACCCGCGACGCTTACCTCCATCAGTACAACTTCGATGCTAACGAGTACACTCTGGAGTCGGTAAGTCTATTTTCATAAAAACATCACATTTCCCCAAAAAAAAAAATTGTACATCAACGGCTTATTTAAATATTTATTTTATTGCTATCAGAGCACAAGATTTATGAATTACAGATCAAACTCTAAACAAGAAATGGATATAATTTAAGTAACTTGATTGGACCCATGTAAACATTGCAACTTATTAAGCCGTGAAAACTGATATAGCTTCAGAACGGAATAAGATTGAATAGGAAACAGTACATAAAATAACACTTAAAAAATGAAAATCATGAAAAAATGATATTCCCTGCTTTCAGAAGTCACATTATTGGTCATGTTTTTATAGTGGCGACAATTACTTTTTTCATTTTCTGTATGACAGTGGAAGCGTACTCTATATGTTCTGTTGCAGCTACATGTGGACACCATGACCGACACGGATTTTGAAAGGCTGCTTTGTGCTGCCTAGAAGGAACTCCTGCAGGTTCTCCGGGAATTTGATTACGCTGATGAAATACCGGACCTCCTGCGGGTTGCTCTTAATTTAAATTTAACTTTTTATACTTTTAGGTAAATATTAATATTTATACGTCTATCATTTTAAATAAAAACGCTGGATTATTATAAATACACGCATACGAGACTTCATAATCAGGAAAGATTTACCTGGATAAAAGATTGCGCACATTTGATATTTTTAACAGCTACGGAATTTTACTTTTTATAACTTAATTTACTTACGTAACTTTATTTGGAGTTTTAATCTTTTAGATTAAGTTGATATCCGTGAATTAATTCATACGAAAACGTTAACTTTCTCATCTGGGGATCGAAGCTTGGTTGGAATCTAGGCTTAGGTTATTGCTAAGTGAAACGAGCACATATTTCAACGAGTACCTTGTTTCCTTTATTTATCATCATTATAATTTCCAATGTCTGTTCAACAGGAAAATGTACTCGGTATTAGAGGAAAAATTTTTTGAGACTGAAGAATCAATTAACATAGTTGAGAAAGGAATAAAACAGGGTATTCTAACAGTGTTTAGTCTTATCCCTGCGCTACCAGACCGCTTGGAAATAAGCGTTAAAAATGCAACTGTTGAGGTAAGAACTTTGATGAAGACTATATATATAATAATATGAATACATTGATCTTGATAATAATAATATTATTTCTGCAGTTTATCCCGGATAGATGGATAATACTAGATAAGAAGCGGCTACAACAGTTACGTGAACACTGTGCAATGGCCGCGGCCACACATCGCCACATCGCTCTCTTCTCGCCAGAAGTGGCTCAACTGCCACGTTTCTGTGCCTCGGAAATAATGTGGAGCAACGGGTAAGTGTTATTAACGTGGCCGCGATTACTACCTAAAAAGGCAGTAACTCTTTTAAAAATCTAAATTAGCATATATATTCGTATTTTTCCATTCGAGAATTTTTTTTTAGATCGGTGCCATTGTTAACTCTGAGAATGTCAGGAAGGTCGCTTGAAGATTACAGCAAGGTGCTAAAAGGCATTGATCACTTCAAGATAGAAAGCTGTCAACTGTTAGTGCCCGCCGTGGAGTTGTTGAGTCTATGGAATCTCTCAGCGGCAATATCTGGCGAGCCGCGTCTTACAATTTTCATGTTGAAGGTACCTACTGATACTATTAAATGATAGCCGTATCCTTATCACGTTTACAATTTGCATAGACTACTAAGCTTTATATTTCTTGTGCAGATGATGAAGCTGGTGGTATCAGACTACGAGGAGGAGCGGGACAATTACAGACCGGTCGGGGTTGAGGGGAACAATACCATTAACGTATTGTACATTTACGGGTGCAGCTTGAGTGCTATCGGCAACCCGCGTGACGCCGTCAAATATTTCAAGGACGTCATCAGGTAAGCCCACCTATATACGTCCACCACCAGACGGTCGCTTAATAATGCAAATATAACCGTCTTGAGTCAGTCGGGTAAGTTCGTATTTAAAACAAAAACCTGTACCATCTCATGTGAATATGGTGAAAGTTTTGTCTGTACGATATTCGTTCCTAAATGAAAGCTAATTTAGTTCTTTGTCTATATTTGAAACATTAATTTAGTTTTTTTTTTCAGAATCAAACCCTACATAACTGAAGACCGCTTCCTGGTACCGTATGCCAAGTTGGAGTTAGCGATGTGTCATCACGCCTTGGGTCAAACTGAATCCGCTAGGGTCATCCTCATAGATGTGAAGTAAGTTTTATAAAATCCTTTTTATAACTTTAAAATACTATAATTTAATGTATGGATGGATAGATGGATGTTTGTTAGTGCTGACATTTGGCAAAGATATAAAACAGAGCCTGGAAGAACATATAGCCTACTACTTTTTAATCCCACGCCGACAGAGTCGCTGGCGACAGTTAGTATAGCTATTTATTTTTTAAACAATACTATTCAATTTAAAGCAAACGCATGTATTGTGAAAAGGAATTTCTACGTTAAACTAATCTTCTATAAAATATTAGTATTGTTTCTAATAATATGTTTTTCTTTTCAGGGCGAATTACTTCCACCATTCAAAGCCATTGCGTTTCTTATATCGCTTATACCATAAGATTATAGTCAACGAAGATGATCCGACAACATCTCCTCCAAGCACCGATTAAATAATGACCATACCAGTGGGTTGCGACTCGTATTATACTAATATTGTAACATATTGTTGTCTCTGTTATTTCAAACAAAATAAAAGCGACGGCAATATGCATCAATACAAGTATCGATGACGTCGCAACCTACAGAAAGAGTCGAGGACTTTTATTCCCTACTCAATTGATGTAATTGGGTAGAAATTTGCAGTGTAGTTATAAGATATAGCACTCTATATACGTGCTTAATTATAGGTAATAGTGATTAGTGTACGAATTTCGTTCCTAAGTGGAAAGCGAATATAATTCCTTGTGCATTCGCTATTGACTTGAAGTGCTCAAAAGACACTGTGATTAGTGATTAGTGTTAAAGATTGAAACAAACTCTAAAAGGCAGTTATAGCCTCGTATATTATTCTAGGTTAGGTTACATGGGGCAAGGACACTCAGAAATATGAATGCAAAAACTTTTGAGAGTGTGCCAAAATAAATGTTAATTCTAAAACCAATAATATCACAAGGTTATATAGAAATTACTATGTTACTGTGCATCTCATACATGTTTACTTTTAAGAACATTTATCCTTAACTGTGTACGGAATTTTAATTATGCGAACTTTATAAGACATTTAAATAGTGTATGTGTAAGTTCTTAAAGTGAATATTAAGATGGTGACGAAGTTGTGGGATTATCGTAATATAAGAGAAAATTAAATATTTTGACAGCTCGGAACATCGTACGAGTCGTTGCGAGGAATACGATTTTTAGTGCGACGTTGACGTACTGTGCAGCGCGTTTGACCTTGAGCCGTCAAAAATTAACATTAATAATATAAGCCTTGAAGGAAATTAATTGGTTTGGTGTTACTAATACTTGCGATGGACTAAAAAGGTTGTGGCTTTGTAACGTGGAAAATAGTACGGAAAATGTTAGTATATAAAAATGAATGTGTAACTGTTGTATATCTATGTGATATTATTGTGATTGTATACATTTTGTTTTTTTTTAATTTCCTTCTGTACGTAACATTTAATATTGATGTGAAACATTGATGTTGTCGTAATTTAAGATATATTAATACTCAATATATTATGTACTGTCTATACCCAACTCTGGTCTTCTCCGCCTCTATATCTTGTGATTTGTTATATTATATTTATATTATTTTTTTATCTCCTACTTGTATAACAAGTTATTTGTACATAAGTACATATTTCTCTTACAAGAGTTCTGTCATTCCGACCATTTTTTAAACCTTATATTTATGTAAAGTACTAATCATATAATATTTTCGTGAACCCCCTGTGACTGAGTTTTTTGTACTCGTAAATAAGATACCGAACTGAAAGTTTTTTTAGACAATTTTACTATGTCATATATTTTATTATTCAGGGTAATATTTATCTATACATTTAGGCCTACACTATACGAAAAGAAATGTTTATTTTCATTTATATGGTTGAGTAAGTCACTCGAAACATAACGCTAAGATAAAAATATATAGAACGAGTCAAATTAAAACTTGTCTTGTAAAATTGAATAAGGAAATCAAATCACTTTCGTCTCTCATTTCCATTTCATATGATCTCGGTATAATTAGTTTTATTCTTTGTCCATTTCAGAAGACCTCTCTTGCTTAAGTGTATTTTGTATTTGCCATGTTTTATGCTTAATAATATAATATAATGAGACAAAATTATCTTTCCCGGTACGCCAAAGTTTAACTTAAGTATAACGTTATCAGAAAAATAGGACATCTCACCATATTACGGCAAATTTAGAGAACTAATTTCTTGTAATGGTAACACTGTCTGTACTACAGCAATGTCAAAGTCACTGGCAATGACATTGACATAATTGTTGAATGATTGTCCGAGTATTTATTGTAATCTCAATGTTATTTATGAGTTTGTGATAATTTTATTTGTTGTATTGAAAAATATATGTTTTATATGTCATTAACGTAAAATAAGTTTAAAATACTCGATTTAATTTTTATATAACATTAATTCGTTGGATTTATTGACATATTGTAGAGTGTTGCTATATCAAAAGGGAATATAGCCCCCTCACGATAGACATTCTACATTTTCGGTTAGGTTATACTAGCGCCCTCTTGGGCGCCCGTTGTTTGTCTTGCGTCTCTCTCATCAGGCCCCGGATCAGATAACTTTGTCGCACAATAATTGTTTAGAATTGTAAGTCAATGTCAAGGTAGTATTGTTTAATAGTTTGCTTTGTAGGACAAGCATATTGTTAAGTTACTTATGTATAAGTATGCGAGTCAAGCTAAAAAGCTTGAATCGCCAATAGCTTAAGTATTTAGGGTACAGACATCTGATCTCATGATCGTGGGTTCAAATCCCGTTTTGTCTATTTCGAGAACCATATCCACCAGTTGGAATGGTTACAAGACATATTAGTGTATTAAGGGAAACCAAAAAAATTTCAAAATATAAAAACAACAAAAAAATATTAAAAATGTAAAAACAAAAAAAAATTATAAAATCATAAATTACAAAAAGAAATAGATTTAGAAATGTATTTGTAAGTGGTAGAATGTGTAGTTGTGTTAGTTTTAAGATTCAAACTTTATGGCGGCTCGTGTATGATTCAATGCGATTAGAGGAAACGTGCAGGAGTGTGCCTCGCCGCCGCATCGGTTTAATTTCCTCTGAAATCTAAAATATATGTCTGCGCTGTTCTCTATTGAAATTGTGAGCCGCCATAAAGTTTGAATATCGCTGTACCCCGTAGAGATCCAACAAGTATGAACGCGTATGTATAATTGTTAGTGGTCAATCAGAACGGAGGCGGGCGCGTGTAAATCAAAATGTATGTTGACCCTAGCTGCGTTCACATTGCTCCCGTGAGCCGCGTGTCAGGTGTGTCTAATGACTACGCTTGTGGTTGTAAACGCGTAAAACATCAACACGCAAACTTCAAGACCCGAGCGCCCGCGACTTTTAATTGACCACTTAAAAAGAAATGTATGTATGACTGTATAATACCGTAGTACCTGCCCATATTGCTGGGTTACGGGTTTTTGTGCTTATTTATTTCTGTCATCAAAATGTTAACAAAAATAAATAAAGTGTATTCGTACACACAAAATGTCTGTTTTATTTCAATTAATCATTAAATGTAGTTTTTAAGACCAAATTTCAATTTAAAATCTTGAGTGTGGTAACATTGCAAGCACGTGAGCAAAGAAACAAAGACAAGAAGTATAAGATTAATATTCCTATAGTAATCCATGTTGAGTACGTGAGGGCCACGGAGGATCTAACGGCAAATAGCAGGGTTCACCAGTTGGAGAAGAAATATAGCATCTGGAGTTAACTCCATAAAACTACGACGAAATAAATTTAACCAATCTCTATTAAATACTCAATTAATTTTCTAACTCTAAAGTTATAGGTATTATGAAATTTTGAATAAACAATATGTTTATATTTAATTTAATAATAATTCTAAGATATCTTGATTCAAGGTAAAATCTGTAAAAGCATTCTTACCAAAAGTTACTAAGTTTGAACCTTTTTGAGCATATGTGATATCAGGTATTTGAAAGAAAACAAATTTTTCAAAAAAAAATGAGTTGTACTGCGGTAAAGATGTCCATAAAATTATTTCAAAGTATTGATTAATATAAAAAGAAACTTAGTATCGTGGTTCATTAGAATTTCTTGATTTTCTTCATGTCAACCTTCCCCATCTTGTCACCCTTCCCCTTGTCATCGCAACTGCGATTCGATGTTGTAGTAACGTGATAATTTTCATTTTCATTTTTCGAAGTATTAATGCGGTACTTCAATTTCTCGTTTTCCTGAAAGTATAAATAGTTTTTTCATCGAAAAACACATAACATACACAATCGTACCTCAAGTAACTTTACTGGTTACTTTGCTGTTTGAAATTAATATTTATAACAGTACTAGAGTCAGCATATCTCTGCTGTATATGTGACCCGCTCTCCCGGTGCAACAATAAGCAAATAGTTGGGGAGCAAAATTGTTACAAGATTGGAATAAAGGAAAAAGACTACGACTCTAAGCTAATGTATCCGAAGACAAGATGATAGGGGCCATCTTTTTTCTATAAATCTTCTGATCTTTTTATTTAATTACATAATGCAACTTTTATTTTTCTATAAGCCGCTTGCTCGTTTCTCAACTTGTAGAAAAAAATATAAATATATATTACCTTCTGAAGCTTTTTTGCTATATCCTTGTAATCCATAATAGCGATTAAGTTCACTCAAGTTAATAGAGATAAACTGAAATGAAACATAATAAAAACAATGAGAAAATTAAAAAAACACAATAGTAAGTAACTTTACACTAATTTAGTCTTTACTAGATTAACAATAAATTATTGTATTTCTTGTTTTTAATCTGAATAAATATATAACTTTTCCTTAAATATATGCTACAATGTCTAAAAGACGCATTATTAAATAGAAATAGCATGAAAATTATTAAAGAAAAAAATCGATACTTTTTTTTGCCTCGAATTGAATGCATCCAGATATTACAACATCTGAGACGTCCTAGAATTTAGCAACTGAAATGCGTACGTGTAAATACGCAAATGCGTATTTCGAAAATCACTGCAATAAAATTATCTTAAACGAATATTGACATCCTGGACAGCTCTTCTCTGGCTCTGTTGATACATCCTGTACAAAGGTATAAATAGGTAGTTGTAAAAAAATATTATAGAAAAACATTGTTCAACAGGTCTAGTTATTTAAGACATATCAATATTGAAAACAATGTTGGTATAATAGTGGTTTTCAGATAACTTGGCGGCTCTTAATTTCTTTCGAGTCACTCTTCAGAACACAATTTTGGGTATAATGGTAGCGAGATGCTGGTGGAGGGCACTGCGCAATGCGCCGGTGACCTTGCTCCGCCAAGATAATTGAAAACAGTACTCAGAGTCTTTAATAAAGCATTATTTTTCAAAAGAAAACATAATTGCACACCTTTTATATGCGCTCCTAGCACATTGATATATGACAATGCTGTTTTCTAGCAGTACTAGTAGCAGTAGCAGTAGTAGTAGTTGGTGACGTTCACACAGTAAGAACTGAGAAAGAGAAGTGATAGCGGAAGTGCTTTTGTTTTGCTACAAAGTTCAATGTTTACAAATTTATAAACGTTTATGCGTCGTCCTTGCTTAAGTGGGTTACACACGTACAGTTTAAACTGCAGTATTAACAGAACATTAGGACTGTTCATTGAAAAAGTATATTTAGGAATAACTGAACCGTGTTCAGTATATCTAACAGTTTCCTACAATCATAAGTTTTAACTACAACAGTACGACTGTGGAGTAAAAACTGAAAATGTGTAACCGTCTTTATTTCCTCGATAAACATTTTATCCAACGCGCAGTATAATAATGACTTTAACACGCATTTAAAAGGTTATCGCGAACTTACAAATTTATTTTTAGTATAAATAACAGGACTTGTAAGGAAATATATTGTAAATATTTTGAATCATTGTCTGATATGATGATACAAGGAATAAAATTGAATAAAACAAGAATAGTTGAATGAAATCATAACACTTCTTACTACCATTTAGTAACTTATAACTCGGGCAATAAACAAGCTGAAATTCACCGATGACAGTGGTTGTTGACTTTAAAGATAGTTCTGGTTTGTAGCTTAAGAAAACCCTACAATAAAAGGCTCAAAAGGGATCAAATGCGTACGAAATTGACAGCGGCGTTTCGTCCACGTACGGGTGCTGATTGATCGTATCCACTTTGCAAATAGTCATCGTAAACTAGGCAAAGCGCGTGTCACTTTGCCTAAAAAGAACATCTATTTTTATTATTAGTACATGTTGTTGATTGCTGTATCTGTCCATGATTATTAGGAGAGACGGACTGAATTATTGACAGCTAATTTGACAGATAAACCTTCAACAAGATGGCGGTTATCAATTGTCAAATTTCGAAACTACCTGTTGGAAGACTATATAAACATACTGATCATCAAAACAAAAGAATCTTTAGTTACATAGATCTTTCTGGATAAGCTTAAACTTAGAGTTAATTGTAGCTATAAGTCATCAACTACGCAACCCGGTACCAGTAGGCAGTGGGTTGAAAGCTGACTACGCAGCGGGCACCAGCGGCGTGTTAACACTGCAGTGGTCGAGTTTCAAGACCGTCAACTAGTCCAAGACTAACGTATCGTTATATACCACCTTTCTTCTTTCACTCAATTGGTAACGGTGAGCTAACGCCGACCGCAGTAAGACGCTGTCTTGGCGAGGTGCTATCTGATATGCTGTAGTAAAAACACCTTACCTAGTAGTAGTAAAATTAAAAAAGACATTGGAGTTGGTTATATTTTGGTTAAAGATTTCAAAATATTAATTCCAGTCTCTTCTGTATACCGGTAGACCAAGATAATGTTTGTATAAGAAATTACGACAAAGCTTTAAAATATTTAAACCCAAAATCTACGTTTCCGACAAACTCCAACATGGCGGATGTACATCGTAACAAAATCCTTGCTATCGCTATTTATATATACAACAAATAAAATACGAATTATAATAATTATCTTTATTTCATTAAACATTAACAATACGCTAACAAATTATCAGCCATCGCTACAATGAAAACATACCATACATTAAATTCAATAAGAACGAGAAATAAATCTTTTATGACACATCATAAATTTAAAAAATAATTAAAAACTAAATATAATGCGACACACTTTTCTGACCCGGTAGAATGTTGTTATAGCGAGCTGTCAAAAAACTTGTACAAAAAGTTGTATCAGAAAGTTATAGTACGAGATTTTTTTTGACATTTTTTGTCACTTATGCACCTACCCACCGGGTCAAATAAATTTGTCGGATTATAATTAACATAGTAAAATAATCAATAGTCTAATAAAATTTCATTGTATTTCTTAGTCATTTATGCTTTTCCGAATAATTAAAGTCTGTGGACGAACGAATGAGAATTTTCACGCAAATATGACCAATATAAGGAACATAAAAAAACATTTTTTTAAGTCAATTCCTTTCAGCTATTTATGTTTTCAGCGATAACCATCAAATTTAATTCATAAATCTAAAATAATTACATAGAAATATGTTTGCCTCTAGCGACCTTATAGATATTACGTATATCAAAATACTGACTAAAAATTAAGCACAAAGTGATACATTAAAAATTAAAATAGAAAAACACATAAAAATGTTTCAAATTAAAAATAATAGCACGTTGAAAAATAAAACAATAATTTGTTACAACTACCGATAGATGGCGCTCAAACATGAATTAACTACAGTAAGATAATCAAAATTTGTGAATTTCAGTGTACTGGCTATTTCTAAGTTCTTACGGTGAAGGAAAACATCGTGATGCTGTACATATATCTAGGAAGAAATTCAAAGATATGTAAAGTTAACCCGCACTGGAACACCGTGGTTGACCATGTTAGGGCTCCGAGCCCTTTAGTGGGGACCTGTAGTGAGCTGATGATGATGAATTCGAACTAGTATAAGCGAGAATTCTAAGGAACGCGATTTCTCGCTTACAGAGGTTTCTCGCTTATTATGTTTATTAATTATTTACACTATAGTTGAATCTATATTTAGTACATCTATCCAATTAGTGCATAAGCAGACATAGTGATATGCGGCCGAAATGTATATTTTATATAAAAGTGGTATTAGTGTCCACTTACAATCTACGCTAAGGGTCACGCTTAATGACCAATTATCGATTCTGCAATAGTTAAGAGATATGTATTTTTGAACATACAAAATATTTAAAAAAACAATAAAATTTAGTTGGAAACAGTTTTCTTTTATATCTCAGTTAAAATATATGTCTAATTATCATTAAAATAAATGAAATTATTTGAATATTCAATAAACAAAATAAAGCTTTACAATTATAGCACAACAGTCGGATATGTTCTTAGGCCATATTTAAGATTTTTTTTATATAAATTACGAAATACGTATATGATTTTATTTTATTTGTTTTTTTGTTTAAAAAATCAAACTTATAAAATAGCTACCATAGCACATAGTTAGCATATAAAATTAACAGTTTTTTTTAATTTCCAAAGTCAATAATTTGAAAATCAAAATGTTACCAAAAGTGTTATTTTAAAAAATATATCTAAGTGACTTAGATCATATAAAAAATAGCCCTTTTTAAATTGGCATGTAAAAAAATATAAAATTATAATTAAAATTAAAAAAATAACTATAACTGTATAGAAAAAAAATTAAGTAATTAACTAAGTGTGATGCATTTCATTCTGTTTTTCGTTTAATTTTTCATAAAGTTTAGAAAAACCAAAAAAAATGACGAATATGCGACTAAATCATAAAATTTATAAAAATAAGTCGTGTTTTTTAAATTTAAAACATTAAGCAAATCATAGCTGCCTTTCTATAACTTTTAAAATCAACTTTAAGCACATTATTAACTAGAATAAAAGAAATTTAAGCTAAAAATAAAAAAAAATAACTACAATAAATTGTCAAGTTTTTATACCTATCAGTATTAACAATTTTGCTTTCTTTTTATAGAGTTAAGTAACTATGTAATAAGTCACATATAAGTAACAAGTTGGATAAGCGCCCTCTATATTCGCCAATAGAGAAACCTTTTTTTTTAAATGTTAAGATGTTTGCAAAAGCAAATTTCAAAGCCAACGCCAAAGGACTTTTCCAAAGTACTCACGAAACAATACGCTTTTAAATCTTACAAAAAAAAATATAACTATAATATAATCAGTCTAAAATTATTTTGTATTAAAAAAACTTAATACATAGAAATATCTAGAATTTTTTTTTATTTAAACTACAACTGTATTATAACTTTTTATAATGGAGAGAAAAACTGAAAGCTCCAAGTAGGTGGCGGTAGTGTCAAGAATGAACTGTCAACTGTCAAATTATATACGTCATTCTTGCAATTTAAAAAACACCCTTTTCTATTTTTTGTCATAAATAATTTACGAACTACGTTAAAAAAAACTTATTATTTTAATGTTAATTAATTCAGTTAAATTTGACGGACGTTATTATGACTGCAGTCCACAGATTACTTTATATTTTACTATAATAATATAAATGCCAATGTTTAGATGTATGTTTGTTTGGAGGTATCTCCGGAACGGCTCAACGGATCTTGATGAAATTTCGTACAGATGTAGAAAATAGTCCAGAAGAACATATAGGTTACTCATTGAGTTTTAAGTCCTAGCAGACGGAGTCGGGGGCGACAGCTAGTATAAAAGAAATGTTTTTTTTTGTATATTTGTGGTATATTTATAACCACACAATCTATTCTTTGCTATAACTTTGCTCACAAAGGCAGTTTTTCTCCCCATTAATATGAAATGTCAAAAATGGAAAAAAATAGCTTTAAAACATTGATAATATTATCTGAACAATTTGTCCTTTATATAACTATTGTACATAGAAAATAATGCCAACATAACAAGTGAATATATAAAACATTCATAGAAATAGATATTTATATATTTCTATATTTATAAAGCTGGTGCCTGTATGCCCGCACAAAGCCGGCCTATTTATCAATAAGCTCAAATTTTTAAAATTAACTTAACATTTAGAGCACAAAAAAATACTTAATTCTATTAAAAAAAAATACTTAAGTAGGATAAACATGAAAAATTAATCAAATATTAAGAGATATAAAGCTTTCAATGCAATTTAACTGTGAATTTCCACTGCTGATATGTACCAAAATATTATCGTTTGCTGTGAAATTCTTAATATTTGTCTCTTACCTTTTTAGAAGTGAATTAGAGATAAGACAAGGATAGCTATATGTTTTTGTGTTACGTCAGCGAAAACCAATATTTATATTAAGAATCATGTCCGTATAAAAGAATTCAAAAGTTTACTCGTACAATTTAACTTCAGTATCAACGCAATCCTTCATTAAGTTGTCTAATTCCTCCAAGGAAGTATTATCTGGGTCGTAATTACTTAAAAACTCTTCAATTTCGAACAAACAGCTGTCTTCCATTTCGCGTAGTATTTTTGATACCACCTCGCTGTTTTCTTTGGCCTGGCATTTAGCATGCAACTTGTAAAGGTCATGCTCTCTTTTAGGCTGAAACATTTATATAAAAGATCAGGAAATCTTATTATATTACTTGTAGAGTATGGATAAATGTAGTGTTGCTTGTCTCGAACGAACACGTCATAAGTACATGCCTGAGAGAGTGGTATCAGTTGATGTCAGACCTTTGGACCGGTAGCACGTTTCGGTACGTGAACCAGCCGAACATAACGTAACAAATGCTACATAACTAATATTATAAATGCGAATGTTTAGATGTACGTCTGTTTGAATTAATCTCCAATATGGCTAAATAGATCTCAATGGAATTTGGTATACATATTGAACAGTCTGGAACACATAGGCTAGTAATTATGTTTTCTTTAATACCGTACAGAGAGAGTCGCGGGCGACCGCTAGTTAAGCATGTAGTCGAATTGCTAACATTCTTTTAATCGGATTAAATTAAAAAAATGTAAAAACACAAATATTTGCTAGATGTGGACGTGTATTTACTTTGTATAGACTGAAAAAAGATTTTACTTTTTTTTATTTTACTTGAGTCATCGAATAATGACGGATCCAATAAACTTTAGCTAGGTTAGGTTAGGTTAGTCCTTAAGTTTAGCAAAGAATGCCAAAAATATGCCGAATTTACTATCGATAATGCTAAACAATGTGATTTTGTTTACTGGCTCAGGGAATTCCCTGCTTTGCTATAAAAAGATAAAATAATAAAATATTTCAAATTACCTCATTAGGGCTCTCAGTGTAAGGCGAGACATGGGAATTGGGCGTGAAGACGAACGGCTTAAAATAGGAAATGCTGGGATCCGGAGTCGCCGTGAACCAATGCACACTCAGCCCGTCAAACGACAGCGCTGACACCTGGAAATATCATCATACTTATATTATAAATGCAAAAGTTAAAACGTATGGATGGATGTTTGTTAGGAAATATTTGTATATACACGGTGTCCCAAAATTTTTTGTGTTTAAATTACGAATGTTTTGGTCAGATTTTTTTACTTCAAGTAATAGCTATGCTACTTAGGTAGCTAATACAAAAAAAATTGCAGCAATATCTTCATATTTGTAGCCACAGTGTGTAATTATATGGTGGAGGGTATCAAATTATAAGAAAAGTTACAAAAAGAGATGGACACCCTGTATATGCTACGTGAACACATATTTCATATTAACATGAGAGAGCTGATGTATTTAATTGTGACGGAGTGGTCAGATATGTTTTTCCACATATATGGGTGTTGGATGCTGACCTGACTGCCCTGAGTAGGGAATGTGTCTTCGCAGCCGCGACAGATGCCACTTTCCTTGTGGCGGAGAACATTGAACATGTCCTTGACTCCGAAGGATCTCAGTGCCGTCCCCTCCCGCAGAAGTCTCTCCCCCTCCTGCTGTCTCTTCTCATCTCCACCCGATGAGAAACACTTCATGAAGTCAAATTCATCCTGGAATTGATAAAAAATAATGAATACATTTGTATTTTTCACTTTTCAGAAGCCTCAATTAGGTTAAAAATATAATACAGTAAAAAGCGAGTTATAAATAAAATTAAAACTACTTACTTGACCATTCCAGAAGCCAGTTGCTTCGGCTTTAACAAACAATCCCCTTGAATACTTATCAAATTTAGTCATTATTGTCAATCCATTAGATATATTTCTGTAGCCGGAAGTAATCTTTTCTGCAGCCCACAGTTTGCCGCTCGTTTCCAAAACCCATGCCTCCTTGGCATCAGCAATCAGGAAGGAATTATGATAGAAGTGACTGTCATCAAACTCCGAGCATGGCCCACCTTGGCCATGTTTCTCTAGAAGATTGGTTATCACATTCAATGCACTCTCAGCAGAATTGCCTCTTTCCAGACCCAACCTGGAATTAAACAAATACATTTACTCTTTATTCATATGTATGTATTCAATCAAAATAATATTAGTAAATAATAAAACAATACCTTCTTTTATTTATTTACTTGTGAAAATTCAACATATTAAAAATACTGTATATTAAAAAGTTAACAGTAAAATGTAACATACAAGCATCTGCTAATTATTACATGTACTCGCGACTCGACCGCACGCAAAAATGAACGAAACGCAACAAACTAATGATAAACATAGCCTATGTAATCCAGGGATAACGCATTTATCAATTCGCAATTATCAAATCGCTTTAGGTACGGAGCTTATTCAATGCAAACAAACGCACACTCAAATCTTTCATCTATACATTAGCATAGATTAGCTTAACCTTAAATTAGTTGCAATGCAAAAGTCATAATATTATTAAACCGCAATCAGCAGACTATAATTATTTAATAAACAAATCAACTTTAATAACATGGCTATGCATAAGTACACTCGCAACAATAGACATTTTATCTGCAAAAAAAATAGTTGCAATCTTACTAATATTGCATATTTTAAAATTAGGATGGATGGATGTTTGTTATAACTCCTGAAAGTCCGAATGAATCACAATGGAATTTACAACAGCTACAGATTACAACTTGAATTAGAGAAAATTTAGAGAAAGGCTTCAATTTAAGATTATTATAAATCTATATATAGAGAATCTCAAGCAATCTTTAGTAAAAATAGCAAAAGCATTTAACATGGATTGTAAAAACAACACACAAACCCATAATTTAAAATTAAGTTCGCTTAATGCTGCTTATTCTGCATATTTAAATCTACATTTACTAATTAAGTATAGTTATGCAAGCTATAAAGTTATGTTTGTGACTTTGAAAATGAAAAATGATTTATTGCTTAAACAAGCCAGTGCTTTACCACAATCTCACCTAATTTTAAGTGATGGTGTGGTCAAAAGAATCATCAATCGCAACTGCCATAACATTTGTTTAAAACATATTTGAAACTATTTTCATACGAATCACACATCTACATATTTATAAACATTTAACAATGAAATTACACTTGTATAAAACCATTTCTCAATTTCTATAAACAGATAGAAAAGGATGACAATATGTTTTATGCTAGTGTTACCGCAATGCAAACTCAGAGTTAGATCTGGCAACTTATTAGAACTCAGCCTTAGAAAAAAATTACAACTCTTAAGAAATCCCAGAAAAAATATGTTGATTGGTTTAACTTGGAACAAGGTAGAGATATGTCATAAAATAACATGAATAAAATTCTCACCTCACTAAATCCATTCCTAACAATCTCTTCTGCCGAGCATCACCTTCTCCTTCATTGTTGCTTGTCCAAACAGCCTCATTACCGATGACAACATTTTTATCATTTGCACCCATCTCAGCGCCCCACATCCATGCAGGCTTGCTCAGTATCACACTATTTATTGGCTCGGAACTTTCATCAATTGTAATGTAAGTACACTGAAATAACAAACATTATTATAATAAGTTAACCACCTTTGTAACTCACTTCTTATCCCACTTTAAGTGAGGTATGGCAACCCTATAGTATCCTAGATCAATCTATCATTTGTAATTTCAGATGCAATTTCCTACTTAATCATATCACTTCACTCAATTCATTCATCTTATCCTCGGCCCATAGTTCATGAACCAAGGAAGAATAATTGATGATTATGAATAGGTATTTTGAAATAGGGATGAAATACTATAAAATAAATTAAAGATCAGAAGTTTAATTTAATTGTAGTGTCTAAATTCAGATATTTATACAGATTGTGAATCAGATTCACACTTTTATTATAACTAAAAAAATATGTATTTTCATCTGATAAGTTTTTAATTTGTCCTTAAATTGATTTCTGAGTAAGTTTTCTAAAGAATATTAATGCGATGCTTTAATATCCATTCACCAACTCTTTTAAATAGATGTTTTTGAATTTCTTAAAGACGTGTGCTGTTCCTGAAACCTAAAACACTTTTCGTATACTATTCAATAAAATTATAGAATATGCTAATTACGCACGTGAAAAATATTTTGTCTTTTAATGTTAGAATAGTTTTAAATTTGTAATATTCGTGGAATTAAGGCAATTTACGGAGTATTTTACCTTTAATTTTATATTGCGGGCTCGGTCTCTTATACAAATTACTTCTTGGACTTCGTTCTGTGGACGGTCCGAATTTTTCCCAAAGATTACTAGATTATCTTTCGTGAGTGGTGGTAAAACCACAAAAGTGTCGCAGGATCTCGGTGAACTCATCGTGGCACGGAATATCTATATTAATAAAGACTTTATCTTGGATCTCGACTTTGTTTATAATTGATTTTTCACAACGGCTTAACTATCTTTGTTATCAAAATGTCTAACTGAAAACGTCAATTGTCAAATTTGTTTAGCAGTAGTTTACATGCTCTTTGCCGTTCTGGCTGTTGTCATTTGCCATCAAATGAATATGACATCAAATGCACTATTCTCTGTAAGTGGATAGGCGATTGCTTGAAAATGACAGCTTCGCTTCGATCCATACGACCGCAACAAACCGCTAACATCAGCGCCAAATGGCGAAATTGAAATAGGCACAAAATGCTAGGTCTTTTAGCCAATCCATTTATACAGGTCAGTGCATCAAATGTTATACCAGATTCGGTTCTTGCACAGATTATTTAAGATGTATAATTTAATTTAGAAATTTTAGTGGATAAAGGAATTTTATTAATTACATACTTTTTTATTACCAATTATAAATCCTTAATAAAATCTATTTTTTTGTAAATAATTTCTATGAATAATGAACGTAGGATTCTTTTGTCATTTTAAATCGACCTCGAATGAGATCTTGCTTAAAAAGCAATTTTGTTTGATGTTGTTTTTACTTTATAGAAAGGTACCGAACCTGATCTTTGCTCATGATATTCTCCCCCCGCGGTGGAATCACGATTCAATGCTCAAATGATCCAGTTTCTTATAGCACGCCACAAAAAACTGATGTATTATGACTACTGACCATTCGATTAAGAAGTTACTAAATATTTCTGTTAAAAAATATAAACTGTAAACATGAGCGAAATGACCACTCAACACAAGCGCATGAAAAAGACTGCGTGTCCTGTATATTATAATTTACTCATTGTTAATCATTTTATCGCTCTGCAAGTTACCGGGAACAAAAATAAACGCCTCTTTGTTTTTTCATTTTGTCACGTGTACAACAATGTAAGCAAAACAACTCGCAGACAGGAAGAAGGTGAATAAAACATATCACTCGGTATTGACTTACAAGGACTTTTTCATATGCAAGATAACAAGACACTAAAACGAATTTGTGCATACGAGTCTGCTCGTTTATCTTGCACAACACTTTTTTTTATTGCGTATGCTACAAAAAAAAAGATTTTATTAATTGAAGTGTATATCGCCGTTCCAGAACTCAGCGACGGTCATATCTAAAATAAGTAATAGGGTAATTGTGTTTTTCCACTGTTGAAGTACTTGTTTTAAAAATGATAATTATAAATAATACGTATCACGTCATATTCGTCTCATTGAATGTGCAAAAAACATATTGTTTAAGTTTCAACTGAGAGAGTGATAACGTCTTATACAGACAACGCAATACAGACTCATTGGTAGTATAAATATGTCGCGACAGGACATCGAAGGGCAGGGGTCAATCAGATGTGTCATTCGAACAGTTCACAACATCGTTATAATAATCACATGTTACATAAAACTTTATTGTATTTCTTGAAAAAAATAACACGTTCTATGCTACAATTATTACGACATCACTCGTATACCGGCGGCAATGAACGTGTTAAATTTAAATAGAATATTTAATGGATCAATATGGCCTCCTGTCGATTTTCTGATTCACTTGGAGCTATCGTAACATCTCCTGGGTCTCTCGATATGTCTCTAAAAGAAGAACATTTGTGTCCAAGGCACTGAAATAAATCAAAATATGATGAATCATCATTATCAGCTTATGTCAGCCTAGTATTGGACCTTCCCTAATACTTTCTACAATAAAATATTTACGTTCTCTCGATTCGACAATAATTAACTGGCGAACGTGCACGATTTAAAAAGTTGTATGGTGGCCTTTAGTTTTGTTATTTTAAGGACATAATTTTTCATATTTCCTATATGAAGGTACCTAACATTTGCTTATTAGCTTTAATAGTAGACGTGTGTGGCAAGACAGCTTCAAATGGCAAATTGTGGTGATTGCCTACCGTTCTATGTTACGGACGTGAGTTCTGTCTTTATTGTATATACTTACTGTTGCAGTACAATTCGGACCTTTACACTGTAAAATATTTAATTTTTATGAAACAAAATAACAAATTAGCGACCGGCCAACTGAAGTTTAAATCTAAATCTAATCGGCTAAGCCTTCCCTTATTACATTTACAAAAGTCGGAAGGGGAAGCGTACTAGAATTGACTTGACTACACTCATCAGACGAAACCTATGAACATCTTTACCTGACGCCCGTGTTCTGTGTGGTTTTGATGTTGCAAAGGTCGAGCGTGTCTTAGCAGCAGTATCAGCTGTTGTAAAAACATTGTAGTAATTTAATGAAAATAAGTACTTACATATGCAATACAATTGTCCGAATGACACTGAAATAAGATAATTGGTATTACTTATGACAAACGTTGAGGCCAAGAGCAAAATGGCAGCGAACTTGACGCCCTCTTCCAAGGACTTAGCTATATAAATCGAGTTCGTTTATCTATCTAATATTTAACTGCTATATTACGTTGTCCATTTGTCGAAATTCGATAATTACAGTGGAAGCATCTAAATTCAAAGGACCAATGAAAAAGTTTCTATCTGTTAATTTCTATACCTTTGTCTTAAGCGTGCCAACACTAATAATATTACATCTGTTTAGAAGGATTAAATGTGTCTACACAAGTGTTTCGACAGTGGAAACGTAATTACAGACAAAAGCGTTTTAAACAAAAGTAATAGTATACCGTTGAGGTGCATTCTCGTCCACGACACTGAAAATATTATAATAACATAATAAAGTAGTAAACAATTAAAAAACAATCTTGTTGGTAGAATTTTTATCTAGTCTACTGATGCTTTAGTATAGATCGCTTACTTCAGGGGCAGCTGAGGGGACCGAAAGATTTAAAATAGACGTATAAACTACTTAGACGTATAAACTACTTACATACATCTCTTTACAAAGATAACTCAAAAACTACTTTTCAGTTTTTCCCACTCCCTTGTTAATAAGCATTCGCTTTGGAATAAAAAAGTGACTACCTGCCACCTCTTTAGATCAAGCTTTGATCATCGGCTGGCAAAGCTCTTGTGCTAGTTCCTTCGTTGTTAAAATGTAGGACTTTGCCAAATTATTTTGTATATAAAATAAAAGAATCGAGACCAATAACTGTGGACTTATGAAATTACCAAAACTGGCTTTGAAACCTACCTTATTTCAATGTGTTTCTAATTTAGCCTATTATAAATGTACTCACTACTGTTTCACAGCCTTCTCCCGTGCACTACAAATAATTATTAATATAAATAAGCAATCGTGATTGTTTCCTAGAAACATTAGCAGAGATTTATATTCGCCGGGCACATCTGTCGAGCCAGCATTGCCAGGTGCCTAGGTGACGTGAGGGAACTCCTGGAATAGATGCTATGAGGATCAAAAGCGTAAGGAACTTCCATTGAACAATAACTTTGTTGAGACGGCAGGAAATCCTTGGATGTAGATGACCGTATGCTTTAGAAAGCCTATGTAAAGCAGAGAACTGATAAGCTGATGATGTTTTTCACAAAGTTTATATTGAATTGCTTCACTTATGTTGTACATAATGTATATATAGTTGACAAATAAACACTTACATTTGATACGCATTTTACACCAAAACACTGCAAATCAATACAATCGTTTATTCGATGAATATGTAACATACCTTTTTCGTACTCGTAAACAACAAAAAAGTAAGGCAAAAAATGCGCATACGTAACCAAGGATATGGTACGATCAGCAAAAGAGGACCATACTGTATTTATATAGTAAACAAGATATAAACTGGCTAAATTCACATTCAATCTGTACCTAAACTTATAAGACTCAAATAATATTTTAAATTAACTTTATCATATTTATTAATAACAAATTAATAGCCTAAAAAGGAATTCAAGCTTATAACTGCAACGATAACGATACTTCTAATGCAAATTTCCATCCCTACTATCAACCCCTTACAACCCTTTTTTGCGTGAAAAAGCCTATGTCCTTTCTCGGGCTCTAGACTACATGTGTTTCATTTAAATCGGCTCAGTAGTTTGGGTGTAAAAGCGAGATAAAGTTACTTCTGCATTTATAATATTAAGTAAGATGTAGTAAGATTAAAAATCATTCTTACAGCATTTCTGCATATTTGTCCAAAGCACTGTTAAAGAGTTAAATATATTAACACGAAAAATGACACACAATATGTTGCATCAATTAAAAATAGTCTTAGAGCTCTGTAAGGTCCAAAATGAGAGGTGCAAGTTTTTTTTAAGTATAAAATCCAGACGAACAAAATCGTAGTAAGTAAATTAGTATTAGAAAATGTACCGATGAAGTGCAAGCTGTTCCGACACCGTCGCACTGAAAATGAATAAAAGAACATTTGGATCGAAACAGTGGTAAAAATTATACACTGAATAAGTTTAACCTTTTTCAACTGAATTTCATATAAATTGAAGGTTTTGTGTTGCAAGACAAACGAAAATTTATTCTTACCCCGGACTTGCAAAATATTCCAAAACACTGAAAAACATATTATCATTCAAAATATAAGCATTGTGGGACATTGTATCTTGTGCTGCTTGTATCGTTGTCTCTATTTTATGTTACTGAGAGCGACAGGGATGGCAATATGAAGGACACAAGAGCCACATAAAATCAATAATGGCAGACAGAGTTCGCTTCTATTTTCGCTTGCGCAATACAGAGCCTGGCTGCTAGCAAAAATTAGGTCACTTTGCTTCGGGCAGGTCAGATTTAACTCTACATAAATTCAACACTAATACATAAGTCTTCTAAGACAACGTCCATATTTCCATATATTATTACTTATTACACAAAATACAAATACCTGCGAAACGGACCCTGGATTAGATGACTGCAAAAAACAATCAAAGATCAGTTACCTGTTTGTATATTTGTAATAATATATTAGCTTTTGCCCGCGACTTCGTTTGCGCAGTATTAAAAAATAGATGAAATATATCTCATGTGTCTACGTTCTATATCTATACCAAACATCCATCCATTCGCATTCATAACATACTAGCTGTAGTCCGCGACTCGGTCCGCGCTGAATTTAACAAAAAAAAATAATTAGAAGCTTAATTATCCATGCAGCCGTTCTTGATATACCAAACCTTCTAACAAACATCCATCCGTCCAAACATTAACATTTATAATATTAGTAAGTATCGTCATCATCAGTTCATTATTTGACACCGCTTATTGGCTAGGAGCCTACCCTAAGTTAGGGATGTCAAGGACATAGTCAACCACGCTGGCCCGTACTGGGTTTACTTCACACATATTTTTGAATTTAGAAGGAGTATCATAAGATTCAATACTTACCCATGCTACAGATTCGAAACCTGACGCCTAGATTATTTAAAATAATTCGTTAACTATAGTAATTATTTAAGACTAGCTGTCGCCCGCGACTCCATCTGCGCAGTATTAAAAAAAACTAAAAAGTAGTAATTTCAACGGGATCCGTGCAACGGCTCCAGAGATTCCTTCAAGCAAACATCCATCCATCCATATAATCATTCGCATTTATAATATTAGTAAGATTTATTCAATCTTCATTTTTAATAAAAGTATAATTTTATTCAATATACGAGTAACTCACTTTAGCACGAGTATTATTCCCAGTACACTGTCAATCATAATTTAAATGTTATTTAAGTCTGCAGCCCACAGCAGCCAATGCCAATTACTTAAATTAGGTAATCCATATATCGCTCTCATGATGCTTTTCAGTTTCACTTAACGACGAATCTGCATGCCAGGCGTGTTCGTAGTTCCTATTTAAATACATAAAATGGACCTAAATAGTATTGAAAATCTTACATTAGCCACGCAAGCACTTCCGTTGCACTGAAAATGTATTTTAGATTATTATTAAAAGCCTAATTTGAACATACAACTTGAGATAAATATATCTAACCTCCGCAAAACAGTCCTCTTGTACGTTCTGTACATAAAACTAAAATCGGTTCAGTATAAAATTGTCATAAAATGTGACACTAATATAATTTATATTTATAGCATTAAGATAAAGAAAATTAAGTTAAAATTTAACATTACCTCTTGGGTTAGGATATATGTCTGAAAAATATTTTATCTTAAAAAAAAAAAATTTTGAGAAACGCTTCTATAAACAATTTCCTGTTAACAGCAAAACCTAGATTATGTATGATATGGACATGTTATGAAGAGGAACATCACTACTGACAAGGATAACTTTAATTCTGAGTGAGTTTAGCTAAACCGTTAGATGTAAGTCTAGTTAAGATGGACCTATATTAAGAGTAAAATGAGCAAAAATTATCAAATTCCTGATTCAAAATAATTTAGTGAAAGTGCAAAATGTACTTTACCATTGTAGTCATAGAAATAATTAATATAGGCAAGTAACGTTGGTATGAATACATTCTGTACACTGCAGTAAAATAGATAAGGAAATCATTCAGACATTATAGATAATTAGAAAGTTAGTTCCACACAATTCGAAAATCAATAAAGACACTGTAATTGATAAAATACTTGATTGAGATGATGATTTAGAAAGGATTTCATTGAAGTTTAAATTTACATGTATAATTTTAATAGGTAAGAAAAATAAAAGCACATATTGCGATTACAAGTTTAATTATATTTATACATAATAGCGAGTAATGATTAACATTATTTTGGATACTAATTTATCAGATTTCTAATTTCAATATAATCTTTTTTCATTTATTTCAATATACATATGTTTATTTTTATTTTAACACAATTTTTTTTTTATATATTTCCTTACAATTTATCAGAGTTCTAATTTCAAAATAATCTTTTTTCATTTATTTCAATATACTTTTGTTTTTTTTTATTTTAACACAATTTTTTTTTATATATTTCTTTACAATTTACCAGAGTTCTAATTTCAAAATAATCTTTTTTCATTTATTTCAATATACTTGTTTTTTTTTTATTTTAACACAATTTTTTCTATATATTTCCTTACAATTTACCAGAGTTCTAATTTCAAAATAATCTTTTTTTCATTTATTTCAATATACATATGTTTATTTTTTTTAACACAATTTTTTTTTAATTTATTTCCTTACAATTTATCAGAGTTCTAATTTCAAATGAATCTTTTTTCATTTATTACAATATACATTTTTTTTTCAATTTAATTTATTTTTTTTATATATTTCATTACAATTTATCAGATTTCTAATTTCAAAATAATCTTTTTTCATTTATTTCAATATACTTGTTTTTTTTTTTATTTTAACACAATTTTTTTTTATATATTTCTTTACAATTTACCAGAGTTCTAATTTCAAAATAATCTTTTTTTCATTTATTTCAATATACATATGTTTATTTTTATTTTAACACAATTTTTTTTATATATTTCTTTACAATTTATCAGAGTTCTAATTTCAAAATAATCTTTTTTCATTTATTTCAATATACTTGTTTTTTTTTTATTTTAACACAATTTATATATATATATATATATATATATATATATATATTTCCTTACAATTTATCAGAGTTCTAATTTCAAATGAATCTTTTTTCATTTATTACAATATACATATTTTTTTCAATTTAATTTTTTTTTTATATATTTCATTACAATTTATCAGATTTCTAATTTCAAAATAATCTTTTTTCATTTATTTCAATATACATATGTTTATTTTTTATTTTAACACAATTTATATATATATATATATATTTCATTACAATTTATCAGAGTTCATATTTCAATATACATATATTTTTTTTCATTTATTTCAATATAATTTAAAATGTAATGATTATAATAAAATCGTCATTGAAGTTATCGATATTTTTTTAGAATCCAAAGATTGATGCATATTAATTGTGTCCGATTAACCTATCTCTTAATGCGGGCAAAACGGACAGATAGCGTGTATCCAGGTTAAGTAGATTCAAGTTCAGCGAATAACAACCCAAATCGCAGGACAGCTGGTAATTATCCGTCATCCTGTCGATAGCGCTATCTCTGTTCTGATATTCGTTTTCTGTACCAGCTAACTGACTCTGCAATAAATTCAATTTGCTCACAGTCATTTTAACGAGGTGTCTCTCAATTGCATTTCGCAATTGCCTTCTAATAGAGAGAGGTCTCGGATTGAGATTGAAAAAAACATCACACCAAAAGAGGTGCGTTATATCCAAGTCGTAATGTTGCGGCGGAAAACGCAGCACAGGGTGATCTCTCCCCGTACGGCTCTTGAACAGATCGTCGATAGCATATATCGAGGACACCCTGATTATCTCGGGCAGTTGGGATTTGTACCAATACAATTTTATCGGTTTTCTATTCAATAGAAGCCAGGATTGCATTTGCAGTTTAGATGCACTGTCCTTTAGGTCAGGATATAACGGTCTATTCTGGGATGGTAAGTTTACCAATACGATCACTGCATTCGGCGGAATGTTCGGAATTACCTTCTGGCGAATCCATTTTTTACATATCATAAATTTTTCTTCTTCCGCGTTTTCATTGTTTTCAATTTCGTACATATCAATAGAATGCGGTGCAGGCCCAGTAGCAGAGTGGGCGGTCAGAGTAAACGTGTTACAACGAACACGGCCTCGTTGTGACTTATAGTCAAAATATTTGCTCAAATAAATAATGGGCCGACCTTTTGCGCGGTATTTTTTTATTGCTTGAATATATGTCTGGCGGCAACGTCTCAACCCTGTGCACTCCAAAAGAATGGTTGTCGCTGGTGTTCTATTTGTCATATACCAAAAGTAACCCATATCGTTAAGTCGTTTTTGAAATAGTTTAGCAGAACCTCTAATTTTCAATTTTCGTTTCATGATAGACATAATATCGGTGTATGGAGACAGTACCTGTTCACGAACTGTGTACTCGTTAATTATCCTGCGTATGTGTATTTTACTTCCTCCGCGCGCGTTGTATGAAAATGTGAATCGAAGGTGCCTTGTCTCTACAATAGACACTACGCCTCCTTCGGTTCTCGAGACTTTAAAGGTCCTAGGGCCTGTAAAGGTGGCCGGGACCATACAAGACACAGGTGCCGGATCTTCCACCTCATTAAACCACGAGCCTTGGGGTATATTAAAGCAGCTCGGCCTCACCACTGCGCAAGGCTTCGCGCTGCGGGGCTCCATCGTCGTGTCTTCCGGGCCCAACTCCCAGTACACATTCCACAACATTTTTTCGATTTATTTACTTAACTATAAACAATAACTTTATACGCACTTGTTGCAAGTTTAAATCGTCGCTTACGAGTGATGATAATGGGCCGCTTCGTAAATAGCCTGCGAGTTGATTACATAACTCTCGCGTCGTCAAACATCTGAATCAGCTTGGGCGATGGCGCGACTTATGTTCGCAACGCGATCCCTCTCCTTCCAGGAAGTGATCCTTTAAAGCATCTATTTCATATTAATATGTCTACGACTAACATACAACTAATATATTAAATATACTTATAATCCGAATTTTATAAGAGTTCAAAAGTACTAATAATAATTACTATTACACTACTACTAAAAATTCTTCTCAAATACAAAGTACAACTATTTTCGTATACTCAATACATATTGTCATCCCTATCAATCTCTTTGACAAAACAGAAACAACAATATATATTAAAAGAAGTGGCACAGTAATCCAATTCTGCAGTTAGAGAAGACGGTAAATAATAAAGAGCAGGAGTTAAATAAAAATGACTTTTTAGTGTCTTTTGTACAATATTGTGTTAGATTATTGTATGAAATAGCACACAAGTCACTCACAAGTTTTATTTTTTAAGTCCACGCGGACAAAGTCACAAAATGATTTTTTTTTTAATAACTTATAAAATATTGTTTCACGCACAATTACTTTATAGTCTCTGTATTTATTTATTATATGCCCACATTATCGCTGCATGAAAAAGGAAATTTTATTATAAAAACTATCATTTAAAGGGTGAGGAAATTTTACGTTTGGAAGTAAATTGGCTTAAAAACAAACTTTTTTGACTAATTCAGTTTTATAGATAACAATGTAAAGTAGAAATATGGGAATTTATGAAAGAATAAAATATCGGACAAATATCCAGATGTAGCATATCAGCAGATGTCCGCTCCTTCAACAAAGTGTTAAACCATATTTTGCAGAATAGCTTCTTCATTTTTGAAAATGCCTGTAATGCCACCTGACCACAAACCGCACCATATGGTCACTCTCTTCGGATGTAATAGTTTTCCGAGGACTGTTAGTTGATTTTGAGAGCCTCAAATGCAACAATTTTGTTTGTGTACATAACCGCTCGATTGAAAATGGGCATCAACACTTAAGATGATTTTGTTGATAATTTAGTCAAGTGGTTTTCATTTAGTGTTTCAAAGGGCCAATTTACTTTAATTAGTTATTTTCCGAGCAAATAATGGTCGGTCAGCTTTAATTCTTGAACCAGTTGAACTTTATATGTGCGAAGATGCAGTTCTTTATGCAAAATGTTGTGCAAAGAGCCTTCAGTTATGCCCAATTGTTGATGAATTAATGTTGCAGATTGATTCTCAACATGTCGCTGTACAACAGCTATTTGCCATTACTATGGCCCCTATGAGTTATTTTTTGGTCTATTGTAAGCTGCTCGAATTTTACGTAGCGATGGAGTAAAATTTTGACCTTTTTGATACTACATTTTCACAATTAAAATTATTTATTCAAGCATGAAGCATCATATGTTTTAAATTTCCCAAATTTGTTACTAAATAAATATCAAAAGATAACAGCTCAATCCTAAGTATTTTATCGATTTACAGCCAATCTACTTCCTAACTTGAAATTTGCCCACCCTTTACATTGCCTACTTTAAATGCACATGCAAACTCTTTATAGAAGAGCTTATTCTACCTTCATCTGCCAAGTCCATTTTCCCTTTTCACACTTCCTAAGGGAAGTGGACAAAAAATTGGTCTCCACACCCACACACACAAATCAGATGAATTATCGATTTATTTCAACTTTATGGGTGTGGTCGCGGTATTATCGATCGAAAGGACTTTTTGTGCAGCAGTAATAGCAACTGCGGATTATACTTTGGCACAGTGTAATAGATAAAAGTTCTACATACCAGTTAATATGGGGTGGAGGATAAGACGCAAAACTGCAGTCTATTTTACACTACTTCCAAGCAAGTTAGGCAGGCACCCTTGATGATATCTTTTACTAATGGCCGAAGGAGATTTTTGGACCATATTATGATTAGAACTGTTATTTGCGTTAAATATTGGAAGATAATCAATATAAAACTGTATTAATACACAAAAATAAACATTAGACATCATTGACAGTACGACAAATAAAGCACATAGCAGCACACACTTGCATTTGCGATGAATCATCAATTTCTTATATAAGTTTCATAGAGTAGACATACATAGACAAGCTTTTTGTTTTTCTAAGAAGATTCCAAAAAAACTATTTGATAACTAAATAAATGTTCATTTTATTTTTTACTTTTTAGCCCTTCATTATCTTATTACTTAAAAAAACTAAATCGTATTGTAAAACGTAAAATCTATACCAAAGTAGAAACATTTACATGTAAATGATTTGATAGTCTGTCTGCCACTCAGAATTTTTTTTTAATCTGTGCTATTAGTCAATACAAAAGTGGGAGAGTGGGGTTAAAATTTAAAAAAGTAATACCGGCGGTATCTTTTTAATAAACTAATTAATCTTTTTATTATCATTGGGAGTTTAAAATAAAAATAGAAATTATGGCGTCAACATTGTCACGTAATTCAAGACTTAAGATTTACATAATATAAGAAAAATATTAAAAGAAAAATCTGAGGAAAGGTCACGATGCGCTTCCACAGGAGATGTGGAGACAGGGTCACCCTTCTTCACAATAATTATACGGCAGTAAGGAACTTTGTCGAGTTCAATCACGGCCTGGTTCTAAGCGACCAGCCCCTAAAAGACGATGCCATGTTCGAGGTTTGCATCGATCGCAAGGTTGGTATCCTAGCCCTCAAAGTAGTCAAGTACCACTTTGCATTAATTTTATTAAATGCAGTATTATGTAACTAGAATAGCAATAATTCTCCTCATCTTCAATATAATATGAATTTTTATTGTTTACTTTTAATGTTGTTAAAAATTGCTTGTCAGAAGCTGATAATCAGGTTTTTTACATTTTAACTCTGTAGTTTTTAAAGCCTGAATGGTTTCTTTGTATTGTCTACATATAATGTAGGTACTTAATACTTAAGTTTTTATCTGTATGTATGCTATATTATAATTGGATATTGATAGATATTGGGTTAACTGTTCCTATATTTTTGTATTGCTACATATTATGCCTAGATACATAATTGAAAATTTGTAGTCTTTGCAAATATTTATTACTAAAAAAAGTGTATTAATTTATTTATTTCTATGATTATTAAAGCCATTTTTTAGATTATTCAAACTTTCGTGAGACATACTAAACTGATATATAAACACGGCTAAACACTCACGTAAATTCGTCCGGTGGCGGCACCGACTAGTTTCGAGCCCATCGGGGGCCCTTCATCAGGATGAATGGTACTGGTATTATCTCGCGGATGTGACCCGTTGCTCACTGATTTTTCGATTATTAAATCTATGTTAACAAAAAATCAAACATGAAACTTTAATTATGTAAATAATCTGCTTAGGTTAATGTTTGGAATGGAAGCCTCGAAATTGGTGTTACAACCCAAAATCCAGAGTATATGGACTTACCTGCAACAGCAACCAAATTGAGAAATACTGCATGGGTGAGTTATAAACAAGTATTGTTTAGTTCAAACATATCCATATATGAAAGTATTATTAAAAAAAATATTAGTCAATTCATTATTTTACCATTTTTAATAACATCAACATAGTCTGCGCCACAGCAAGTTTTATGCATGAAAGTGAACTCACAAAGAAACTATGTTAAAACACTGGTTTGTAAAAGAATTACGTATACAATAAACATTCTATATTTTCTTTCATGGTTATATATGGCTGTATATAGCAGCTATCTATATTATACAATTTGGATTGGCAACATTGTATTATTTGTAAATTTTTTTTTTCTAGATTCTATCAGGCAGTTCAGTTGTGAGAGATGGTGTAACACATTTACCATCATATGGTCCAGAGCTTGACACACTGCAGGAAGGGGACTGTGTGGGTGTCATGAGAACTAGTCGAGTAAGTCTTTTTTAATAAGTTTATGTTGTCAAATATGTCCTTACTGAGGGCCTTCAGCCAACCCTTAGTGAATATGGTGAATATGGTCAAGGATTTCAATTTGCTTCTCATTAAACAGTCAAAATAATATCTGATATATAACAGTTATATCTTTTTCTACATGTCTTTAATCTCATTGTATTGTGTGTGTCAAATGACATTTCAATGATATGCATCTTACTAAGTAATGTTATAAATGCGAATGTTTAGATGGATGGATGGATGGATGTTTGCTTGAAAGTATCTCCGGAACAGCTCAAAGGATCTTGATGAAAATTGGCAAAAATGTAGAACATAGTCTTGAAGAACACATAGGTTACTCATTAAGTTGTTTTTTTATTCCGTGCGGACGGAGTCGTGGGTAGTAAGAAATAAACATAGTAGAGTATAAGTAATAAAACGATATGTATTACACTTTTGTAGGCTGAGTTACTATTTTTCATCAATGGAAGATGTCTTGGTGTAGCTGCGATGGATATGCCCCCACTTTTATACGCGGTGATTGATTTATATGGACAATGCGTTCAAATCACTCTGGTTCCGCAATCACCCACTACACCTAGACCTGCGATAGCAAATGCAGAATCTGTAAGTATAATATTTAACAAATCATATTGTAAAATTTAGGAGATGAATTGTGTATAATCATGTCTTTTATTGATTGTCAAATAATGTTATTAGTGTAGTATATGAAACAGATTAATAGCATACTCAATTGTAGAAAAACTTTATTATATGTTATTTTTGTATGTTTTAGCCAAATGAAGCAGTGCGTCATGACGGGCCAGTGTCACTCATGGAGGTTGTTAGCTATGAACCAACTGTTAACACATTCCCGAAGAGTAGTCGCGATGAATATGTTTACAATTGTGTGGAATCCCCTTGTGCCTACTGTAAGTCATAGTCCTTACACAATGCTTTATATGTTAGTTTAATATTAGGAGAGTTAGGAACGCGCTAAATGCAAATTCGTTATCTCTGCCTTCACCTTTGGGTTACCATGGGTACATGAGTTGTGTTGTTAATATAATTTAGATTTTTTGTTTATAAATAAGTTCCATTGTGTTCATAAGCCTACAGGAATGAACTGATTTCAAAATCAGTTCATTCCTTGTTTCAGTTTCAGTATGAAATGTTCTGGATCTTATTATTCTGCAAAATGTCATAATAAAGGCAGGTTCAGTTGATGTATTTCTAATTTCAGATAATCAAGACTGTCTGAGATTTCATCCTAGATGCGGGGTACTGGTTCGTCTCTCACATTACAATAGGTGATTTGTTTATAATGTTATGTTAATAAATTCTATTGTATTACTTGTATAAATTTTATGAGAGTAAATTGATGGAGGAGGGAAGTTGAGTGAGACGATGTGATGACCCAACAGCACAGTTAGATATGCCATGCCATTGGAGGCTTGACACGGAGATTGTGGGGACTCCCAAACCCCCGCAGAGAATATATTGTTGTCTATGACAATATGTATTTAAAATTCTCTATGTGATTCAAATTTTTATATGTACCCATATGTACATGATACTGTATATAGGACGGCGGAGCGCGCTCGGCCGATGGACGATTATAATGATGCGGTGGTAATGACATCACGACCGTTGCGCGATGATGAACTTTTTGAGATACGAATCGAGCGCATTGTGCACAAGTGGAGCGGCAGCATTGAGGTAATCCACCCCAACACCCTTATACACACACACCACACAAATGTAGTACATACTACCTAATACATAGCCCTCGTAGTACCTGATTTTAATGTTTTAAATAGAAAATTATAATGCAAGCAATATTAGTTTAGGTATCCGTAATAAACATACAAGCATTCATTTTATTTTATAAGAAACTAGCTGTCGCCCGACACCGTCTTCAACTCCGTTTACGCTAAATTATAGGTTGGCGTTACGAATCACAATCCAGCTACGATCCAGTTCCCGTCAACTATGACTAATATGGAATCCGGCACAGTTATGCTCTCTGGCTCCAAAGTGCTCATCAATGGTCAGGGCACATGCACCGAGTATGGGTCTATGAATCTTGATGAATTAAAGGTATGTATCCAGGTCATTATAGTATTATATATAAGGTATTTAAAACTTAAAACATACTGAATAATATTTTATTAAAGCAAGTGGGTGCTAATAGACAAATGCATCCAATAAATTTATTATGAAATCCTTTATAAAGAGACAAAAGGTATGGATGTAAATGGCTAATACATATGGCACTTAACTCAAACAAATTGCAAAAGTAAACAAATTTCTGTGTCAACAATTTTTGTATGTTTTTATTGAAAATTGTAACATATGATAAAAATAGAGGAACTTTAATGTATGATGATTGTGATAACTTTGTTACTAGGAGGGAGATATGGTGGGCATGATGAGGAAGTCGTGCGGTAGCCTCCACTACTTCATCAACGGCGTGGACCAGGGCGTGGCAGCAAGAGACGTGGCCGCGCCCGTCTGGGGTGTTGTTGATCTCTACGGCATGACTTCCAAGGTACTTTTAGCTCATCTATCATCATCATCAGCTCAATACACAATTATTGTACTAGATGACAGCCATCAAGTGGGTTTTGGTGGGTAAAACCCCACATAACCGTGTTCCACCACACGATATTTTTGTTTGCCCCTGATGTCAAGAAAAACGTATTTTATTTATTAGTTTATTATTTGTTATATGTTTTTTGTTTATGCAGGTCTCTATAGTGGATGCATACGATGATAGTAACCTCCATGAAATATCGCCGCTGCCCAGCGTATCGGTGTTAGCCGGCCTAAGTATGTATAACTATATATATTACTAGTGGACCCGACAGACGTTGTCCTGTCTACACGTCTTTAATTTGAATAAATTAATATGAAGTTAATATTTGATGAAAATTGTGAATCTAAACCATTTCCAGATCCCCTTGAACACACACAAAAATTTTCATCAAAATCGGTCCAGTCGTTTGAGAGAAGTTCAGTGACATACACACTCACAGAAGAATTATATATATAAAGATATAAGATTTGTTTACTTGTAAATTTTATTTTAAAAATATAGCCTATGTAAGTGAGTGGACAATATAACTTTCTAAAATCAAAAGAATTTTTGACATGGTTCATGTTTGTTTGACTTTATTTGTTATATACAAAAATAAAAATCTCTCTTCTTTATATTCTTACCTATAAAATTCAATTCACAATGTTAGTTACCATACTCCTCCAAACCGACTTGACCGATTTTTATGAAGTTTTATATACATATTCAGTACCTCTGAAAATCGGCTACTATCTATCTTTCAATTCGGACGGAGTCGAGGACTGCAGCTAGTATATGCACCTGTATATGTTATAGTACTAGCTGTAGCCTGCGACTTCATCCGCGTGGAATTAAAAAAAATAGCCTATTTATTCTTCCACACTATGTTCTACATCTAATTCAGTGAGGTCTAGTAGTTGTTTTGGAGATATCTTCTAAGAAACATACATTCAAACATTTCCATTTATTATCATCACCAACGTGCCTTTATCCCTATTGAGGGTCAGCACAATATGTACTACTCCATACATCTCTATCAGCCGTGATATCTACCCCCCTTCTTACGCATATCCTCTTTCACACAGTCATTCCATACTTTTTAATATAATTAATATTTATATTATTGTACAGACGAGCTGGCACCTGAGATGGACATGGATGCAGATATAGATGCAGATATGAATGAAATAGAAGATGACAGTCATTTATTTCATACGATGCGTGCTTCGAATGTTGTTATTATTAACAATGGTAAGACTGCTTATAGGCCTAAGTGAGTATCCATTTTTATATACTTATATGTATTTGTATATACTATGCATGGCAGCTGTTGTAAATAAATATTAAAAAAAAATCAACCAATTTAGTTAAAATCTAAGTACCTTATATACAAAAATAAAAAAATATATTTAGTTTTCATCAACAACAGCCCTGTATATGTAATGCAATTTAAAATATATAAGAATTATATCGTATTATTGCAGAATTTTTTTATTATATAATGTAATGTTTATGTACAGCGCTATGGAATTCTTCAATGAAGGGCTCGTAATGACAAACCGACCCCTGAGGAGTGATGAGTTGTTCCAAGTTAGAGTCGATGTGATCGTACCAAAGTGGGCTGGGAGCATTGAGATCGGAGTCACGCAGCATACAGCAAATGAAATACAGTTCCCATACAAATTGAGCAACGCCAAGTGAGTCATACATATCCTCATCTCTTTCATTCTCTTTGAAAAAATCTCTGTATATTAAACCATTTTGTGTTTTACTGTTGGGTTCGACTGACGATACACTTTTATGAACCAGAGAGAGAAAAAGACAAAGACACTCTCTTTCATATAAAGATCACGATAGTGGAATAACAAAGATATTGTTAAGACTTTAACTGCCCCACTTAGTTAACTCTTACTGACCAATTAAAAACGTACTGTGAGTGATCTAGACAGACTTATTTATTATAGTGATGCATTTTAATAGCAACTATAATAGTTTCATTCTCCGATTTGTAAGTGGAGCTATGTTGACAGAAGTGGCACGTGGGCCTTGGTTGGCGAGGACGTGATCCGCGACGGCGTCATCATCAGCTCGCAGTACACCAGGAATCTCAACAGGCTGGTGGTAAAACTTTACCAATGTTATATTGATAGTTTCATAGACTAGACTTCAAACTAGCAAATCATCAGCTCTTATGTGACCATATATTCTATATACTGTTTATTTTTAGATTTTTACTGTAGTAATTTGTAAAAAGGGAAGCTGTTGGCTCTACCGTTGGTAAAATTGCAGGAAGGAGATACAATCGGCCTGATGCGGACCAGCCTGGGCGTGCTGCACTTTTACATCAATGGTGAAGACCAGGGCCCCGCTGCCTACAATGTACCTGATCCAATCTACGGTATTATCGGTGAGTAAAAATCCAAATAAGCTGTAAAAGTTATTCTTTGTTTTATAAGATGTCAATTTAATTTGGTTTATTCCGCAGATCTGTACGGACGCGCGGGTCAAGTAAGCATTGTGGAGGGCCGAGTTGACCCGCCTTTATACTCGCCTGAATCACCGCTCTCCACTGAATCTATTATCACCTCTTTTCCGTAAGTTACTTAAGTAAATTAATAACATAAATAAATGTGCTGTCTAACAAATTTTACCAACTTAAAAATGGTTTCCGAAACCAAAAGCTTTGTATAAACATATTATATCATCATCAAAATAGAGACAACAGTATGTTTTAAACAACGATTCTGCTCGGCTCAGAAACCCACGATTAGTCTGAAATACACTATGCAGTACCAAAATTCAAATGAAATTTGTATGAATTACTTGAGTTTTATATTTTGTAGATTTTTATTAATGTATTTGTGTGTATGTCTTTGTTAGGGAGATGTGTTTCCATCTGGTGCATGGTCGCAATGCGGTGTTGTCACGGTCCCGGCTGACAGCATCACGCGCTGCTGTCTACTCGGAGTTCAACGACGCGGTGCTGTTCAGTTCGCGACCGCTGCGTGAATGTGATATGTTTGAGCTACGTATCGACGCTATGGTCGATTGCTGGATAGGCAGCATAGAAATGGGTAACTATTATACATAATTAATCATATTTTTCCCATATTTGATACAGCGCCCTCTAGTTTTGAATTAATTTTGAATAGGGTACTAGATAGCTAGATCGAATTAGGAATATCTTCAAACTAATGTAAAAGTTAGTAGGTTTCTGAGACACAAATCTCTGTATAAAAACATATCGTCATCCCTCTCATTACATTTGACAAAAGAGAGATATCAATATGTTTTATATAGGATATTTTGTCTCAGAAACCTACGATAGTTAAGCTTAAATGATGAGATGATGTATAGATATGTTGTTGATGTTTTATTTCATCTTCTGCCTTTGTTTAGGTGTGACTGGAATTCGGCCCGAGGACCTGGAGAGTGGTGCTGGAGGTGCGCTGGCGGGCACTGCAACTGACCTGACGGGGGATACGTACGTACTGAGCGGTGCTGCGGTCATGAAAGATGGTGAATGCGTGCGCAGCGGATACAGACTGGATCTAGACACGTTGTCTGTTGGTAGTAGAGTCGGTGAGTGTTCATGACATTTAAATTAAATTGCATACATTAAACTATTTAAATTAACATGGAGAAGATGTCCATGAAGCTATTTTTAAAACAGAAATAAAAAATATCCTGGATTCGAATTTCGACCAATGGGTTATAACTGGGATACCATAATACGACCCATTCTATCATCTCTTGACATATTTGTCTCTTTATCCATTTCTTTACTTTGCCAATGGATTATCTTCCACTTAGGATCATTTTAGTGTCAATGTTTGAATAATAAATTTGTATATTTGTCAGGTATGATGTGGCATGCGGACCGCAGTTTGCACTACTACTTGGACGGCATGGATATGGGCCAGGCGTGGCATGTGCCTCATCTCAATATCTACGCAGTCGTCGATCTCTACGGCCAGTGCACGCAGGTCAGTCTGTCTGTCTTTAAATCATTTTCATATAATGAGTTTTCACTATTAATACTTAACGAAAATATTTTTTAACCATCTTATTCTGATAAAAATATAGCCATTACAGCATTGAAAACTTAGGATTGTTATTAGGAAGGAATAAAAAACATTTTATCCTTCAAGTTTCCATAAGTTTATTTAATTTTTGCAAAGACGAATAGCTAATTTAACATATATAAATTGCTAATGAAAAGTAAACAGCTAATTCGTATCACTTATCGTAATAATATTGTTTTTTATTGCATTTTGACGTTAATAAAATTAATGTTATCCAGGTGACGATATTGCAGAATGAAGCGCGTACGTTTAACTACAACCCCGGTACTGCATCTGACAACTCACTGTTGGACATGACTCAACAACCTGCCGCACCCCCACAGCCTTACTGGTATCTAAAATAATTTTATACAGGGTGTTACTTAAGTGATATTCAAATGTCAACAATTATTGGTAACTTTGACACCTCAGATGCGTTGAAAATCTAATTATATATTTTTTAGTAAAATTACAGAAGTTTTTGCACACATTTGTTTTTACCATTCCAAATAAGCTTGAAGTTTGGACTTTTTGTAGCCCGCAAACTTCAAATATATTTAATCCATCACTTTAGATACATCCTGTGTGTCTTGTAAATTATATTATTTACAATTTTTAAATCTTTAATCTTAATGTTCTAATTTTTAAAATGTTTTTGTATTAACAGCACATTTTCTGAATACTGTGGCGATAATGCGCGCGTGACCAAGGAATATTCGATAGCGACGAGGTTCCTGCCTGACCCTGCTGCTGCTATTGTCTTCAGCTCCTCACATCTGGCACTTGAAGAGATGTTTGAGGTAAAAATTCCCCCATATTGTTATGTAAAACTATGTACTTCTGAATTATCAGATCATGAAAGTACGTATATTTTATTATTTTTGATAACTAACACTTCAGTGCTGCCGACGCTTGAAGTGTTAACTTTCATATGAAAAAATAGTAATGGCATGCAAAGTGTTAAGATTCTGAATATCATCGGTGTTTCAAAATTATTAAACTAAACGCCCTTAACTCACGAAAGTTACCAAGAGTCTTACACTCATAGTGGTTAAATAAGCACTCACCCTTAGAGTTCCCTGTACTTAGCTGTGAATTTTGTGACAGGTGAAGATATTAAAGCAGCGCGCCGGGTTCGCGGGGGGCTTGCGTGTGGGCATCACAGATGTGAACATCCTGAACGCGCACGTCAACCGCAGCCTCCCGCCCGCCATCACATACCTGCCTCACTTCACTGCATACATCGACGGTCAGTTGCAACGCGACACTACAACATACTCAATGAATTTTAAAAACAATCTTACTAATATATAAATGCGCATGTTTAGATGTATGGACGTTTGTTCGAAGGTATCTGCAGAATGGCTGCACGGATCTCGCAAAAATTAGGCACAGATGTAGAACATAGTCTGGAAGAACTCATAGGCTACTAGTAAAGTTTTTTTCTTTTATATCCGCGAGGAAGGAGTCGCGGGCGATGGCTAGTCTTACATAATTGAATTGTAAAATAAATAAAACCTTTTAAGTCCTATTAATTCACTACTTTATTTTTTAGGGAAGCACATGTTTTATTCAAAACCGGGAAGCCGCGAACACGACGCGAGGCTCGTGGTGCCCTCCTTCGAGTGGCTGAGACCCGGAGACCGCATCGGGCTCAAACTGACCGACGACCACCGGGTCGTGGTCTACTACAACTACGAGCCCCTCGAGGTCGCCTTTGAAGGCGTGCCCGATGTAAGACGTCCTATATATTTCCTACCTTGCCATTCCTACCGTTATAGACAAAGCAGGTCTAATCTAATGAACGTGTTTTTATATTATCAGAAAGTGTATGCGGTCATCGAGTTACACGGCGAAGTCAGCAAGATTCAAGCTATGAACAAGATGGTCCCCAATGCATTGCCTGCGCACCGTGAGTCATAAAATTTCTAACTATTTTGTTTTAATTAAATTTTGTAACGGACATTTTAAAACCATTATAATGTTAAACGGTATATAAAATCGTATTTAATTTGTTTTTAAGTTTGTTACTTTGTTGCAGTAAACGAGTCGTTCATGAGACGCGAGGTGGAGACGTTCCAAGAGGTGACGTCGCTAAAGCCTTGCGAGGAAATGGACGGCAGCATGGAAGGCATAGAGGGCACGCCCGCGCTTTCCCCCGCGCCTCCCGCGCCCGCCGCGACCCCCTCGCTCGTCACCCACCGCACCCCCCGCCCCTACACCTTCCACAACGTGCACGGCAGCAATGTCAAGCTTTGCAGCTCCGGTGAGTGAAATGTTTACATTTCGTTTAATGTGAAACTTTTGTACTCTTAATAAATTTGTGTTATTATACAATGAAAACTCGGCAGACACGGTGGCGGTGCGCACGACCGGCTACAAGGGCGGCCTGGCGGTCGTCAGCCAGCCGATCAGGCGCGGCCAGAGCTTTATGGTACGTTTATACTGATCGCACGTCACGTAGTGTCTATGCTCGACTCCTACAAGTGTTGATTTGGTTGATATGAAGGCTATGTCGTGTAGTGAAGCACCTGTGGTTACAGTTCCGCGTGGACAAAGTGGACGCGAGCTGGTCGGGCGGCGTGGGCGTGGGTGCTCTCGGATATCTTCCCGACGAGCTGCCCGACCTGGCGGGTGCCGTCGACCCGCCCGCGTGGATCCTCGCGCCCGACCTCTGCGCGGACAACGGCACATACGTGAGTGAACCTACCTCCTACCTACCTAATATTTAATGGTGCAAGTTGTATTTGAATGTGATCGTGTGCGCGTATTAGTTCCGGCCGGAGGCGGCGCGCGCGCTGGAGGAGGTGAGCGAGCGCACCGTGGTCGGCGTGCAGTTCCTGTGCGACGGCCGGTTGGTGGCGGCGGCGAACGGCCGGCCCCTCTGCGCGCTCGGCCTCGTGCCCGACTCGCTCGACGCCCTCTACCCGCTCGTCGACGTCTACGGCAAAGTCTGCCAGGTAGTTTCTTCTTAAAAATATTACACGACCATAGAATTGATTACTTTTTTCAATTGAAGTGCGTGGGCACAAGCGTGGCGACGTAATCGACGAACGATCAATTTCCGCCTCCAGGTGTCGATATTGCTTCACCCGTACGCGCTCGGGAGCGGAGCCTCCCTGGACCTGCCGAGCGCGACGGTGACCCGCGAGGACCGCTCCGGCGCCTCGGAGCCCCCAACGGACGACGCGTCGCCGACGGACCTCGACGCCGGCGTCGACGCCCTCGAGCCAAAGCCGCGCGCGCACAGCCACGGCGGCCTCGCGGAGGAGCTCGCGGCGGCCCCGCGACCACCCCCCGCCCCCGCCATGCACCGCAGC
>NW_013533632.1:454322-698399 GCF_000836235.2 Papilio xuthus | reverse complement strand
GGGCCTCCGCGGACGACCCCCTCGCCGAGCGGCACCGCTGCGATACTAACATACGCCACAACGACCGCTACCCGGAGGCGAGCGAGGTTGACGACCTCGACGTCGAGATCGTGGACGCGCTCGCGCTGGAGACCGGCAACCTGCCCGACCTCACCGAGGACCGCTCCTCCTCCGTCGACGACTCGACGCGCCGCGACGACCTCACCCCGGACGCGCTAACGCCAGAGGACTCGCCCTACCTGAGCGCCCTGCTCGGCCTCGAGCGGGCCGGCGGCGGCGAGGGCGAGCCGTCGGAGTGGGAGAGAGCGGCCGGCGCCCGCGACTGCGCCCGGCTCGCCCTCGCGCTCGACTACTGGCGCGCCTTGCTGCGGCCGCTCCCCGAGCTGCGACGCGGATGCGCGTGGGGCCGCGCCGAGTGCCACTGCGCCGCCTGCCGCCCCGACGGGCGACCCCCGCTGGCCGGTGAGACGATCTCTTCGGTCGAATACTGATCGCCACTTGTGACGCGGGCGAGCCTATATTGAAAAATATTCATTCGGTAAAGTTAATTGTAATTTTTGCGCGTGCAGGCTGGGTGCGCATCGAGCGAGCGGACGCGGCGGGCGGGGCGGCGCGCGCGTACTGGCCGTTGGCGCGCGCGGCCCTCGCGGCGGTGCGCTCGTGCCCCGCCCGCGCCCGCCGGCCTCGCCGCCCCTCCGCCCTCACGCCCACCCTCGCCCGTCTGCCGGCCTCACTCTACGACGTGTCAGTATATACACCACTGCCACGCGTCGCCACGCACACCGCTACCGTCACCGATAAACGATATAAAGATAAAATTTAAATTTCCCTTTCAGATGGTTCGACGAAGAGGGCAAACCGCACCGCGCCGCGCTCGCCCTGGAGATAGATGTCGAGTAAGTAACTATAAGACTCGCTCGCCTTTTTCTGTCTTCTCCTCAAGAGAAGCCACGTCCTCTTGCTCTAAACGCATTCGTTGATCTCACTTAACAACTTTTCACCTATAGTCTGACATTCCATTTTTCTAAACATTCCGCGTCAATTGCAGGGGAAAGACACCGGAGAGTGATTGTATGCTGGCCGTCCTCATCTATCTGAAGCCTCACTCCACCTCGGCCGACAGTCCATGCCCCCTAGAGGAGTGAGAGAACCCCGGCAGCCAGGGAGAGGGTCTAGGCCCTACATCTCGGTGCAAGTAAACCGATGTCACTGACACCAGTCAACGGTAGACCAGTGTCATAAATGTCACAATTCAAGTATAGTGTGACAAACTTATCTGGCCTTGTAAACAAAAGTAAAAAAGTTGACACACGGCTTGTCAATATTACAAATGACAATATCTCGTCATGTCCTTGTCTTGTCATTTTCTATATTAAATATATTTTGTGTCAAATCTTAGCACTATAACATTGCTACTGTCAACAGATATACATCAATGACAGTAAGTTGAGCAACGTTTAAATGTTTCCAATTGGACGGTGCTATGGCGTCGATCTGAAATACAAAATGGCGGTTACGTAAATGTCATACTGCCATTTTGTTCCTATCGTAAATTATGTCAAGGTTACTATATGACATATTACTCAGAACTATATGTTTTTTTATGACATTGTCACGATAGTCGTGTAATTTGTCATTTTTAACAACGAGGCTGTATTATTCTACTTTGTAGTTGTAATTCCAAACATTAATTATAAGTATTTATTTTTTTAGTTATAATTTGCAATATTTAAATGTAATTTAAGTTTTAAAATTACGATTTTTTTTTTGATGAAATTAAATAATAATTTTGCCTTGTAGTCATTTGTGAATGTATTTATTATATACTATGTGAAAATATACTATTTCTATATATAACATATTTATATTTGAATAATTGTTTTTTTTAAATGTAATTTCGTCATAAATCTCCATAAACTCAAAGCCAAAATAAAATATCTTTGAAAATGCACCTTAAATAATAAAATACACAACAAAATATATATTTATTTTACATAAATACACATTCCAAATAAATTCTCTATATAAAGTAATTCTAACTATTTGAAACTTTACTCTTACATATCTGATATTACCATCAAATAGTATTTGTTACTTATAATTATAATATTCGAGAATTGTTACAACAATACGTAAGTAGCAGTAGTTTGGTTTATATAATATATAATGGAATTACGAATGGTTGAAATTGTATGAAATAATCAAATGCACTTTCATATTATATCTATATATGTTAATAAGCGATAAAATAGATTTCAGCTATGCTACATTTAAACCACTTTTTCACAAATCGTATGCGCGAAACTGCTTTATCTAAAAGAAATGTTACTATTTCCATTAGCATAAAAATAGTCGTGACAGCCTTATCTCATGATTAGTCGCGCTAGTTGAAAAGAGGTTTTAGGTGTATTAAAACAAGCAACACACCAGTGGAAATCTATTGTCATGATGACAAAATACAGCGCATGCGTTTTGTCGCTTCTTTTTTAAATGTTTTATGAAATGTCTATTTTTGTGTTAGTAGATATATCATTTTAATTTGCATACTGTTGCATATAATACAGCTTATGATGTAGTGCTATATATGTATAAAAAAAGGATCTACGCTTTGATTTTTCCGAGGCCAAACAAGGTGACTATCATATTTATGGTTTAATTAAAAAAAAGATTGAACTTAATTTTAATTTAAAAAACAAAAAACCTGACTGACAGTCACTTATAGATGAAAAAGCGTTATTGTTTGCGTTTTAAAATAGTTTAAATTCAAATTAAGTAAACTGGAATTGTATATAAAACTTTTTATTAAATCGAAGACATCGAAAGAAAAGTTTAACAATGAAAAAGAGTTATCGCGAGTGACATTTGAAGTCTTTCTTTTATGTTATTTTTTTTTAATTTTGTATGTCATGTCCGATGTTTTGTGCCGATATATCGAAACGTCACTTGTCAAAATCGGTTCAGCCGTTTTGGCTCTAGGCTGACACATTTACATACATAAATACAAACAGACATACGCTCGAAAACCGTTACCCTCTGTCAGTCGGGTAGCAATAAGTTAGTTTTATTTTGTGTGCTAATCTGCTTTATTTTATTTAAGCCATGTTGATTTTTTGTCTGTGATTTATGGCAGCGACAAAATTGATAATTAAATTAAATATGTTCATTGTGTTCATTTGCTTTAATGATTTATTTCAATAATAATTCTTATTATATTATTTCGATTTCGAATATTTTTTTTTTTAATTTATCATATGATTTTTAAAATTATAAAATTAGAAACTAATTAAAAACAAAAACATCGAGATTAGTAATAAATATTTTAGTAGAGTATTTTTATTTAATATTGATAATATTTATTAAAGGGTTGTGTCTGATATTTGCTACTGTATTGTTTTGGTTCGGTACACTGCCTCAGAGTTACTTCCTTGTGCTCATGTGTTTACAACTCAATATTGAGAATATAATAAATAGATTTCTTGAATTCAGTGTGTGTGTTTTTTTTATATAAACAGTCTGAAACCCCTTATTTTTAATCTTATCAAATATCTTGAAGATCCAAGGTCATGGGCGTAAATAATTATAGTAAATAGAAACACAAATTAATAAAAAAAATGATTTAATGTCGGTGTTCAAAAAAGAGTACAAATGTACAATCAGTTCACCTTATGTTGTATGAAAAAAACCTTACCGCCTTTATTTGCACGAGCGTTTTTTTATCGCGCGTTAAAAATCGTTCAAATAGACGCATACTCATGTGTCTGGTTATACGGTGGAGCTTTTAAAGCACCGCTTTATCGCGCAGTGTTGCATTTTGAGCGTCGGCAAACGGAACAAGAGTGATTTTAAAGCGTTCGTGGCTCGAGAGTCGGAAACGCCATTTTAACGCGGCGTTAAAGAATCGCCCGTGCGCATGAGGGCTGATGATTTTGTACGGACAGACAGATGACATAAAATTATCACTACCAATATGCAAAACAAGATGGTGACTGAACAACACAAACTATAATCTAACCAAGAATATAAAAATCCTGACCTGAGGGCACTTTAATCAGTTTTATAACATTTCTAATGTGCCCAATGAAATTAGTTCCAAATTTTTCCGCAATATGGCGAGGATTTTTCATATTTCTGATCAGGTTATAAATACAATTCTTATAAAATACATTATTCTACTACAATGAAAAATTACCTATAGAGTATATTATGTTATCAAGACCTTTTTGAACGTGTTATAGTTTGTTTAATAATGAGATGTAATTTTGAATATTTATTTGCCAAAATCATTTGAATCTATGGCTCTAAGGCCATACACGGAGCACAGTTTTCAGTAGCCATTAAAAATGCAGTTGGACGACCGTGTATGGCCACCTTTGTTTGTAAACTATATATACTAATTATTTATAGGCAATTTATGGGTTTTAAGTAAAAGTATGCTTAAGATTTTTTTGCATTACAGCATAGTTTTAACTCTACATTGATTAAAATGATTTTTTAATTAACAAAATTGGCAACACTCTAATAAATTAAAAGACTTAATTGTAATAAAAATCTCCTAACGACTCATCATATCTTAGAATATATTTAAGTTAAGTTTATTACAAGAAAATATTCAATGGGTTTCCACAAAACCAAATATTAAAAAAAATACGTACAGTTTAAAAGCATTCTATTTTTATTGTATTATTTTTTTTAATAAATACATTAAATTCTCGACAACAATTTGATTTTAAATAAGCAAAAATTAATTACTAATAATATATGTAAATAATTAAATAAATATTTACAAGAAAAAATTCCTCTAAAGATTCCTCATATGTTATTTTGAAACACGGAATTATTCTACTTATGTTATCTGTGCGAATGCCGGGACATTTGAATTAAAATATCACTATCTCTATCATATTCATTTGAAAAACAGCGACAACAATATTTGTGCGACAACTGACACGGTTAAAATGTTCTTTACCACTTTATCTATCCTAAAAGCTGAATTAATTTATACATTAAGATCTATATAAATGTCAGAACCGTTCCTATTAACGCATTACTTTCAAAAGCAACAGACTGATAGCATTTTGAACTTTAATATAGTTAATACGGTTAATTCATTTTATAATTGGATTTTCACATCAAATCTTATATATAATATTCTCGTATCAGTTACCTCCTCCTATACTCATCTGAACTGGCTTAACTGATCTTTATGAAATTTTATATGTATTTTAAGTAAGTTAACTACTAACCAGCTACAATTTATTTTTTAATTCTGTGCGCACGGAGTCGTGGGCGATAGCTAGTGTAATTTACATTTTACTTACATATATGCGATATAATGGAGTAACTATGAAATCGATTTATGTATTTATTATGTTTTATTACCTACGTTGTATTATTATATATCAATTAAATGGATATCCGATAATATGTTATATACTTTTATGTAGTCTAGTTTTTTTTTTTAAATGTAAACTGGATAAGTGTTATAAATGTATATTTACACAAAATTTAAGGGACAATGAACTCTATTTATATATTTTTGTTTTTTTATTTTATGTATCTTTTTAATATGTATTATATAATGAATTAGAATGACAATAATATAAAGAACAATGTTAAGTATTTTTACAAGCCTTTGTCTATTTTTTTTAAAGGCAAAATATTTCCGATTATTTGATACTGTGCACACTTCTAATAGTTTAAAAACTTATCTTATTTTAAATTTATTATTATTTCGAAGTAGAATGTAATTGAAATCATAAAACATCGACAATTTATATGCAGTACAGAATTTTGCTTCACGAAATTAAAGAGTTGAGTTATTTTTTTACAAGTGCGTTTGATATGTACATGAATCTTTCTCCTCTAACTTTTCTATTTTTTTTTATATATATACACACAATATTTTATTTATATAGGTAATTATATAAAGTGCATGACTACATATGTATTTATAGAATATTGTTTCGATATTATGATATAAAACACGAAATAACTTCACTAAATTAATTTTCTTAGGAAAGTCTCGGGAAAATCTGTTCAACAACCTGGGTAATTGCTAGGTGATTTCCTCATACTGAGTGGGGGAGGACATCGATATTTTTTCGTCGGTTTCGGAGGCTGAGTTGTCGTAGACTTGGCAGGCTCTGCTTTATGGTTATTCTGAGGATAAAGGTAGGATAGGAACTGGCTGTGTATTCTTAATGAATTTATCAATGAAATGGTTTTCTTGTTTGCTTTGGGAATTTTCTTTTTAGTACCCTCTGAGGGAGGGTCGGCTGTGAACTACCAAACCTTGCATTTAATCTTTGGATTCATGGGCGAGCCGAGGGGGCAGGAGTAGTCGCGGGAGAATTCCTCCATGTTGGAGAGAGGGCCGAGGACACGGAAGCGGCCTGGTGCGTGGAAGCCGGTGGTGATGCGTAACTTCATCGCTTCTTTGCGGTATACTGAGCACCACGTGCTCGCAGCGCTCAGCCAGAACAACTGCACATATAATAAACAAAATTTACTAACTTCTTAGTTTAATAATTATTATTATCAATCACCTTAAAATTAATTACTTATTAATTTTTACTATAAAAAGAAAACTTATAAGGCTTCATCACACAAAATAAATTCCAGCTTGATACCTTCACGCGTTTTTAAGAAAAAGTGACAGGCAGACGGATGGACAACAAAGTGATCCTATTAGGGTTCCGTTTTTTTCCTATGAGTTACGGAACCCTAAAAATGACGTCCTTCACTTTACTATAATTTTCATACCATCTAGTCAACTATGTTAGTTATGTACGAGTATATGTTCAACTAGTTAGTGTAAATAATGTTATTGAACCTGTTTGGGCGTGTATTTCTCTAATCCTGGAAGACGTGGCTCCTCGCCGTGCCTCTTGACCCAGGCCTCGTAAGCATGGTAAGCTCCCTTGATACCGCCGTTGTCCGCTATGTTCTCACCCTGAGTGTTCACACCATTTAACTGTGGACAAAGAAATGTTATAGTTAATATAAACTCAGTACAATTATTATTTAGTAGTAATAATTTTATTTTACTAATATTATAAATGCGAATATTTGGATGTATGGATAATTGAAGAATACATAAGCTATTAATTATGTTTATTTTTTTCCGTCCAGACGGAGTCGCATGCAACAGCTAGTATTACTAATATTATAAATACTAATAATTGGATGTATGGACAGATGGATGGATGTTTGTTGCTAGATGCCTCAAGAACGGCTGTATGGATTTAGCTTTAATTTTGAATTGACGTAAAACATAGTCTGGAAGAATGCAGACTAATATATATTATTTTAATTCTGCGAAGTCATACATCTCTAGCATAGATTTTTATGCTCTTTTGAAGCTAGTTAAATTAGAAATTACACGAGAATTTTTTTTCTTTTAAGTCACCGTAATTTACCTTGAGACCAACTTCTTCAACAGTATAATTTGAGTACTGATCGATGATGCATTTAGCTTTCTTCAGATATTTCTGCTTCGTCTCCTCTTGCCACCAGTCCACCAGGTTACCGTCTTTATCGAATTGACGACCCTAAGGATAAGAAAAGATAAGCAAGCAATTTTAAGAGGCTGAAAAAACTCTTTGATAATTAAAAACATAAAGTCTAGAATTAAAGCACTTAAAACTAGAAAATTGAAGATTTTTAAGTGTTATTAAAAAAATCCTTAGACAAGATGAAAAATCGACATTTAAAGTTTCCCTTAGCAACTGATTAATGACTGTGAGTACGGTAGTATTGTATTGAATAACAATATTGACCTGGTCATCGAAGCCGTGTGTAATTTCGTGTCCTATGACGAAGCCGATTGCGCCGTAGTTCATGTAGGCAGGTCGTAAAGCTGAGAAGAACGCTCCTTGTAGGATGCCCGCAGGGAATTCTGAAACAAGTATGCAATTAGAAACTTCTAGAAGAACCAGCCTCGCTTTGTTGTTGTGACTGATTGCCACTGTTTGCCTTGAGGGGGCATTTACAGCTTCACCGGGCTTGAGGTGGCCGAGCGCAGATGGCACTTAGCCTAAACCTCGTTTAAGAGTAACTAAGCTCGAGGGCTCCCTCAGGAACCTCGGCTCGGGCCGTTACTTCGTTATTATTACCGGATTGGGAGGCCGCCGAGCTCAACCAGCCTCGCATCAGTTCATGTATCAATAGCCTAATGGTTAAGGGAACGGATTTTGGTTCACGTGGTCAGGGGTTCGGATCCCGCCATTCGACTATTGCCGTAAACCATGTTCTAGCACAAGCTTAGATCTTAATTGGAATGGTACAGGAAATATTAGTAAATTTAAAAAAACAACCAATATCAAAAAAACATTAAAATCCTGGCCCATCGAGAAAGATAAGATAAGATTAAGAAATAAAAATTTAAATCAAACTTTTTTAACCTGCAATTTTTTATTGCTAATAGACACGACTTAAAAAAAGATTTTTTACCACACAGATACAGGAGAAAGAAATACACAGAAATTAATAAGAAAAAATTTAAAAAAAAGTGTGGCAAAAGGCGCCAGCTTAGCGTATGTACGGACAACCTAAACAGTTTGAGCTGGTTTGGTTTTCAGTTGACTCCTTTCCATCCACCAGAATAATGGAAGAGATAAGTCAACTCTTACCAACTGCGATAAACACATTTAATTAAATAAAACTATCGATTTCATATTTTGTTAATGCAATGTATTATAATAAAATAAATATACTAACGTATGCTGTTCTCTATGGAAGAGTAGAATGCGTTGACGATGGCGGGTCTGCCGTGTGTCACCCAGTCAGTCTTATTGACAGGCTGTCTCAACTTCTTGAACAGATAGTCGGTGCCGAATAGCGTCAGATTCAACACTGACTCCATTAACTTGTCTTCAGACATCACCAACTATAAACAACACAAATATTAATCACAAGGTAAAGTTTTCTTAACTTATATGTTATTAACGATTTTTGTAAGGGACAACAAACACGGACTGCTTTAAATAATCGACAGTAGTTATGCCATACACGGACAGCAATTTACGTTAGCACGCCGACTTAACGCAGTTCGTGTAAGTCGGCCCTAAAACTTACCCCATCATAGAACTCTGATAGCTTTTCATCGCTAAGCATTTCGTCAGGGTATGCGATGTGTGCGGCCATCGCGTCTGCTTTAGCGAGGGCGGCGCGGCGCGTCTTATCGTCCATCCATTCGACCTCCTCCAAGGTACGGCGGAACTGCTCCCTGATGTCCTCAACCATCTCCAATGCGTTCTTCTTTGAGTTCTCGTCGAAAAACTTACGGATGTATAACGCGCCCACAGATATTGACAAGCTGTAAATATTAATTATTTCAATGGTGTTCACAAAGAATTTAGTAATTAACAACGACGAATTATAACGTAATAAAATAGTCAAAATATAAAGACTTTATTCTTCGTCTTGAAATGAAAATTATTTGTCCTAAATCTTTTAATTAGTGTAGGTAGTTGTAAAAATATTTCCTTGATAAATAATTTCTGAACTACTCTACTCATTGTTTGTATTATGCGTGTGTTGTGAGTTTCACATGTGAGTGTTGTGAGGTTTAGTGTGAGGTCTTGGTTACCTCATGCTGGTGGTATCAACACACTCCTTCCAGCGACTCTCGCGCTCCGTCTTCCCGGAAAGTGCGGTGACGTAGCTAAGTTGCCGACGCCGCAGTTCGTCTGTCAGGTAAGAGATTGAGGCGCCCGCCACACGCCACATCACGTAGTTAGCCTGCACGCGCTTAGGCGTATTCTCCAGGATTTGCTATATAGATATAACATGTGAAAATATTTATCACCGGTATAAGTCCGCATAAAATATATCGTTATCCCTGTCTTTCGTCTTGAGAGAACAGAGATAACAATATGTTTTAAACGAAAATTTAGGGCTCAGAAACCCAGGGCTAGTCGTATAAATATAAATACATACCTCTAGACTTGTGATGTAGGTGGGCACGTTGACAATGACGACCTCGTCCATGTTAATATGGATGTGAGGAGACAGCAGGCGGTTTATGTATTTCATCCAATCCACTCTAACAAAAGTAAATTCTTCATATAAAACAGAATTCTTAAAAATAATGTTAAAATTTATTTGTTAATCAATAATATTGCTCGGTTGAAGGTTTAGATGAGTTAAATCTATATTAAAAAATAACCCCTAAAACAATTCCTTAAATTTCTCAAAAGTTACAAATATTTCCTTTACTTTTTACCCTTTGTCCAATTAGTCTCATTATTAATTAAAACTAGCGATCTGTTTTAACTTCGATTTACATTTCCGAAGGCGGATTACATTTATCCCTAATTATTTGGGTTAATTAATTTCTTTTATAAAAAAAAAGATCAACAATCATTTCGACTTCCAACTTGAATAAAATGTCAAGATTTTGCCATTCTTCCAAATTTTTTTAATCTATTTTATTTTATCATTCTATTTTTTACTTACTTTGGGAAGCGTTTTTGCAGTTGTGTTACAGTCATTGGGTTGTAGAGAGCTGTTGCGTTACGACGTTTCTCCAATGGCAAGGAAATCTACAATAGAAATAATATTGTCTAAATGTAATCCAACACAGTAACTAAAAACCACCAGTACAAAAAAAACCGTCTTCTTAAGTACAGCAACTTATCTTTGGTTTTAGAAACCAAAATCATTGTATAAAACAGAATATCGTTATCTCTGTTTTAACAAAGATAATGACAGAGATGACAATATGTTTCTTATACAAAGAGTTTGGTCAAAGAAAGTAACGATTGGACGGATTTTGAAACAGCAGCACTTCAGCCTAAATGCCTTTATTCCTCGCATATGCTTACACTAAAACTGTCTATATTATTTACAATATTATTTCACAGAACGCTATTCGGGACTACATCTCGTTGTTCACACTTCCCGCGCTTTTCTCTCTCTTTACATCTATCCTTTTTTATAATTAAAAAGGCAAAGGTTCTGATTAGTATGCCATCTCTTTGGCAGAATAGTAATTCTGCACTCAACAGAAAGTCCAAACTAAGTACATATAAAAAACATTTTATTATTTATGGCTGAAAGTGTTATTATTATTCACGTTTATAATAATTTAAAAACATTTCTGTTCAAACTTTAAATTTCACAGTGAATTTCGTATAAAAATATAATTATGTAAAATGATTCTGTGAAATCTGTTGCTTTTCCGTTCCCTTTGTCCCCGTTGAATTAATTATCCCGCCATTTAATTAAATTTCAATGTTTGCGATGTATTTTACAAATATTTTATATTAATTAACGATGATAAAGAATTCACGGTTCAATATATTCATTTTGGACGTCAGCCAATAATTTTAACATACAAAGCAAAATGAAGCATCACAATAATAAAGTTGCCATTTTCAGTGTGAATTTGGATGTAAAATTTCTCTTTGTTGTTTTACTCACTTCACATGCTCGTTATGAAATGGTTTCTGCCGGCCGTTGTGTCAAATGAATGAGGGAAAATTTTTGTCAAAGGAAAATTTAATTAATTTTACAAAATAAAACCGATCCTTTTAGCTTCAAATTAATTAAATTTGTTCTTTAATATAGTGCTCCTAGTAATTAACTTGTATAGTAAAATAGTAAGTTCTTATATTGCTAGTTTTTTGTTAGGACAATAGATGGCGTTAGTAGTGTGACACTCTCGTCTTGGAAACGATTTTGTATTTCGCTAAATAAATGCTAATAAATGCAATTGTGCTAAAAACATTAGTAACAAACAGAACATAGATTGGGGAATACCCGAGAGTAAATGCTGGGTTTGACTTTTGCAGCAAGTTGCTTACACTTTTCAAACTGGATTTTTGAATAAGAAAACTTTTATCGCAAAATACATAAATTGTTTCAATATAGTTTAACGACAGTTATCATTGTCGTAACTTAAAGATTAAAAATAGACCTCCGTCGGAATCAAAAGTTTAGACATGAGTTAGCCGTTATTATTTTATTAGCATCATAATTCAAATATAAAGTTATCATTAATGATTGATTTATCATTAATTATCCCAAAGTCAATAAATACCGAATATATTTAACGATGTTTCAATATTCAATTGAAACAATCTGATATAATTAGGTCAGTGTGTTCCGAAGTAACTTTTACTCTCGGTCACAAATGTTTCCTTGTCATAAAACAGCGCGAATCGTAAATCTTAATGATTGTTTCGGACAGATAATTAAAATGTTGCCCGAAGTTTAGGTCGAGTTATGTTACCTTTATTATATGCACTCATTCATATTGTAATGGAGATCAAAGTATCAGATTTTATCGCTTTCCTGTTCGGAAATACTTAGGAAAAATCTTGTTAATAATTTTTAAAGAAGTATAAAACTTGCGTAAAAATTGCAAGAAGTTTTATATTGAATATTCCACGTGTATTGTAAACAATTTCTAACAAGTCTTATTTATAATAGGATTGTTTATGATTATGTTGTTGCAGGGAAGAAAGTATTTAAGTAACACAGTTGGTTATAAGTTTATCATACACAACATAGAGACCGTGAGTGTGAAATACAATGAATAACGATCTAATAACTTCAATCGTTATTTTACATAAGTATAAAGCGTATATTGTCTAGGTTGAAGAAAACAATGAATTAGAAACACTGACTGGTTTTCGAAGACGGTTATGATGTACTGATGGATGGATGTTTGTTAGGTACCTGCAGAACGATTAAACGGATCATGATTAAATTTGGCGCAGATGTAGACTATAGTCTGGAAGAACACATAGGCTACTTACTAAGTTCTTTTTTTAAGACTGCGAGGATGGAGTCGCGGAATAAAGTTAGTTTAAAATAATACTCACATTGGCGAGTGTGATTTCGAAATTGAGCGACTCCCTGAGTTCAGTCTCGGCGCGTTTCCTGTCGGCACCAAGCAGCACTGAGATATCGACCATGTAAGCGTAATACGCTTGCACCAGCTTGTCATCGAAACCGTGACTGAGATACTCCCGGCTGAGTCCTAGCGACGCCTGATCCAACTGCACAGATCAACATCATTGTTGAAAAAACGCCTTACAACATAATAAAAATACCAAAATTAATCGCTAAGCTGACGCTAGCACAAAACATTCGCAAAATATAGTTCAACCACATAATGCAAACTCGCTCAGCAATATACAAAACAAGTCATTCTCAAGATCGTTATGTAAAATGTGACAACCCTGCATGCATTTAAGCGAACGTCGCTCACCAAGCATTACAATTTACAGTTTAAAAAAAAAAAAGAAGACACTATAGCAGACAGCCTCAATTCTATAATAAATTATTGCATAATTTAAAACATAAATAGCTAAACTATAGTAACAGGTTATTATCAGAACACCAGTCTTACATCGATAATCCTCTTAGTAGAGTTCTTGACGTCGACACTGATGGAAAAGTCTAAGAAATAGTCGACGGAGTATCCAGCTGTGCGGAAACGGAACACGGAGTCGTCCCAGGCGAAGGCGCGTTCGTTCCAGTTGTCACCTTCCAGCACAGGCCAGCCGCCAAGTCCCTTCATCATGTCGAGCAGGGGTTTCGCTCCTCGTGCCTCAATCACAGCTGCAATCCAACCATTTCTTAGTACTCTTATCAATAGAATATTTATAACAATGACATCGATAAACTGGTTAAAATGGGTCCTCGTGTATTTGAATCTAATAAGTACGAACAAAACTTATTTTGAGTGGAAGTTTTTTACCTACGATGCACTATAATGTTTCAGGCAACGATGATTTTATTCTTTTAACGATATGTTTTAACAATTAGTTTGAACTCTTAACCTACTTTTGTTTAAATAATGATTTAATTTTGGTCAACGGATATGTAAGTTTACGACTCGGGTTCGATTCCGTGCCTTATGCAGTCTCGATGTGAGCGAATTGTTTGCGGAAGTGACGTCACCCACTCACTTTCACCTCCGGCAGGTAACGTAACGACCCGTGTAATTATCAAACAGCCATCACATATGTTATCCTAAAAATTGCGTATTTACATTTGTTACGCTTTAACATATCTTTTCAGACTCTTGTGTCAAGAAGTAGTCAATTTTGGAAAATCTTTGATATTCATTTATGACAGCTTAGTAAGTCAACGACATCTACTGGGCATTACCAATTAATCGAATGATGCAGCGTCGAGTACTTTCACACTAGGGCAGAACATTGAGTGTAGTAGGACAGTGTAGTGCCGTTAATTTTTAACGCGTACTCACAGTCGAAACTGTTTAACCACGGATGCGTTCAATAGCAGTACTGCACATCATTGCGCCGTGTACTTCCCTCGTGGAAAATCATGCTTTATTGACTGGTGCTAATGCTTATTGATTTGACCAAGCGAGTTGCCTGAATCAATACAATTTCAAGACGAGCACACGACTTCATTGAACGGATCATATATATCATTACAATGAACGTATTATAAAAAAAAACTAGCCAGTTACACTACGGTGTAAATAAAAAAAATAACCATTGTAAGATTGTAAGACAATATTATATCAAAAAATTCCCACATAAGCGAACCTAACATTCTCTTTATAAAATTCAGATAAGAACATGTTTTAAAACATGTTTTTTTTAGATATGGAAACCCAGGAATGTTGACACACTTCACGCGACCCAATAGGTCAAATTTTAGTCAACGTATAGATCTTAGAAAATATGAAACTAATGTGTAATTCAAAGTTATAAAAGCTACATTAAATAATATGTGTGATAAAATTACTAGTAGATAAACGAATCAGCGCGGACTTATCGAGGTCCGTCCGTAAATTCATTATTCATAAGCCGCTTAAAATTCACACAACCAATGCGGTCATTCGTTACAGCTATAGTGAGGTTAATTAGGAAATGTAGGTAAACCAAAACCGACAATATCATAAGTAAATAATACGCGTGCAAATAATATTAATACACAAATTAGAATCACGCGAACCGAGAATAATTCATTAATAAATAATAAGTAATTATTACAGTTATTATTGTATTAATAATCCTATTATATGAAATTTTTAATTTGTCATATACAGGATGTCCCACAATGTAACTTGAAGTAGATTTTTTGTTACTGCAGACTTATAGATATAAAAAAATCGAATACTTTTAAATGTAGTTAAAATTCTTGTCATTATATTTTAATTGCACATTATTTTTTTTATCATATATTTAAATTCCGTTGTTAATAAACAGATCAAAATAGTTTTCTAATAAAAATAGTTCGTTACGTTGTAAATAGATTTGGTAGATGCGTCTATGCGGCCGGTTATTTTTTTTCATTCAGCCACTGAGTTGAGTCACGGTCGTAAAATATCAAAAAATCGCTACAGATATTTGTGTTGAAGTGTGTTTGCTAACAAACAATGAATTTAATACAGTTTTATGTTTTTCTTACATAACGTTTTACTCATGATTTTTTTTATTTTGATGCACATAAAAAAATAAGCGCTATAATGATCCCATACTTCAAAAAATCGCTCGTAACGAAAGAACTCAATAAAAAATCATATTGTCATCTCTTTCAGTTCCTTTAAAAACACAGAGATAACCGTAAGGTTAGCTACTTGCAAAGGCCACGTTTAGTCACTATGAATCTTACTAATATTGTAAATGCGAATGTTTAGATTGATGATGTATGGATGTTTGTTCGAAGGTATGTCCAGAACGGCTGCATGGATCTCGCTGAAATTTGGCATAAACGTAGAACATAGTCAATAAGAACACATAGGCTATAGGACATCTATTATCAAAGAAATACTTACATTTATTCATGCATGCCCTGTACAAAGTCTTGGCAAGGACGAAGGGATGCGCTTCGTCTTTAGTTATCGGTTCTTCTAGCAGCGCTCGGATCTGTTCTTGTAGTTCATCGGTAATTATCGAGAATGTATTGACAGAGGATTTGTCGTCAGGTATACGAGTGTTCTTCTCGAAGGAACCGCAAGAGAAGCTATAGAAGTCATCGCAAGGGTCCACGCTTTGATCCATGTTTGATAGTAGTTTCGATGCTATAACAATACATTGATTATTTAGATTATCTTTATTGTAGATTATAAATCACAATATTATTGAAATTAATCATAACACTACGACTTAATGTAAATAGAATTAATTAAAACAAGAAAATATAATTAAAAATAATGATATTTACACGTGTTAATAATCAAAGGAGAATATTATCTGTTGTTATTAAAAATAACATAAATTAATATTTAATAGATACATGATACACTCACGACTAATTAGTCGTTGACGACACCGAGTTGTTGCGGACCCATCTTTAGGGTGAGTGACACAGGATGTTTATACGCGAGTGTTATCCCTTAATTAGTTAATAATAATGATCTAACGGAGCATCGGTGGCTCAGTGGTCAAGCACTTGACTTGCAATCTGCAGGTCCTGGGTTCGAATCCCGCCATGTACCAATGTGTTTTTCCATTTCCGATTTACATATGTACATTTATCCGACGTTTTTATCGTGAATGAAAACATCGTGATGCAACCAGCACATATCTGAGAAGAAATTCAAAGATACGTGTGAAGTCAACCAACCCGCACTTGGCCAGCGTGGTTGACTATGGCCTAATCACCCTTAACTTAGGGTAGGCTCCGAGCCCCTCGGTGGGGACGTTTAGTGAGCTGATGATGTCATGTCATGTGATGTCAATTATCTAACAAAATTTTGAAAAATTTAATGAAAAATACAGTTTTTACATCTATATCTTGGTTCGAATCTGATGATGCTATACTGGTGATGTCTCTTTCGTAAGACCGCATACATTTTAAGTCAAGCGAGCGTGTGTTTGTGTAATCATATGTTATATATTAGTAAATAAAATCATACCTGTATGTATACATCCCGGTGTGTAGCATATCTCGTAATCCGATCCATAAACTGCGGGCGGCATGGATTGAGGGGAAGAAAGTCTCATTTCACTAGTTTGTGGCAAGTCTATAATAAATTATTAAAATAAGCAAAACAAAAAAAAACAGATACAAAATCAAAATAATAAAAAAAGCGAAAAAATTGATACTTTAAATTACTAATAATGAATGTTCAAATGTTTATCACGAAAAAAATATTTACCATTAAACAAACTTTATAAGAAATAAGGTAAGGAAAGTAATTTATATTAGATTCGTTACGTGTTTTTAGGTAGTTTAGTACATTGATAACATAAAAAGGTAACAATACTAAGAGAATTTGAAGGTATAAAAAGCCTTTCTAAAAATATTATCACACATAATATATGCAGGTAAATCATGTCCGATTTATTTTAATGTACAATAATATATGTACGTATAAGGGAAATATGATGTGCAAATAAAAAGCGTCGCAGAAGTGTTGCTACGACCTCGTCGCGACTACACCGAGGCCGTCGTTTAAACTGTTTGATGAATTGATCGCTTCGATTCGACGAATCATTTCCTCGTATATTTTGTTCATTACTATTATGTTTACTATTCAGACTAGAGACAAGTTTACGAATGGACGTAACAGTAGTAAACATTCAAATGGTCCTTTGATGTGAATTCGATCTTAGGAATACTAAAGGGTTGATGGATGGATCTTTGTTAACAGGTATCTCCAGAACGGCATGAATCTCGCTGAAATTTGTAATAGACAGCCTGGAAGACGTAGTCTACTAATTATAATTCCGCGAGGATAGAGTCTCGGGCGACACCTAGTATCATAAAGTTTTAATGCTGAAGATTCCAATGTTGGAACTTGCTAAAATATTAGAATCTCTATTTTGTAAGAGAGGGATTTCATTGGGATTATTTCAGCAGTGGACCACGGTTACATAGTTACGCAGTTTGGTGTAACAATGCTGTAGTTAGCACATTTAACATGTCCAGTGTAAACAAACACGTAGGCGATGTTACAGGGTCGACTGTTACAGGAAAAATGAGATGGGGCCAAGTTCATGTCGAGGTCAAAGGTTTTTTGGTGCTTGTAAGTGTATGGTCGTTAAACTCCAAACAACGGCCAGTGTGGGAGGACATTTATTACTTTTATCAGATAATGTATTTCGTAAGTATGTCAAGACAATGCAAATTGTAACACTTTCTAATAAATTGAGTTTTCTATCTTTTCACGTAATCGTATATACATTATTAATATATTGTTGTACCAAAAGTGATAACAAAATTCATCTCATATAAGTTTTTCATTCGTACGAACATTATGGGTTATGCTTAGTGTGAAAACACTTTTCTATATAACTTAGTTAGTTCTAGTTCTTAAGTAGTATTTCTTCTAATATTGAGTCCTACATTGCATAGTAAACGTAACTGTTTACGTAATATTATAAGAGGTGTGACGCAAACATCCGTGCGCCATTTAAATCTCGTAAACGAGCGACAATTACCTTTCGATTTGCAAGTATATTAACAAAAACTCGTTCCAAACAGATTGGATATTACACTCTCGATTTTCGTGCACTGATTTCGTTTCCTAACGCCTTACTTAACTGTAGCGAAACGGTCACGACCGAGACGTGCGTTGGCTGCTGTAATAAGGGTCGCTGTACACGTTCAGACTCGAGTATTCGATACCTGCAACTTGCAATAGTCGCAGTCGCGAAAATAATAATTAGCCTACTGACTCAGAACAGTAATGTTTTTACGCATATGTACATATATACGCCTATTATGTAAGTTCCATTGTGATCCCCTGTAAACTAACTGAACCTATTTTGACAGCTTTTTTTATAGATTGGTTTCATCTAACACAGCCCGTAATTTACAATCGAGGGTAAAAATACTACAGTCCGTGTACAACAGTCCTAACTTGTAATTGAATCGGCTACCGCGCGTACGTAAATAACAACAGGTAGGTGATTGTTAGTGCTAGCCCTTGATTCGATTTCCAGTTCAGGCAATATTTTTTTGTGCTAATTAACATTCACAATTAAACTCTGTTGGTGTTTGTTATTTTAACATAATATCCGTTTATTCGTTATATATTTGAACACTTCTTATATTTCCGAAGCAATGTGGCCGTTTTTAACTTAAAATTATGTTGTCGTTTGGTTAAAAGTACTTTGGTTTATTTTTTTATAAAATTAATTAATCGATATATTTCGTTAGTAAAAATAATTAGGTTTATACTAGTTTATCAACTCAATATTTTTTTTTCTTTTCTAGATCCATGTTAGAGTTATTTGCCTTAACATCCTGTATAAACTACAGGATGTGATCGGGACACTGAGCAGCTTCACAATTAACTAGAACAGGATACACGCAGATATTGACTTCCTTTAATTAAGAGAAAGGAGAGATCGATCTAATTAAGAGATTAATAAAAATTCCTTACTTCAAATAATTATTCAGGGCCTATCAAGTAATATCATTAATTGGCAGTTGCTAGAGTCTGGTTTCTCTAAAATTTGTTCATCCACTGCTAGACCCAGCAGGGACCCTCATACATATATTTAGATTAACAATAATATATCTACCTGTATTACAATCCTCTGTTTTTACTTGAAAATACTTTAATACCTGATCCGCAATAGTTATTTCGGTCACGTGCATTGATTCTGTATAAACTTTATGCGAAGGTCATTAAACTTACGATAAAGTAACTGCGCGTAAATCTTATAAACGGGTAAAGACGACGAGTATGGAATCCACATGATGTACAGTCGAATATGTTCGCGGTGTCCCAGCTACAGAATCGTAAACCTTGCATCTTGCACTTAAAAACTGTCTTTTATTACAGCAATTATAGTGCTAACAAATTATAAATGCTATAACCTGGACTGTACAAGATTACTGTTTTGTGTATACGCAATTTTTGTAACATTGATCAATATCGTTTCAAGGTGTACTTCAAACGATTGTCGATTTTAAAGTGGCACACTGCGAACATTTGCGACTGTACCTCAAAATTATTTTACCTTTGATGACTACCTAGTTAATGTATTTATAAAATTCGCAGTCCTTGTGATTGCTATCACGTTTTAACATGACCGGCCTTGATTCACCTTTAGTTATAAGTTAATTTAAATACCTGTTTTTGTTTGAGAAACCCTTTTAAAGATCTTATAGTTATACAGTCAATAATTTTCGTTTGTAAATGGAAAATTTTCTTTGTTATCCTTATTGTTGGTCTCAGAGTAATTTAATGGTGATTTAAACAGTCGCATAAAGCTATCTCGGAACAATTCCACACTAAGGTGCGCCTTTAACCGCTTAATGATTAAGCGGGATTTAAGGGAACAAACGACTATCATGAATCAATTTAGAAGACGTAGTTAGATGAATAAATGAATTAAATAACTGAACACCTGACATACTGGTATAGACAACTCAACATTCATAACTTCCCAACAATGAAGCAAAATAAATAGTCTCAAATCTGAAATAAATAATCGCGCGTCTCACCACGGGCTGAATCTAGTATCTAGTTATCTATGATATTGAAGATTGTATAACTTAATGAGACGCCTCCCGAATAGAATAGTACATTGCGGTGGAGCACGACCTTTTCTTATCTCCATTTAGTTCACGATTCGCGATGAAATTTTCTCTAATTGCGTATTCAATGGTAGTGCCGCGGTCACTTGTGACCGGCTGTGAGTGTACACACCACGCATACGATAAACGCAGTTAAAAACAAAACAATACAAATATAAGTTTAACAACAAATATTTATCAAGGTCGCTCGGTAGTAGACCAATAAATCTAAAATTAATCTTAAATTAATAACACGATTTATTACTTAAAAAATCTGACTGTATAACAATCGAATAAGACGTTAAATCCTAGTTACCTGCTTGAAAAGCTACATAGAGCAAATAAATTTTTGATATAGATAAATTATCTACAGATTAACAAGATATTGAAACTGCGCTAATCAAAAAAACTGAAATTTCGTAAACATGAACTGATTTCTTAGAAATAGAAGCAATCTTGTAATAAATTAAGTAAAAAAAAAGCTATCTTGAAATTTGTCTATTTGATTTTTGTGTCATTTACGTAGTTTTTAAAATGTAAACTACTGTATATAGTTGTTTTTACGTGAGAATTTTTGTAAACATTTAAACTTTCATATAATCAATTGCACTACAGCCTCTTTTTCCATAAAAAATGTTTTATGGCACATAATAATTAATATGACGAAACACGTGAGGCAATTTTAACTACTTTAATACGTATGTATAATAAGATTCAAACTTTATGTCGGCTCGTGATTAAGGAGTGCATGAATGCGCACTGGGTGAAATCGGCATATGGAAGGATAGCGCTCATGGCTATACTCCCCACACCTTAACACCACATCACAACTTAATGTCGGGTAGGATCGTAGTGAAGTGCTAGTTTTAACTTTATAAAATAATAGCGAGCATCTATAAAGCTTGTAGAGCGGTATACTTACAGTTGATTCTATTAGAACGCACGTAGATGGCGGCTAGGAAGGCGAGGAGGAACGCGATGGCCATTATAGAGATGACCACGCTGGCAACGATTAGACGCTTCTCCAACAGCGTCCTCCGAGCCCAAAACGAAGGCCTAAAAATAAATACAATCAATTAGTTACATATACGTGACTAAGAGCATCTTATTTCTTTTTTAAAATTATACATTGCTTACTTAATCTACACTAAGGCACTATATTATTAAGGCATTTAAGATTACATTTTAATCGTATATAAAGCCAGCAGGACAATTATCCTTACATTAACTCAACGTCCAAGAGTGAGGAGCCATAGACTAAAGAGAGAATTTAAAATAAAAAAAAACAAACGTTTGTATGCCTCTATGACTTTCTACAACACTGAATAGCTTTATTAATCTTTGGCAGGATGATGCAACAGGTTTAGATCCTAAATTTAAAAAAAAATGAACTTTGACAATAATTTTAGCGAGATGAATGGATATTACAGTTATTTACGAACAAAATTAATATAATGTTATTAGTATTAATGTAATTTAATATAGAGGCAGCGATGAAAGCAAATCTTTATTGTGAACACAAGTAAATTGCTTCTAAATTTCCAATTTGTAATGCTTATTGGATTTGCGCGTTGCTTCGATTCGTCTCAGAATTGTGGGGAGAGGGACGCACTCTGGCGACGTATATTCAAGATCAAAAACCGTGTTCAATAAATAATCGACCAGTTTCGATGACATCAATTTCTGACACAATTATAAAGTCAAATCAAAACATTGTGGTACTAGTAGGCCACGGCAGATGTTATCACACCTAACTGTATTTTAAAAACTTGTGTCATAGTTTATTTAAAAATAACAGTATTTTTTTTAATTCTAACCTCTTTACTGTTTGAAATATGTATATTGGTAATAAAGTTGCCAGCTATTCATTTCAAATGTAATCTAGTAGGTCAATATTTTGTACTCTAGAATTATAATAAACATAATTTTTCGCTTTACTAATATTATTAATATTCTTTATTTATTATTCGCTCGCTTGTCCACGCATTTCTCTTCTCGCCAGTTTGAACTCATTTTAAAATCATAACTTCATATCACGTCGTAAATAAACAATAAAATTATTAATATCATGGCTATTTCTTTAGCAAATCGAGCTTTTGTGTTTAAAATAAGTACAAAGATTATATACATTTGTAAGGTTTTAAATGGAAAAAATGACGTCACTTACAAAAATAGGATGCCATAAAATTTAGACTAAATTCAGGGTTCCATTTTCGCTTTGTTTACAAATCTCTGTGTTAAACACGAGTTAAAAGAACTTTATTAATTTTTACCTAAATCACGCGCGTTTTGGCGCAACGTCTACAAATAGAAATAACGTTTTGTTACCACAAGAACATTAATACACAACACATTACTCTGTTCACGCTCCGCGGCGTACGATAACGACATACAAATGCTATCACGCTTTTATACCTTATTTGAGTGAACAGATTTAATAACCTAATATAAATTACATCCCAAAATTGAGATTTTTCTGTTTAAAATTGAGTCACATATTTTAGTAGTGTGGTTATTATAAAAGGATAAAGACCAGGACAAACTTAGTTTGTAAGCGAATATAATTTCAATATTATGTATTTGCATTGAGAGCGTCGGTGGCTCAGCGGTAAAGCACTTGACTTGCAATCTGCAGGTCCTGGGTTCGACTCCCGCCATGTACCAATGTGTTTTTCGATTTCCGATTTACATATGTACACTTATCCGACGTTCTTACGGTGAAGGAAAATATCGTGATGCAACCTGCACATATCTGAGAAGTAATTCAAAGATATGTGTGAAGTCAACCAACCCGCACTTGGCCAGCGTGGTTTACTATAGCCTAATCATCCTTAACTTAGGATAGGCTCCGAGCCCCTCAGTGGGGATGTTTAGTGAGCTGATGATGATGATGATGATGTATTTGCATCAGTTTTTTGGCAATGGAAATCAATGGTTTACAAACTTTTTACGACCTTTTTTCTTTCAAGGAAGACACCATTCAGAACAAATAGTAATTTGATTGTTGATTTTGTGAAATGATACTTTTATTTTAACGTTTTTCTTAACGATTATTTGTTTTTATTTAGAGATTATGATTTAATTCGGCCGATGTGAGCCAAGCTTCAGGGTCTGGGTCGATGAACCATTGACGATGCAACTCTGGACTCGTTTCCATAGGGCCACTTTCTCTGACGGCATTTAGATATGCCCTTATCTCAACAGCTACTAGGAAAACAACAAATTGCCTTAAAATGCACGCCACGTTAAAAATTACTAGGAATTTAATTTGATATGGAGTTTTTAAAATTATTTATGCTTCAATATTCACTATATTTAATATATTATATTATATAAGATGGTTGTGAGTTTGCACTAATACTAAAAAGTTTATTTTTTACAGGTAAATCATAGGTCAGAGATGCCATCTAACAATGGTACCCCATTTCTTCTGCGCCCGAGTTTACATATTTTCCATTTCTCTTTCATGAATTTCGTAAGAAATTGTGGTTTATTTGACTTTGTGGAAGTTATAGATTCTGAATTGCTACTTGCTAATTGATACAGCTTGCGAACACCACTTCAATGATAGTCATACACTTTAAGAGAATTTATATGTATTGGAGCCAGTAGCAGCGTTAGGGTACGTAGCGACCACCTAGGGCACTGCGCTTAAGGGAGCTTCGCTGGCGCCAGAGTCGTTCGTAAAGTGGAGCCTTCGGTGCTTCGTAAGCTACCCTGTCGAAGGAAGATTTCCCCCGATACCAAAAAAGGGGGCGCCACAAAAATCTCGCCCAGGGCGCCGGAGATGTTATAACAGGCCCTGATTAGAGATGTCATATATTAATTATATACTTATGTATATGTAATCAGTGTTATCAAGAGACAATATTGTTACGGCTACGAGAAGACATTCTGTTTTTCCCATTTACTTAGTCATTTCTTTAAATATTGTAAAGGTCACGTTGGAGTAATGAGTAAGTTATCAAATTACTGAATTATTAATAATACATTGGTCAATATCAAGGGAATTTCCCAGTTGAGTATCATATGATGAATTATATTGAATTTGTGCATCAAAGGTGGGTAAACCACGAAACCACTTTTGATGACGAAGTTTTATGTCCTAAAAAACCGTTTGATATGAAGAGTATGAATAGGCACAATGGTGACAAAAAATAGCTAAATGGTCACTTCATTGCATCGATTTGAACTTTACATAGCACGGGGATTGATTCAAAGTGCAGAGTTTTTTTTAATAAAATTAATATCATGATGAATGCTACTACTTTACTAACGCTTTTACCCACAAGCCAAACTTTTAGAGTGCTTAATATTTAGTTTTTCTGTTTAATTACGTTGATGTACCATGTTAGTTAATAGATATTAATTTATAACAAAATAAATAAACCTTTTTAAAATTAGACTAGATAAAACTTTCTTTTAACTAAAACTACTCTGGTGAGGTATTCGTTTCGATCAATAAGTCGATTGATGGATACGAACCTATGACCACGTGATCGTTAGTCCGTATATATAATCAATTTGTAACTGGTTATTTTGAGATTATGTTAAAAAAAATGTTTTTGAAATTCTCGGTGTTTTGGATTTTACTTTTTATATTTGATGCTGGCTGTTTGTTTTCCTTTACGATAACGAAATATAGTTGACAGCCAAGTATCAATAGATTAAGATAAAAGCGGGCACGGACTTTACGGTACTCGGTGACCGGTTACGCTTAATCGTGAAGAATAACTTAAGGAATACACATCATAAGGCATTGAGTATCGAGTTCATTGAACCCGCTCGCCTCCTGGGTCAGAGCGGACCGTTAACGATATAGACAGGACACTTCGATGTAAATCTAATAAATATGTTCACACTTTTTTATAACGCTTGTGTTAATTTCATTCTCAAGGTCAATTAAGTGGGTGAGTAGATCTTAATCGGTATTAAAAACATTTTACGAGTTCCGACAAATCAGGTTTTTAATCATTATGAATAACCGTAACTGCTATTCATTATAGTATTTTTATAGATAACTACCTGTGTCCCGTGACTCCGTCCGCGCGGGTTTTTTTAAACTCTATCTAGTTTTTACTAGATAGTAGCCGATTGTTAGACGTACTGAATATGTATATAAAAATCAATCAAGCAGTTTCGGAGGAGTGTAGTAGCTATACGTGACAATATAATTTTATATATGAGATATCTAATTATAAAATCGTTGTTAACCATGTCTATCAAGTGTAACGGGTTACAATTTACTGGGACACAATTCACCTATCGAGACCATAGTATGTACCTAGTCAGTATAGCGCATACAAAACGGTACCGCACCGTAACTTGTGTTCTATATTTTTTGCGCGACAGCAAAAACTCTAATGTGGTCGCAAACCGGCCCTCTTGTGACATATGTACGTTAGTTTACCGTTATTTCTATACAAATGTTATAGAAAGCGCATTTTCACTTCTTTACATTTCTTTATATAAATGGTGGCAAATAAGTAAAAGGTTTATCTGGAATTAAATGATCGAGTGATCTGGAACGCGCTGAAAGATATCCGATACGTTAGTTTATGTAACCAACAAAAGCCGCTCTTCCTATCTATCTCCATTTACCTCCATTATGTGAACGGAATGAGAGCATTTTCTCTTTAAACCTCTTTTGTTTTTTGTAAAAAATGGAGTGACTGTTGTATGTTTTTCAGTTTCCATCGCCGGAAAACTTGTATATATAACATAAATTCTATTTATTCTCTTTAAATAAACAAAGTTGCACTGTATGCTTTGAACTAGCAATATGAAGCCCACTGCAAAAGCGAGATTTTATTAAGCTCCTGCAACGTCCTCTATTATTATTACAGTTTCGCATTCTGCGAGCTCCTGGAATAATAGCTTTTATCTGAACGAGATGAGGGAATACTGACAAGTTTTACTGTATTCGTTTGGTTTCATTTAATCTTCTCATCGTCTATTACATTTTCTATAAGCTAGATAAAGGTGCAAAAGCTGAGCGATTAGGGTGGCCATGATTTGTCCAGTTTTTAGTAACTAGGCATTTATGAATTACGACGAATCACGTGACAACTTGATGACGTCATCAACTGTATAACTTCATACGTCAAACATGATTTTTTTCTATGACATTATTTTGTAATGTTATCGTAAGGATTGAAAGTGATTAAATAAAATAAGTGTTTTTTTTTCTTTAAATTTAAATGTTAAAAGTGCAGAGTAGCCAGAGTTCACTTTAGTACTGCCCTTTTCCTCTAAATAGTCCTATACCACTGGGCATAATTTAATTTTGCTAATTTTGCTTCTAAAATCTATGTATATAAAAAATTATATATACAATAAACCGCTGAATGGATCTCGCTGTAACTTTGCATAGATGTAGAACATAGTCTGGAAGAACACAGGCTAATTATTATGTTTTATTTTAATTACGCGCGGACGGATTCGCGGGCGACAACTATTCTAAAAATAAATAGATCTAGTTTTTATTATTTCAGTTTTTCTAGTAATTAATATAAAAATATCTATATGTGAGTAAAAACATTATTATATTTAAAAAACATTATCGTGTGCGTGAGTGCAATGACGTATTCTATGCACACAAACACACAGACAAGGATACAAGTTAGTGCTATTAGTGGTCGGCTGCGGTTACGCAAGCAGCGCTAGGCACAAACCATGTAATGCTTACGAACAACCTGCTGGCTATTACTTAAGCATTGCAACTTATTTTACTTAATATTCCATACAATTCGTTATGAGACATTGGTGAGAAATTTTACGTTTTGTAAGGAAGATTTCAAACGAGGAAACAGATTACTCAAACTTGTGTAGGGCCACTGCAGGTCATAGCTCTTTCCTGATTCCTTCCACAAAATGCGGTTCTCCGCATCCAGCGAATTCTTGTCGTCTGCTCTAAGGCTAAGTTGTTTTTCAGACAGCATTCTTCCATATTGACCAACGCCTACAAGCTACGCGTTTCTTTTCTTTTTTTTGGACTGTATTCCAGAATTCTATCCATGATTATTCCTACCTACCCCCTGGCGTTACTAGCTATTGCAACAAGCTATTGAAATGGTGTCAAAAATTTTATTATCTTTGAAAAAAATATAAACCACAACACAATACCTAAAGGTTCTTCGTGCACTGTCAAATCCACGGTAATGGTTTTAAAATTGTCTCGTACAAGTTTACGGCGACATAAAAGATTCGTATAAATGTAGTGTAATGCTCGTAAACTGGTTTACAATCCAACGTAAACTAAATGGATTAATCAAACTCTTACATAACTACTTACTCTTACTTTCATTTCATAATACTACAGCAAATTAAATATGCTTTATCAATTTATTAATGACAAAAAAACAAGTTTTTCCTTATTCGTATTTTTCAATAGATCAATAAAATCGGTCACTATATAAGTTTTAATAAAATTTAATAATACTTTCGTTTATATTTTTGATTACTTCTCTTTGTCCGCGTGTTGCTGAGATAAAGCTGCAATAGTAACGCTAACAAAACCATAAAGGATTTTTTTTTAAACATGAAATAGTTAATACTCTTTTGCACACAATTTTTTAAATTACCTAATTCATTTTATAACCATCCTGTATATATACTAAGAGTCCGTGTTTTATACAAATCACCGATATTATTGTTACAAAACGGTTTCTATGTTTTTGTCAAAACAGTAGCTAAATAAAAATACTATCTTAAAAGTAGACTCGAGATCGTAATACCAATAAAACATTTTTATTTTAAATAGCCGCGGTGTTGAAACTCTGCCAGACTTTTATAGTTTCGAAGAGAACATAATAAAAAAGTGAATAAATATCATCGGCACACTAGCGCCGTTGTAGCCCGCCTAAAGTGCTTCGCGTATTATCTGTTTTCTAAAGGTATGTATGTGTTCATTGGCTAGCGTCGAACGCATCGTAGGCACAGCCCGCAACAAATTAAACAGATTTACCGATGTTATGGATCCACTGTACCCGGATTTTTTTTGTATAGCTACCAGTGTTTTCTTGTTGTGAGTTGACGTATTCTGTCACAACACAAGACGTGCAGCAGTTGGAGATGTCAGCGGCTAGCTGATTTGTGTGACGTCACTGGCACGCAACGCAATTTTTATTCATAAATGCCGGCTTATGCTGCGGGCGGAGCGGATGCTAGACGCAGAGCTATGTAAAATTACATATAGCAAACTAAACTAAAATCCATTGCGTGTCGTGCGTGCGGTGCATCTCGCGTGGACCAATGGATGCGTACCTTAAGTATTTCGTACTATAAAAACATTAAAATAATGTCATGCATTACATTATTAATTTCAATAATTTAAACTTACGCATATTCATGATTGTGTTCAGTCGTAGTCCAGTTTTGTAGCAGTAAACAAACATTTCAAATGAATAGAGAGACATTTGTAAAGTTTGAAGACAGCATCTACAGTAGAGATAGTTGTTCGAAGATAAAACAGATAGATAAACAAAACTTACTTGACGCTGTCCCTCATTGCAAAGCTTCGAGAGTTGTTGTATTCACCGCGCCCACTGCAACAACAAATTAATTAATTAATAATACTATCAATGTGGAAAGGAAATAAAATTCTTATATAGTACATATAAAATTCGAAAAACACATAAATGATGAGAAACCTAATACCACAAGTATCAGATTAAGATGGTGTATAACAAAGATTTGATTCAATAATTAACCAAGTCGGAAACCGTAACCTACTTGACTTCATCCTTAACATCCTGCGTTTGTATTAAGAGGAAGTAACACCCGCCCTTGACTACTCATTATCAGCTCCACAGTCATTTATTTACACAACCACAATTAACTACATACTATTTTTATAATGTACTAGCTGTCGCCAGCGATATCGTACGCGCGGAATTATAAAAATTCTTAATCAAGAGCCTATGTGTTCTTTCAGACTATGTTCTAAACGTATGCCAAATTTCATCGATTTGAAGATGCCTCCTAACAAAAATTCATCCAGACATTCGTATTTATATAATATTGATTTTTAAATTATATTTATTGTAAAAAAAATACTTTTTATAAAATATCCAACAAAATATTATGTTATGGTAACTATAAATAATTATACATTTTTTTGTTACATCGTTACAAAGTAACGAGATTCATACCAACTAAGAAAAGTATATATCTGACAATTGTACGAAACTTTATTTATGCACTAATAACATAGTGCCAAATGTATACTTTGTGTACGCGTAATGTAGTGGTAACGAGATATTTCCTACTTCGGCCGACTTCGCAACACTTCCGCGACTTGTAGTTACTACTGTTTCTTACATCCCGTCGCATCGTCGTCGCCAGTATTGTAGAAACTAGAAATATTTTCACACGCTTTTACAAACAGTTTATAACAAACTTATATCAGTACTAGCTGTCGCCAGCAACTCCGTCCGCGCGGTATTAAAAACATAATTAGTAGCCTATGCGTTCTTCCAGACTATGTTCTATATGTATGCCAAATTCCGTTGAAATCCGATCAGCCGTTCTGGAGATAACTTCTAACAAACATCCATCCATCCAAACATTCGCATTTACCATATAATATTAGTAAGATAGGTAATTTAAATATATCAAAGATTTTTATACTTTATACGTTTATTTGTTTGAGTACGCAATAACATTATGTTTGTATTATTTCAATGTAATTTGCGGTAATAACTCAATCTAACCGTAGACGTCTTACAATCAAGATGCTCTTGTGTAATATTATAAAGAAATAAATATAATATAATCATTGCTATAATCATTTCAAACCAGATCTTAATTAGAATATAATCTTACTAATATTATAAATCCAAATGTTTAGAAGGATGTTTGTTAGAAGGTATCTCAAGAACGGCTCAACGGATCTCGCTGAAGTTTGGCATATATATAGAACATAGTCTAGAAAAACACATAGGCTACTCATGAGTTTTTTTACTTCCGTGCGGAAGGAGTCGTGGGTGACAGCTAATTATATAATAAATGCGAATGTTTGGATGTATTGATCGATGGATGGATGTTTGTTAGAAGGTATCTCCTAAACGGCTGCATGTATTTTGCTGAAATTTGGCATAAACGTGGAACATAGTGAGGAAGAAGGCTACTAATTAAGTTATTATTTGAATTTGGCACGGATGAAGTCGCGGACGATAATTACAATGATAATTTTTCAATCGTAAAGTCGTGCACTTTTATTAAGCCCTGTGTATACTTGGGACAGCCTCACTATACTTGGGATCGCAACCGGATTATCTAGTAAACTAGATCTCCTTTCTACATAATTGTAGAGGAAGACCGGCAACTATGTGCATTGCAGAGCTAGCGCCCTCTTTGCAATCAAATGACTAGGAATCAGTAATTTGTATTTTAATTATTTTCATCATGGGAAAGTAAATCGATTTCGAAAGTTGTTTATGAATTTCATATCTTTTAATTTACTACTAAAATGTTGTTATATTTTTTTTTATAACAGAAGGTGGCAAACGAGCAGCGGGAACACCGAGGTGATCAACGATGCCCATGGACATCAGCAATACCAGAGGAACCGCAGATGCGTTGCCGGCCTTTGAGGTGGTGATAAGCTCGCTTCTTGAAGGACCCTAAGTCGTAGCGGTTTAAAAATACCGCCGAGGAAAGACCATTCCACATTTATAGTGCACGCTGATGTGCGAGGCAGGAAATTTCGCGCAAACCGTACGATTGTGGATTGCCAGCCATGGAACCGGGCGGTCTGTTATTTAGTTACTTTTAATAGTAACCGACGTAAATCAACGTTCACAGACTTACTCATTGGTATTTTGTATTTCTACTATGCAATGAAATACATGTTAATAGTGAGATATATTATTTAACATATCCATCTAAATTATAATATCAATAATAAGACATGTCAGAAAAACTATGTACAAACATTGGACGATTGGGCAGCAACGTTTGATACGTTTGGTACTAACGCATGTCACACACGTTAGGTTTTACATATTTCTAATTTGTGTGGATTGCATTACTCAAGCCCTTTTCATTATCAAGGTTGTTAGTCGAAGATTGAACATAATAAAGGTCGCATGTTCCCAACCCTGTGGTATAAATTCTTCGCGTGGTCACGAACATGGAATGCTTTTCTGTTTATTTGTTTATTTACGTAATATGTACAATTATAATTCTCACAATCTAATTGGAAAACCTTTGCGTGATGTCACACATAAATACGTTCACCACTATAACAGTTTTTTTTAAATTATATAATTGATTTAATGTAATAACTATAATTAAAAATACCTTAGTTAAGTTCGCCGTAAATGTAATTCAACTTACATTTCTGGTGAGTAAATTTCTTAAAATAATTTGTATGTAAATCGGTTTCTTGCAGTGAAATTTACATTGAAACGTATTGTCATCCTACACATACACTTTGAGAAAACAAAGACAAGAATATGTCTCCGTACACGTGTCACAGCAGTAGGAATTAATCGGTTTATTTAATAAAAAATCAGGACTATCCTGTAAGACTGATGGTTACCATGTCTAAGGCAGGTCGAGGCTAGTCCAGTTCTTTTGTGCGTGTTGAAATTAAACCATACCTATGATTGCTTATATATCCTTGATTTTATACATTGAATACTTGATTGAATACATATACTCTAAATGTAGTAAATTAGGTCGTGTCACGCGTGTGATCATCAGTAGGTTAGGATCTGGTAGGGGCGACATAAGGTGATCCACAGGCGTCAAAGTCGGATATAAAGGGGCGCCTTAAGTGGCCCCGAAAATCCTCTGTATGGAAGAATTCCTCCGATATCACAAAAAGAGGGCGCCGCAAAAATCTCGCTCATGGCGCCGGAAATGCTAAAATCGGTCCTGGTGACCAACATGATTGTGTTTGGGATATTATAATGTTATTCTTTTGACATACATAAATATAAAGAACTTCGAAAATAGTTAGCGAATTTTGATGAAAATTTCCTTTATCAACTTAGTCCGTGTAAAGTCGGGGTGGATCTAGTGTTTCAATTAAAAGTTACGGTACATAAAATAAGTTTTCGGGTTTTGTATAAAATTTAAATTAAGTTACATCGAACAGTCGATATTTGTATTAGTTAAGTTTGTTACTTTTGATTATTATATTCTTTATTTTCTCATGTTTACTTGGTTACCCCGGTATATTGTTTATACCTTGCTAGTATTGTTTTTCCGATGGCATTGTGAATAACTATAAATATTTAATATAATGCATTATTCGCCAACAGATGGGAAACAGAAAAACAATCACAAAACTCATTGCCAAATTACACATGACACCGCTTGAGACAATCATCAAAACAATACACGAAAATATAAACGTATAACAATAATTTAACTGAAATGCACAGACTTAAAGTTTGCTTGTTTATTAAACGTGTTATTGTACGCAGATTAACGCACCGTGGAATCGACCCGTAAGTGATAGAACAGCATTTAATATTCCACGTGTATCCAATAGTTGTAATGTGTAGTTGCAACATACTTTAAGTATTAGACGGTAAATTGCTACATCTACAAGATTCCGTAGAGACCGTAATTATGCTGTGCGTAACCACAAATTGATCTGTTTGATGACCAGTTCGCATATCATACGAGCCGCTTCTGCTAATATTTCCAGTTATTTCAATTACATTTATAGTTAGGTATTATAAAGAGAAAATATATAAGTTTCGATATAACCTTGGACAAAAATACTGCATTGTCTATGGCCTAGAATAAGACTATTGAGAAAGAATTGACTAATTTTGTCTCTGTCTTTTCAAAAGAGAATGAGAGGGATTAAAATGTACAGTAAGTGTAAATTTTTATTTAAAATAACATAATAACAAACATAAAAACAGACTTACGCGCAAATAACTTTACCCTGTTTGTCGATCGGATAATAAAAAGAACAAGGTTTTCAATTCGTTTTTATATTTATTCAACAAGATAAAATGATGGAAAATTGTTACTTGCATCCTCATGTCCTGTAGCTTTTACAATTATAGCGAAACCATTATAACAGTTTCGCATGTACGTTCATGTCGACCGGTTTGTATTGCGACTGAATCACACGTGTCATCTTAAAGCTAATTAAATAATGAACCCAATAAGTAATTCATAAAATTGATATGAATATTATTTCAACTAGCTATAGCCTGCGACTCCGTTCGCGCGGAATTAAAAAAAAATCTTAATTATTAAACTATGTGTTCTTCCAGACTATGTTCTACAAATAAACATCCATCCATACATCTAAACATTCGCATTTATAATATTAGGAAGAAATAAGACAGTAAGATCATGTATCAGTTCGAAATTTTTTTTTTTGAGAACGAAAAAGGAAAAGGCACCAAAATATATTATTATGAATTTCCTTAGTCGGTATAGTGGAATAGACTTAGGTTTTATAGTTAGATTAGGTTTAATATCCTAAGCACCTAGCCGTACAACCGCCTTGCTAACACACTGGTGTTTCCACTGAGGCAGCCGCTACTACAGATACGAAATAACGCGCGTCAGTTAACAAGCCGCTTAGTGGAAATAACCCCTTGCAATAGAGTTCACGTGGCATACTAATTGTATCAGTTTGTGACAGTCACGTCGCGGCATGCTTCAAGCTGACGGAAAACTTGCCAACGCGTGCCATTTTACAGCAACCAGTTTTTAAAAGAAAAAATGATAAACGATTTAACAGCTGCCCATAGACACTTCCAACATGTTGAAGTTGTCGTTGTCTATTAAATGGTAAGAGGAGGAGACGCACTATAAGGGGATACTTCCCTTTCCTCTGAATGTAACTTTCACTTTTTACAAAGTAGTCTATGCTAAGAAGTAAAGGTTGGGAAACCTTGGATTAGACCCTGTCAGTCCTAATTTTGATTCTTTTAATGAAGGTTACGTTATTACAGAACTAAATAAAAGCGAAATTTGTAGTAAATGAAACTATAAAAACAATAATTTTACGTAATGCTAACGAAAAAGTCTACTACGCACTACTCTACACTACGCTAAGGAGTCAGTCGGGTAAACATCGGTAGAGACGATTGATAAAATCCTTGAGAAAAGATTTATCAAGTTACATACATTTAATATATTTGCATTAAATTATATTAATACTTGAAGAAGATTGAGTACTTCTATTTCTAATACTTCAAGGGCAAGCAATCGAAAACGTCAGAAACAGAACGGGAAATTGATAAAAACATAACAAATGATAGCCAACCTCTGCTTCTAACACATTTTACTACCAATGGCCGTTTTACGATGATAGAATAGATTGCTTTTAGACATAGAAAACTTTTATGATGATACATTGATGTGGGATAAAACATTAGTCTAGATTTAAACACACTTTAGACATCGCTCCTACATCTGCTTAATAAACTAACTGTTTTATTCTACTAAAACAAGAATCATAAATGTCTCTAAAAGCTTGCAATGTCCTAAATTATTTCTAGATATCTCGATACTCTGTTCACATATAAAGTTAGGTTTTAATATAAAGCAATGCTTGCTTACATCGTGTCTTAACTTTCAAGTTAAATCTGCGTCTACAATTTTACCTTGTATGTTTTTATTTATCAAAATTTTAATGTTACAATATAAATACTTGTAAAGAATATGAACAAAAAAAATATAGGGAAAAATTTGTTTTCTTTATTTGAAAAAGTAAAACAAATAGGGGAAACTGAATCCCGCGACTTTCTTACTCGAAAATCGTACTGACAATTTATCTTCGTGTTAATATAATGAATCGATCATTTGGGATTTTATTTAGTGGTAGTAGACAATTATCTAACGATTCCCTATTCCCTATTGTATCTCTTTGTCATTAAAGTTTGCCAATTTACTTTTTTCCCGTATAGATGGCAGTGTTATATTCCAATCAAAAAGTTTAATATTGAATGTTCGCAATTCGCTACGAAACTTTTATTTGTATTAAATCTATGTATCCTTGTTATAAGCAATTTAATAATAAATACTTTTAATATATCTGCCGCCAAGTAATCCTTTCAAATCTCTAAAAAAAAGATATTATTTAACAAAATTACGAGTCATTTTCAACCTAACGATAGCAGTTTTGACGAATTTCGACGTCCTTTTGCTATCCATTAGGCAATAAGTAACAAGAGCCTATCGCTGGATCTTTAATTGTCCCTCTGGTGTATATATTGCGAAATAATTTTATAGGCCCTCTTCTGCCGCCTCGTGTAAAACTATGCCAAATGTGCCTATGTAGATATCACACATAGAAATGAAAATATCGTACTAAAATCCATTATCTATAAATACATGCGATATTCAAACCGCTTGTCTGTTTGACATCAGTGTACAGTTCCTCAAATACTTAGAATTTTAGATAGAAAGGTCCATTAAAAACTCATAACTCTATTCAAATCAAAGTAATAAACGTCATGTTTTCTTAACACAAAAACGCAAATTAGGTGTGAATTATAATTCGTGTGAATATTATTGACGACTCTTTGGAAGTTTTTGGTGATTGTTTGCATTATTTAAGTTCGACTTTATTATAATAAAGTAGAGCCCAACTGTTGGTGATAGATTTTTTAATTCAATTATTTCATTTGCCTTAAATTTATGTCCAATTTTAAGTTTTGGCTTTGACCATTCAATGTTTTTATCTTTCCTTTTACCTCTCTTATGTTTCGAAATTCGCATATTTTTTAATTTATCAATAAACAAACATAATCATATACTAAGTAATCATTAAAAAACAAAAAGAACATTATGATATTTGAACGCTAAGTATTCGTTAATTAACAACAAAGTTGTAAGAAGTAATTTACTAATCCTAGGTATAAATGTTCCTTGCTATCATTAAAAGACGTGCAAATATTTATTTTGATGACGTCACGTCGATCATAAGGATAATTCCAAGAAACAAAACAGAAAAACAAAAGCCAATGGAATTTTATATTAATTGTTAATGTTACCACCTTTATAAACAAATGTCGGTAAAACACCATTACATAAAAACATATTAAGATACGCTATTTTTATATCACAGGGTAACAAACGAGCGGTCACCTGAAATCGCTGAAATAGCATAGAGACCGTTGCCGATAGACATACGCAATTGCATATGCGTTGCCTGACTTTAATTGACGGAGATGCACAGAAAGAGCTTCATCATCATCAGCTCACTATACGTCCCCACCGAGGTGCTCGGAGCCTACTCTAAGTTAAGGGTGATTAGGCCATAGTCAACCACACTGGCCAAATGCGTTGGATAAATGTACAAATGTTAAATCGGAAATCGAAAAACACATTGGTACAAGGCGGGATTCGAACCCCGGACCTGCAGATTGCAAGTCCAATGCTTGACCCCTGAGCCAGCAACGCCAAAATCAGAAAGAGCTTATTTTCCATCAATTCAATTGTATTTATCTGTAGTCTTTGTATTGAACGTTCATCTCTCTGATGAAAACTTCTGATTGAAAGTCATTACATTTTTAATGTTACTAGGATTGACTTTATATTACAGTAAATAACTTTTTATCTAGAAAATACATCAGTTAATTTTAGAGAAATATATTTTACATTTCAGAATAGCGGAAATTCATGGAAAATGTAATTCCCGTAGCAAACTAGTGGCAACATTTCAAAGTTCGTTAGGTTGAGAGCATGTTGCCGGCGGGGATGAAATTTCTCACTAATCCTATCACTGGCTACGCTCCTGTGCACAATTTCGTAATAAAAATACATGTGATGACGTAGTAGAGGGCAATAACCTCGCGACCTAACTAACCTAGATTTTTCATATATTCACCTGGTTATCATAGAGATATAAAATGCAAAAGGATATTGTATTATTTGTTAAAAAAAAAACTAAAAAAACCCGATCGACTGGATAAAGAGATAAAGGAGGAATACGAATCGAATCCTCCCGTGTCAAAATATTAATTGTTAATGATACAGTAGGTGATAAAGGAATCAGTCACATGTCAAAACTTTTTTTTCTTTTTTTCGCTTCTCTTAGAACTAACTTTTTTCGCATTTAGGAATCACCTAGAGCAATATCTAGATGATTAGTGGCTGACAATAATTAGAAAATTGCGGACCCTAGAGACTTTTTTATACGATAGTAGCATTATCTACATTTTCAATCTTCATATGTTTGGGAATCATCATTCTTAAAAACAGAAATATTGTAAAATTAAGTCGCGCTCTGTTGCGCAGAAACGTGTTAATTTTTTGTAAACCAAAGGAAGAACGCGATCACCTGACTGTTTATTATTTTAGTCGATCAAAATCTAGCATCTATTTTATATGTGAAGATAAGTTAACTATACTAACTTATCAACTAAATAACGTAGTTATTAACATCTCTTCTACTAAAAACCTTAATAATGAGTAAGGAGTCTCATTATTTAGTCATTTTCGCGATTGCATTTTGTTTGCGATACAATTTTTAAATAGACGCTAAAGTATTAACTAAGACAAAGTTATTACTTAGGGCCGAACTTCATTCAGTATCGACAAGTACATTGGTCCGCGTATATTTGTACATTCGCGTTTATTTATTTAAGGCGTCGTGGTGACGCGACAAAGCTAATTGTTAACTTACACATTGCGTTTCTCATGATCGCTATGTTAACTTCATTTTTTTTTTATAGTTTCTACCAATATTTTGGATTTAGTTATATAAAGGAGCAATGCTAGTTGAATGTTTACTATCAAGGTTTATTTATCTGACTCTTAATTGTTGCCGTAATTGATTATTATTTGGTTATTAATTATTATAATAAGATTAGTTTTAATAATAGTAACAGCTCATAGTGAAAATATTATTATTATAGCTATGGGAAAGAGGTACACTTCATGACATAGGTATACTGTTTATTGTAAAATTTTCTTTTTTTTAATTTCCAAATGTGTCTTAAGTCCTATAGAACTTTGTACATTTATATACATTTTTAATTTTCAATGTTACATAAATAATTTATTAACGATTCTTTTGTTTCAGCTGTGGATTCTCACATTAATAATTTGTTGAAAATGAACATATCCAATTCAAACACGACACAACTCTTTCATTCTTTTCGATCCAAAGTCTATACAATTAAGTAAATAGAGTCACGTCGAATGCCGTACATGGCGGCCATTACCTTATTTTTTTTAGTTATGTTGTGAAAATGATGAAATAAAATGATATTGTAAAATAATTTAGATGTTATAAAACTGTTTTATCACAAATATATTCGAAGTTGTGAATTTACCCGTAAATTATAGTTTGTCTTTGCTTTATAACTTTGGAATCTGATATATTTATAAACTATCTGTTGCACGCGACTCCGTCCGCGCGGAATTAAAAAAATAATAACCTATGTGTTCTTTTCAACTATGTTCTACTTCTATACCAAATTTTAACCATGCAGCCGTCCTGAAGGTACATCCATACAACATCCATCCATCTAAACATTCGCATTTAAAATATTAGTAAGATATAGAGATTGAATGCATACATGCATGCAGCATACATTTTTATTTAAATTATGTATGACCGTGGCGCATTGTAACTGACAAGGATGGAAAATCGTAAGCCGCAAAAATACAAAATGGTTAGAATTTAATAATAAAAAAAATCATTTGTTCAACAACGAAGCTTATCAATTACATTAGTCAGAGAGAAATAAACATTTTTTTTTTATCGAACGCGGCAAAGTTATACAGATGGTTTGGACCAAATATAATTAAATATGGTCTTGCTCTTGCCCGCGACTTCATTTGCCCAGAATTAAAAGAACTTAATAACAAGCCTTTGACTTCTTTCATGCTATTTTCTACTTTTATGTCAAGTTTCAGCGAGATCCGTTCACACATTCTGGAGATACGTTCTAACAAACATCCATCCGCTTATGCATACATCCAAACATTCGCATTTATAATATTAGTAAGATTAAATCGATTTTAATGTAAGCGCGTGTATATTATAACTGAAAAACTGCAGATAGTTGGTTACCACGAAAGAATGAATTCAGTTTAGTTTTTTTCCTTTAAATTCGACATTCGTGGATACGATTATCGAATGACCTTGGATTCTAATTTTTCGTAATGTTGTTCATACTATTTGTCTATCTCACTCTAATTTATTTTAATGTAACACCGAATAAAGGAAAAGGCGAATAATACATTTAAATTACAAATCAAACTTACAGTATTGTATCGAAGCGACAAGTAGATGTGATATATTGTAGACATTTGTCTAGTGGCTAGCAAAGCGTGAAATACGACCAAAAAAGTTACATCTAATAACCCCATAAGGGACGTCGAGACTCTTTCGACAGGAGTCATATCATTATCATCAGCTCACTATACGTCCCCACCGAGGGGCTCGGAGCTTGCCCCAAGTTAAGGGTGATTAGGCCATAGTCAACCACGCTGGCCCAGTGCGGGTTGGTTGACTTCACACATATCTTTGAATTTCTTCTCAGATATGTGCAGTTTGCATCGCGATGTTTTCCTTCACCGTAAGAACGTCGGATAAATGTACATATTATATGTAAATCGGAGACATATACTCTAAACTCTAAACTCTAAAACTTTTGCCGACCTATCTTGTGTTTCTTTTTTCTATTTAATTTTATATTTACAATTTCTATGTCAAGGTAAAATGTTTCTTGTTGAAGTGTTTAATAATTTATTTATCAAATATTGCTTCAAGTTTTGCTTTTTTTGATCGCAACGAGGAAAACATATTTTCTTGCTTAATTTTAAGAAATAATCCCGGCATTTTTAAATTTATACTTTTGTAAACAGGAATAATTTAAATATAAACTGTATTTATAATTTTAAAAGTATTTAATTCGGTTTGTTTGCATATTATATCATAGTTAGAAAAATACAATGAAGTTCGCGTGGATATATATAATGTTCCATACTCAGAACAATATATAAAATGTAAGATAATGCTAAGCAATATTACTTATATCAAATTTATCTGTATGTTTAGTTTATATTTTTTGTCATTCGCGCTAACTCATAAGATCTGTTATTTTTTAAAACACAAAAAAAAAAGTTTTTTAAATTATAAAAAAAAATATTCGATTTATAGAGAAATTAAAAAAAAAAATAATATACGAAATAAAATAAATCGCGTTGCTTTTAAACTTACCTCATCGGGACATGTACGGGACAAAATGGGTCTCCTTTGTATAGAGGTTTGTGCCTTGACATCCGGGGAGCGTCCGGAATCTCTACGACTGAAACTCGCGCTGCAGCTGCCGTGGCTACCTCGATCGTCGTCGCTGAGCAACTGACTCTGGCGCCCTCCCCACTCACTCTTTTATACACTGCCCCGACTGAGGGCCGGCCGTTTTCCTTTTCCCCGTACTGCCCGACAGCCCGACAGCTAGCTTCCAAAGTATTTTCATTGTAAAATGGAAATTGAAAATTACTCAGTCAATTTAATTTTTAATATTGCAGCTCTCTTGTTATTAATTTTACTTTACTATGACTTACTTTTATATATATTATCAATGATAGTTATTTGTATATTTTTCTTTATATTGATGTATTGATGTTGTCAGACTTATTTGGTTAAAAATAAGTTCAAGTGTTAACTTATTTAAATTAGAATAGAAGTAATCTTACTTACTATGCTATACGTTAACTAGTCGTTTTTTCTTAAAGATGCGACGATAAAAAGATTAGAACCTGAGATGGTGGGTTCGAATCCGATGGCTATAGAATCTGAAAACATTTCGTACTTGCAACCTTCATAAGCACAAATTAATTATAATAATTGCATTCTTTGGAAAATGGAATTTCTTTTGTTTCTACGCGAGTTTGCATTGTGAATACAGTACAAAAACTAATATAGGAGTGACTTACAATCAGCAAGGCTTGTGACATACTCCTCAGAAGAATGAACAGGATCAAAGTGAACATAAGTAACCTGATTTTTTTTAAATAACTCTCATGATTAGTTGCATAAAATATTTATTAAAAATTGCTAATCAAACACGAATAGGCGCTTTACATTATATTTGCTTTATATATAAATAAATAAAATAAATAAATATTTAAAGTCAGATTCGTAAAATTTACAATTTACTCGCATAATTCCCGGTAGTGAGTTTAGAAATTGTTTACATTTCCAAATTTACTGGGAAACTCAGTTATTAATCGCCTTTCCATCCAAATGTAGGGAATATTCGGCACATGAATTCAACATGCAATTACCAATGCAACGGTAAGTACCTAAATGGGTTCGCAGAATTAATTAAATTTTGATCAATGCATTGTATTTTAGTTTAGTAGAAACAAAGCTGTAAATCTCACTAATATTATAAACGGGAATGTTTGGTTGGATGGATGTTTTTACAAAGTATCTCCAGGACGGCTGCATAGTTCTCTGGGAAAATTGACACTGGTGTAGAAAATAGTCTGGTAATATTAGAAAGAAACCTAATAATATTTCATCTTAGTTTAAATCAGATTAAGGTGGCTTTACTTACCTGCCAATGTAAAAAGCACTAAGTTGATTTCAGCACGCTAGAAACGAAGATTCCTTGAGAAAGAGAGATAAAATAACTTCGATGGAAATGTTGCGGATGCTGCGAGCTCTCGGCTGCGCTGTGCAAATCAAATTAGAGTAATGAACGGCCAACTTATCTTTTACTTAGTTTACTTATATCTCTACTAGCTATCGCCCGCGACTCCATCCGCGCTGTTGAAAGAAAACGTATGTAGGTAGCTTATGTGTTCTACCAGATTTTTTTTTACATCTGCGCCAAATTTCATCAAGATCCGATCCCGAGTTACATTCCAAGATCCATCCATCCTTCCAACCATCCATAATATTAGTAAGATATACTAACTCTTGCATATGCTATATACTTTAATAGATCCATACAAAATTGTTACTAATAATTTCGAAGTTCCAAACATCAACTTATGTATAATTAGAAAATAGATGAGAAAGAGAGAAATAATAAACAGTTTATCAACGTTATAAAATTCAAAGGAATGCATATTAAATGTTTCATCATTATCGACTCACTATACGACCCCATTGAAAAGTTTGGAGTCTACTTCAAGTTAAGGAAGACTAGACTTTAGTCAATTACGCTGTTCCAATGCGGATTGGTTGACATCACACATATCTTTGAATTTCTTCGCAGATATGTGCAGACTGCATAGTAATGTATGCATGTGTTCCTTCATCTTTACAACGTTAAATAAATGTTCATATAATACTCTAGAATCGAAAAACATGATAAATGCCGGGAATCGAACCTGGATGTATAGTCGGTCAAGCTCTTAACAATTGCACCACCGACTCTCGTCTATTTTGTGTTTGCCTGAATTGAAATAAAATCAATAGTATCAGGGTTTTGTTGGATCAACTAAATAAAATTAGATCCAGCTTAGTTTGGCTATTGTTAAATCGTAACTCAAACTATCTTGGAATAGGTCTATACAGATAAATATAATAAAATGTTGGATGTCTGTATGTTTGTCTATTTACCCATGTGTTCAAAAGTCCGAGAATGGGTAAGGTTACCTTAACCAAAACTTTTTTTTATATCATAAGGTGGCAAAAGAGCGAGCGGCTAATCGCTGAAATAGCAAGGTGACCGTTGCCCATAGACCCCTAATCAACCCTTAATCGACGGAGGAGAGGATGCACAGAAAGAAAATATTTTCCTTTCTCATGCATCCTCTCATCCGGAAAGTCCACTTCCATTGCCCATCCTTTCCTTATAAAAAGAATGGGAAGGGAAAAAGAACTAAATTAGGCCTCCGGGACGCTCACTCATTAGACGAAACGCGGAATTGCTTCCACTTCACGCCTGTCTTTTGTGTGATCGTGATATTTCACCGGGCGAGCCGGGCCAATTAGTTAACTTAATTGGGTAATCTCTGAAAGGCTGGGCTTACAATGAAAGGTGTAACGTTTTTTTTTCTTCCACGCTGACAAAGTCGCAGGCAATAGCTAGTGGTAAATAAATCTTTTGATAGTTTTATGAATAGGATCCGCTGTGATCTTATGATCAAAGGAGTTTGATCGTTCTCCCGTAAATATAATCCCATATCAATGAACTACTTTATGGGGATTCGAACGAGGGAGGCTCTCTTTCATTCCCCTAACACCCACCCCTTCTTAATTCATACAGAAAATTTTATTTATATTTTTAAGATAAGAAGCTTATACGATGTTGTAAAGTTTACTGAACCTGTTTTTTTTGGTAAATAATATTTTTTGGCACAGAAAAATAGATAAAATGAAAATGGATAAAAATGTAACCATACTAGTCATAAAAGCTATTTTAAAACAAATAAGTTACGGTAACCTTATTAATAATAACGGTTACAAATATTGTTATGTAGAACAGAAGCAACGGAGAAATACAAAACCAAAAAAAATATTTAAATCAAACAAATACATCGTTTAATCTCAATTATAAACTTGTTTTAAAATATTTAGAGACGCATGTTTATATATTCTAATTTATGCATTTCTGTCATATGAGATCGAGGTAGAAAAAATAATATAAAAACAAGAAAGGTGAATGAACCCAACGGCAGCTGATATTTGGAATGACCGCATCCAAACAATACAGGTCAAGGAACTTTGTCGAAGATAATGTTTGACATCTATACTTAACTACGCGAATTATTGTTTGTGAAGCCTTACTCGGGTGACAAATTTTTTACACGTTTTACTAATATTAAAATATGAGTGTTTGGATGCATGGCTGTATATGAATGTTTGTTAAAAGTTATCCCCAGAACTAGCTGATATTTGGTATAGATGTCGAACATAGTCTGAAAGAACACATAGGCTACTTACTTTATTTCCACGCGCACAAAGTCGAGGACGACAGCTAATAACGTCATAAAGTATATAGTGATAGAAAAATTCTAAAGCAAAACGTTAGAATAAGGACATAAATTCGAACCTAACTAGGACTTAACTGATTGGAGACACTATTCACTAGATGTGTTGGTGATGGATCTTCGTGCAACTTTTCTCGTCCTTGTATCTTCTCTCTCTCTGTGGGAATTTTTCCTCCCCAAGTCATCCCCGAGATATAATTCTGGCATTAATCAAAGCAGCAGGAGTCAGCAGTATTCCACACAAAAAACAACTCTTGCAGTAATCAGCAGCGTATAAGTTGATGTCTCTGCTAAAGTAGACGCATCTTTTGCTGCCGGACAGTTAAGATAACCAAGATTTGCAAGAAAAGGCTGCTATTCTTAGCACACAAATAGATTTACGAAGCGGGGCAACCGGCTGGTGACATGCGGTGTAGAAAAGAGTACGTAAAGCAATGGTCTTCACAATGATGACACGGCTAAATCGACACAGGTCAAACAATTCCTTAGTCACTATGTCCTAATTGTATGCAGATGTGCCAAGAATTCTTTATTGTTTTTTGTATAGGAGGGTTGATGCATTCAGTTGTATAACAGCATCTTAACTCACCAGTCATATCCAAAGGAGATGTTTGCAACTTAACCAGATCATTTTTGACTTGGTAAGTAAAGTTTTATTCGTATAACAAAATAATGATAGTTATACTGTTTAAAATATGACACCGTGATTGTCTTCAGTAACAAAAAAAAGATAGAAATAAGAGGGTTCATACCGAGGACTGATTTGGCTTTGATTTCCTTGTATCGTGGGTTTTGGGTTGAAACGATACAATTACTTTTAAATTTATTAATCTACTTAGATTATATATTAGTATATTATAAACTATTATATGTGTATTGCCATGTGCCACCTTAAAATGTGTAAATTAGGTCATCATGGAAACTTAGGTCATCGAGCAGGAGATTTAATTAGCTCGTAATATCTGCGCCTCTACTATTTCTATTGGAACTTTATATAGGAATCTTCCCGCGCTGTATTGTAAAAACAAAATTAGTAACTTATATGTCCTTCCTGACTATGCTCTACATCTATACCAAATTTCAGCTAGATCCATGCAGCCGTTTTCAAGATACCTTGTAACAAATATCCATCCAACTAAACTTTCGCATTTATAATATTATTATTCATTATTATAATAACTATTACTATCATTAATAACGAAACCCATTCAGTAGCGACTATGACACTCATTATTTACAATTATCGAACAATCCGATTGTTGACTGATTTCTGTTCTTTGTTTTGTTTTTTTTTCTCGATAACTTGACAAGAGTGGTATTGTGCGGTGGCAATGAGGTCACTGTGGGCGACTGGCCCAGCGGCGACCCCGAAGGAAATGCTGTGCCGCTGGTCATCGGAACAAATGAAACAACGCACCATTGTTCAAATTATCTACTCTTATCTATTGTTTAACATGTGACGTCATTTTTAATGTTAACATTGGTAGAGCCCGCTTTAACATCTTCGCACGAATTGTCCCGGCTCGCCCGGTGAAATACCACGACCACACAGAAGACAGGCGTCAAGTGCAAGCAATTCCGCGTACAGTCTGATGAGTGTGCGTCCCGCAGGCGTAATTTAATCCACTATCCCTTTCCGCGCTTTTCTCATAGGAAAAGAATGGGAAGTAGAAGTGGACTTTCCGGAGGAGAGGATGCAAGGAAGGGTAAAATGTTTTTATTCTGTGCATCCTCTCCTCCGTCGATTAAAGATAGGCAGCGCATATGCAATTGCGTATGTCTATGGGCAACGGTCACTTCGCTATTTCAGCGATTTCAGGTGGCCGCTCGCTCGTTTGCCACCTTATGTTATAAAAAAAATATTAGGAGAATTTCTTGGATTTTACTTAATAAGCTACGATTCAAAGTCAAATAATGATTTCGCTCGTAAAGTTTAAGTTATTAGACTTGTTTTGTCATAATTCGTCAAAATCTAATAGTGATAAACAAGTAAAAGTTATGCGTAGAGATGAGTAAGAATTTCCTTATCGAGAATACTAGGTTTGCGGAAGCGTACGTGATACGTGTGCCATTAATATGCCGCTAACATCCTGGCGACCAACTCGCGCAATGCCACATTACTCGTCCACACATAACACCTTTGATGTTTATTATTATTTTATAGCAAACATACGTTGTTCTAATTCAAACACTTACCATAGAAAAAGTGCACATCACGCAAAAACTCATATATCATACTATTATAATATTATAAATGCCAATGTTTAGTTGAATGGATGGTTGTTTAAAGGGATCTCTGCAACATAGTCTGGATGCATAAGCGAAGTTTTTTTTTAATACTGCGCGGATGAAGTCGCGGGCGACATTTAGGTTTAAAATATTTCTTGTAAAACGCGTTATTATTAAATTTATCATAAAACAACTGAAGCTGTGCAATATTGTGATGGCGGAGAGGTAAGGAATTTCACGTTCGTCAGAATAATTAATTTCAACAATGAATCTAAACAAGGTATACACTTGGTATGCAGGACTGACAATCTTCAACTCTTGGAATTAAATATTTTATAAATGAAATATCCATCCATGGAAGTCCATCTTAAGCAAGCAAGAATCAATAATTTTGAAATTTCTCTAAAATGGCGTCTTCTAAGTCACTTTCGGGTCCTTGGGTATGAGCAACAGATGGGAGTTTCATTTACTGATGTTCAAAAGAAGTATATAAACATTTTAATAATTGCATTTAATATAATCTTTATGATAATCTTGAATAAGAGAACAAAACATTGGCAGCGAGCCATAGATTTTTCTTACTACAATGTGCTGAGATAGCTTCCTTGGTGACGGCAAGGAATTTACTTCTCTGTTGCTAAACGCATCAATACTTACGACTTACGATTAGTGTCTTCGTAGAATATTGTCTTGTTAAAGAGTGTTGGAAAGATATGTAAAGCAGTAAATTATTCGTTAGAGATAGAGGGACTTCGTTAAGGGTGCAAGATAGAGAAGTGAGTGATAGAGTGTGAATTGGAAGACGAAAGCCTGTTATGTCGAATATAATTGAAAGTGTTATCTTACTAATGGATGGATGGATGTTTGTTTGACGGAATCACCAGAACGGTTGCATAAATCTCGCTGAAATTTGGCATAGATGTAGAAGACAGTTTGGAAAATTTCGCTCGTACGAAGTCGCGGGCGACAGATAGTTTTATACTTGTTAATTTATTATTATTGTTTACCTATAACAATTATAGTTCCCCCAGGGTAAGCATTCCATTTGTAGGCCCGTATATGTATATCACGCGTTTTATTCACAAAAGTTATCAAGCGACATTCTTACAGCTCAAATGCATCGACATAAATGCCGTAAAGATTGCTACTGGTTATGAATATTTATTATTGTTAGTTTAATTTTGTATTGAGCATAGCATGATGCGACAAAACTCTACTTTATACTGAGATTAGGCGTCGCCCGCGGCTACGTCCGCGCGAAATTATGTGTTCTTCCAGGCTAAGTTTGACATATAAGCATGTATGCCTTAATTTCATCGAGATCCGTTCAGCCATTCTGGAGATACCTTCAAACATATACCCATCTATCCATCTTAACATTTGCATTAATCATATTAGTAAGAAAGATAAGATAGTAAGAAGGAGACCAGGATATCAGGAATTATTTTTTATTGCGTAAATGTGTAAGTTACTGGTTCTATATCGTATGTTGTATATTTTATTGTATCTTATATTATAACTCAATTGTTAGCTTTAATTCGCCATTACAGAGGTGTGTCACTGTTTAAGTATGTTATCGAACAGCTCCCTCTGTTGTTAAATAGTATTTATAAAATAAAATAAAAGCATTTAAAGTTAAAACAAATATATATGTTTCACTCATACGTATACAACCCACTCATAGAAATCTATATCGATCGATATCTTACAACATGTTATATTTTATTCAAAAAATACATTTTACATCTTTTAATTTTTGAGTCAGCCAGCATATTATTTAGGGCCATCTATCGGATAATTTAAAAAACTAGTTATGTTGCCATAGCGCTGCTGTCGATACACTTAATTGTCTGAAGAAATGTGTTTATAACTAAAAGGAATTACTATATATTTATATTTAAAAGAAGATTTAATAAACTACATTCAATTATTTATTTAGAAACAATATATATACAATGACATCATCACAAGGGTTTTATTTTTTACAATTTTGCAAATATAAGAATGGCAACATTTCCCCACGCTGCCTTACCCTCATTGGTCAAAATGTGACGCTGTCAAGATGACATTGTTATAATTTGTTTTTGCTTTTTGTTTTGATCTCATATTTTCCCACGCAAGAATTCTGTCAATCTGTAACTGTACATAATTAAACCACTGTTTTAAAAGTTTCAATTACATTAAAAATACATTTTTGGTCTAAGAAATAAACAGAAGGTTAGGCACATGGTGTTTTTTAATTGCGAAACGAAAAATTTAGTGGCACCTGTAGTTGTTTTAAAATGGTAAGTACTAATACTTTTATACAATTGTATATAACTGCTTTTAAAAGTTTAGTCCATTAAGTATTTATTGCGATTATTGGACTAGGAGGTTAGGCACATGGTGTTTTTTAATTGCGAAACGAAAAATTTAGTGGCACCTGTAGTTGTTTTAAAATGGTAAGTACTAATACTTTTATACAATTGTATATAACTGCTTTTAAAAGTTTAGTCCATTAAGTATTTATTGCGATTATTGGACTCCCGTGTTCTTTGACTCAATTCCAACAAGACTTTTCTTTTGGTTTTAAATCTTCCAATAATATAAACGTAACTACAGCATGTAATCAAATTCACTCTTAAATATGTGCTCGAAAAAGTTTGAGTTCTTTCTGAGACTCTTTTTGAGTTTTCTTCTTTATTATGCTTTTAAAAAAGCTTAAATTTCTATTGTATTTCTTTCAGACCAATTTATAGTTAAATAATATAACAATGTATTTTAACAGGGCAGCATAAATAAAAACAACAAACCCACAACTTCTTGGTCCTTCACTGACAAGGAAAGAAAAACATCCGGTGATTTGTTCTACTTCAACTACACTCATCCAAAGACATGACAAAATTGTACCAACCTGAAGAATTCTGATTGAACTTGAAAAGGTGTCAGCCCTGGATAGGCTAAGTCTGTAAGGATTGCTGGAGAGTCTCATGTGTTCAGTCTGTGTACTAAAGAAATGCCACTATAGGCAAATAATCTCTTGACATGGCCAATATATGTGGTCATCGATACTTAGGTTGCAACTTAGATATATTTGATGTGATTGTTATATGATTACTAACATAATTTGTTTATTAGTAAATAATTAGAAATAAATAATATTTCTTTTTATTATTTTCCTCTTTAAAATAATCAAACAATTCAATGTACATCAAATACTCCACTTCCAACAGAGACTCTGTAGCGATAAAAGTTTGAGAACTGCTGGTCAAAAGGATATACAAAAGATTAACTCCAAAAATTAGAGATGTCTGGTAAAGATGTAAGAAAGAGTAGTACATATTTTGTCGACCGGAATTTCGGAAACGTATAAAATGTGACGAGAAAAGACTTATTTAAAGATGTACATAAATCCTATATCAATTTTACGTTTTTCCTTATCAAGTGGAAGTTTTTCATTCTGCCCAAAGTATTATTGTAAACCCGTTGACAGCGTTCATCAATCGTCAGCACATCGGTGATCCACTCGCGGTTCACGAGTTCATTAGCGGCGAGATGGTGCGACCGCACGGCGCGTCGGCCATTATGGGACATCGATAGCGCCAAAGTCGGATATAAAGAGACGCCTGTAGTGCCCAATAAGATATGTTTGAAAGATTTCCCCCGACATTAAAAAGGGGTGTCCTTAAAAATCTCCCCCAGGGCGCTGGAAATACTAAAGCCGGCCCTGATCGAGTACACTCCTCGCTGTCTCCAAGGCCTACCGTACCTACTGGTGTGGTTGAAAATAATTTTAAATGTCCGAAATTTAATAGCAAAAGTTAAATGTCAGGTCAGTCACAGCAGGCAATTAAGGCACGAATCAAATATTGATTTGTAAACAATCAAAAGACAAAAGCCCTTCACAAACAAAGGGCTAATGCCAATTAAACCGTGCCGAGGCAGTCCGCTTACACCGACTGGCTGCCTCTCCTAACAGCGTGTTAATCGAGTTACCGATGTTGCCCGGGATCTATTATTGGACTGGAATATCGAGACACTCGCAATTCCCATCCCTATTGGTCATGTTCACACGATTGTATATAAAATAAATCGACACATTTAATTCTATTGTATTTTTTTTGTCTTTTATTTACGATTAATTTTAATAAGATATTTTATTGTAATCTGAATTTCTCGCCTACATTCTTTGAATATAGCTAGGGTTCGCAGACGAGAAAATACTTCGTTGAGCATAAAATTTAATGAGGAATCTCGAGCTCAACAAAATATTTTCTTATAAACAAAATACTTGAAATAGCAAACAGAGCCACAGCCGCAACGAACGCTGTAAGACTGATCCTACTCCCTGGTGAGCGAGATCGACAATCGGATTCCTTATAGAAGCTTTGTTGCAGTACTTTAGTCGTGTTTATTTGTAGCTGCGATGTGAAAAAGAAAATTCTTATCTTAAATGATAGAATTCATATCAAAATGCCTTAAATGCGGAGCTGGAGAACTGTACAAAACTAAATATTGTTTTGAAATGATGTAACCAATAAGCATTAACATAGCAAACAACCAAAGTCCCAACATCCCATAGATATGCCCAAATAAGAGACTTACCAAACCCCCATCCACAAGGTTCTCCGCTTTAGCGCACTCTGCATAAAGCGTTCAAGCTGCTGAGTCGCAAAAACAAAAATCGGGATTGATACTTTCTAAAAAATAGGAGAGGACGATAGGGTCATTAAAGTGTGTCCCAGAACACCTAATTGCTGCCCACCCCTCTAGAGAGACGCCGATCGTTGGCCAGGACCTACGTGAGCTGCAAGCGGTCGACTGACAGGGGGCGGCGCAGGACTCACGACTTTAAACGTTCGTCATCTCTTGTATCGTAGACCAACATACACATTGGGTCGCAGCGCCAGCGCTGTAAAATGGAGTTGAAATAAACTTAATACGTAGCCTGTGTTCTTTCAGACTATATATCCTACACCTGTGCCAAATTTTATCGAGATCCCTTGAACCGTTTTGGAAATACCTTCTAACAAATATCCATCTATATATTCGCCTTTATAATATTACCATGAATTAGATAAAAGAACGTCCCATGTGACAGTTGCAAACGTCATACTTATGAGTAAACAAATAAAACTTGATATAAGCGATGATTAGTGAAAAAGTACATAAGGATAAGAGGGAGGGAATCTAAAAAGAGATTAGGATGAGAAAGAGAGAATGAGATTAGGAAAAAAGGATAGGCTTAGAAAGAAGGGGAAAGTATAAGGAAAAGAATAGAATTAGAACTTTGTGATATAAAAAAAAAATTCGCCATGCTTGTACTTTATGAAGCTCAATTCTAGCAAACGTAAATCTTATACACAGACATGAAATTTAACACATAGACATGTATTTATAATAAGCATTGATATAATTTAAATTTAATAATGCACAATCTGGTGTCGTTTGTGGTGCTTCACCTAGGCGGAAGTCGTTGCCATGAAGATGCGTATAGTAAAAGCCTACAGACCTGTGCGTTGCCGTCCTCCCTGCTGCGGCAGGTGGGGCGGCCGATCAATACCGCCCCGGGCGCTTCCCGCCCGCCCCCAACGGCCCATCACAGGCTACCGACGCACGAGCGACTTCCAACACTGTCTTATAATAAATTCTTTAAATAATCATATAAATATTTAAGCTATTAAGTTTGACTAAATAAAAATCAAAGAAAAAACTCGTTTAGTCCTTAGACAAGACTTTGTAATAATTAAGTCTAATTAATAGATAGTCTTTAGTGTGTAAGCAACCTTATGGTCGAAGCAGATTGGAGCTTGTGTTAAAGCGAGCGGAGAGGGCAAGTGCAGTAAGGCCTGCCCCTAGTTCACAACTCACTCAATCGCCTAATTGCCGATAAAAGTTCAAAAAAAATGTCAGAAAAGGTAAAAATGCAGTGAAATCCATACAAGGCGCTGACTGTCTATGCCAAAAATATTGGAAACGATTTCCAAATAAAAGTGCACTGCAAATTGGCATTACGTAATTTTTTTTTTTTAGTTCCGTACCTCAAAAGAAAAAACGGAAGCCTTATAAGCCCTTTTTTCTGTTACACTCTAGTATTATTCATTATGTCTTATTAATGCTATATTGTTGAATTATTTGTCATAAAATTTTATTCATTTTTTAAAAATAGAATTATAAAAAAAATTTGAATTAAAAAAAAACTTTTAGTGGTCTATGTGTTCTACATTTAAACTAAATTTCATCGTCACTTTTGCATGTATGTATAAGTAAGATTACTAAGTTTACATGTGTGTTGAGTTTGGCACATCCGTATTAGATAGTGGTTACAGTACTAAAACGATAGCGTATACTAGTTATATGTTTTCACAATATCAATATCTTTATTAATTGAGGTCAAATAATATTTTTCAAAATTAAATTTTTCACTCAAAAATTCTAGGAGACATTTGTGTGTACGGTTTCAATATTGCGTGGTTGCGTGCTGTCAACGAATGAGAGGCGTGTGTGCGGCGTACGTGAGCCATGCGAGCGACGTGCGTAAAGTAAAAGAAGTATGTCAGTATAGGTCGTACTGTTAGCGGGCAGCGGCTGAAACAGGCACATTACTCCGCCTTTACGCGCACAACAATTGCCTTTAATTAGCGCCCCTCCCCTTCCCACAGACATGAATTGTTTGTCCTCCGCAACAGAAGGCTCGCCAGTTAATTCAACTCTGAGACTCTTTTGCACACCGGCTTTCGCTTTTCGTTAGTAATCAAGGGTACGTTGGTAAAGTTTCTTTTTATTCCTTGAGAGATGTTATAACTTGTTGCGGATTGTAGGAAAGGTGCTGGAAATCTTTTACTTTTAAATCTTAATGTTGTAAAGATAAGCCTAACCGCCCTCAGGCGGAATCGTGCCATGAAAGATGTTCCAAAATATAAAGGAACTTTAGTATTTTACTTAAATTTTGTATGAAATTATACATTGTAGTATGAAACAGAGCTAAATGCGCCTGTCATCTGTTTTCATCTGAAAAAAAACCCGAACGTGTCATTCAAAATATAATGTGCCCGTGTTACAGTTAATTGCAGATGATTGCAGGATTGTGGCATGTGCCATCTGGTCCGGTAGGTACGTGTTGGGCAGTGGCGACACGCTCATGACACGTGCGCTCCCCGTGAACGCGCATAACTTAACCGCACAAACAACTTCGCTGATAACATTCGCTAAACTGAAAAAATTACTTTCAAGCTTATATTACTTTTAAATACCATGATTCTATAGGCGTATCTGTCTATCCCGCTGTGTAACGGTCGTGATAATTTTTGTTACAGTTACGAATTAAATTTGTTATTTAAAATAAATTCCGTATATAAACTGTAATATTGAAATTAGAAAGCATTGCTGTCGCACACGGGAGATATGGACCTACACGTATTTCCTCCTTTCATAGCATTGGGTTGACATTCTCGTTCCGAGAAATATTTTCCACAGAAACACCTTTTACGGAATTAAAGAAGCTCTCAACACCCCCATGTCTAGTTCACACTAAACGAAACTAAAAGGAAAACGTTCGGAAAAAGACGTTAACATCGTATGGCAAATAATATTCGACGCGTCCGCTCCAGCGACGACATGAAAGGTCTTTAGAAAACGCGCTACTAAGGAAATCTTTTGAAATGTACTTACTCGTACATACATGCATTACTAAAATGATAACATTCATCATTTAAATTTACAATTTAATTAAATACTATTAAAGATAAACTGCAGCTTTCCGCATAATATGTCCAATTTACGCAAACCTTTTATAATATCCAATAAGGTTTTTTCTCTAATTCCATGCAATCAGAGTCGCGGAAAACAGCCCGTGAGTCCATAAAGTACGTCAGTTGCAACACGCGGTCTATGCTCCCAACTCCCGTGGGTGGGGATTTAAATTTCAATAACAAAACTCGTTTGCAGGCATCGAGTTATAATGAACGTGGGATTGACTCAACACCTCGTTACAACTTTACGCCGACAGATGGAACATTGCCGGCTTACATTGTGTTGGCAGTTCCCAACTTGTTCCAGTGCATTTTGTATTAAAACTCACTCTAAACATAAACAAATGTTAGTTAGTTAATGTACCTTAGTTACACACAAAATTAAATATATATTTTGGACTTAAATAATAATAACATAGGAACGAACATGGTAACCGATTACCAAAATCTATAGTCCAGTATCTTTGTGACAATGAATGTAAGAACGCTTGGAAAAGGCAAAAAAATTATATAAATAAACGAAAAATAAACAAAGGGATATATCTGCGTATCTCCAAGATTAAAGAAAAGGCACTGTTGAAGTATTCGTTGCTGTAATTATGTAAATTCCTTAAGAGAAATACTTTCCGGGGATTGTTAAAATCAAAACTTAAAATACCCTAATTTCGGACTTAAGGCTTACTCCATTGCAGCATTTTCCGTACCGTAATATTATTTACCTATAGATAAAATATGTTACAGTTAGAGAAATTCACTTTCCACTCAGGTTAGAATCGTAGAGCAAAACTGTCGTCATATGAGGTACAATTTAGTACAGTTCTATGTTTACTAACTCGACTGTACAAAATTACATACATGAGACATTCCACCCTCCGACAGCTATTACAACTCGTTTTGCGGAAATCGCGGCGCATGAATATACTCGTTTGTCTACCCAACATAAAAATCTTTTTAAGGATATATCGTATGTCTAGTAACGCTCAGTACAGGCGTAAAATGATTAAAATCGACGCAGAAGTGAAAAGCTTTATGTTTGCTTCATTTAATTAAAAATGTCCATGACGAGACTTCATCAGACAAAGTATGCAAACGTATTTGTGACTTCATTAAGGTAATTACCGCCGCGAACCAAACGCAAACAAACCACCATACCGATCTCATGAAATCTCTCTCAGGAAATTTCATCATGATATTTAAGTCCGGTAGTAGTTCAACCGCAAACTATTTGCGCTGGTTTTTTTATGACTTTTATATATTCATATAGTATTTTTTAATAGCACAACTATATTCTTTATGCTTTGTAAAATATTATATTTACTTTATAAATAGTAGCAATAGTTCAAAGCAAGTATCACAAGGGACTCTTTTAAAGACGTAAACTGGATCATTTTTGTTGCTCTACACATTTCATCACTAATACAGTTTTTAATTCTATTATTTTTCACATCTATAACACTTTTATACTAGAACAAATCTACCCTTAGGGTCGCCCTAAGTAATATATTATTATACAACATTATGTTTTTTCAGTGTAAAAGTTACAATTACTAATAATCAAATCGGTTACTGTTAACAAAAACAAAAACCGAAATATAAAAATCAAATTTATTTCGTCGTAAAATTCAGTTTATTTAATCAAATCGAATCACTTTCCGTATCAGCGGTCTGCAAATCTACCTTTAATCAATCCGTCCGGAGGCGAGTCTGTGCCTGAAATGTTGACTACCCACCTCCCACGCAAATATAAATGCAGATTGTTACACTCCATTTAATAGGTGATATGGGACTGATGGTGACCGAGTTTCTTCATAAAAATTATCTTTTATTTAATTTCTCATTTTAAATACCATAGTTTAGTTTAATAGAATAAGGTAAAGCGCTCTGTAGTTTTGAACTTTCGAACAAAAATCTCTCATCGATTTCTATAGATAATTAGATACTTAAACAATTAAAAAGGTTGGCATCTATTTAGGAGGTGACAAAGACTATGTGTAACTAGCTGTCGCCCGCGACTCGCGAAAATAGATGTTGGCCAAAATTTAGTGAGAATCGTTCAAGCCGTTTCGGAGAAGTATGGGAACGAAAATTGTGACACGAGAATTTTATATGTAAGATTATCAAATGTTTGATACCAGCCATCTTTTCCCTTTTTCCACTGAAACACGCATATACGATTTTCGTAGTCATCTTTTAAAAAAAACAACATACTTCAAGATGTTCTTGTACAAGTAAAGATGTAATGGAAACTCACAATTTGTAAAACAATTTCGGTCACTCGTGCGCTGTACTCGGACACAAATGGACAAACAGATCTTCACACTCACTTTTGTTCCGTCTTACTTTCTAATGACTAAAATTTGCATGCAGCATTTGTTATCTTCAATACAACATATTTGTATTCAAGTCATTTTTGTCGCGAACAACCGAAACTCTCCCAAGAATATTTGTTGAATTGTGTTGTAATTACTGGAAATAAAACTAAAGATGTGAGGTCACCTTTTTATCAAAGGCCGGAGCCCCACCAGCAGGGCCTCCTGCGAATTGTGATGAGGAAAACAACTACTAAATTCAGTAAAGAAAAGCTATTTAAGAAGACAGCCCTGAAAAATTTTATTTAAAATGAATCAAGTTAAATAAGATTCAAGAACTGTCAAAAGATTAAAAATAATTGTTAGGAGAATGTTATATTAAAAGTGTTAAAGCATTTGTATCATGAAAATGTTGATTCCGTAATTCCTTTTACGAGTTCATTAATTTTATCTGGAAAAATAATACTCTTAAAACCCTTTTCATAGGACGAGTTAATCTCGTAAATGTCAGAGCGAGTGCTGGCTGCGAGGTGCGGGGAGCTCGATATTTGTCAGGCGAATTTTAACACCTGCACTGCACTCTGTTCAACTTTAAACCCGACGCTTTGCCAATTTAAATTGTCCATCCTTTATTGCTGTCACCGGAAAATCGTGTACGCGGACCATTCGTAATTTGCCCAGCCAAGTTAATACTCGGCAAATTGCATCGAATGAATTCATTATATTAACGTGTTATATTTTGATTATATTTCGTCAAGGTGACACTTCATTAACTGTCATTTTCAGTTTAGTGTATTAAATAATCGTGGACTATTAGGCAAGCATAGTAGTGAAACCAAAGCCATTTGAAAATATAATGTGGAAATCATCAACCAAACTTTTCAAATGTACTACTGGTCCTATATGGTTGTCATATTTTCAAATAGTAAAATAAATTAAAAGGCACATAAAGGAATGATTATCTGTTTATATATATTGATTTTTTGTTGACATATTTTATACTATCCAAATTATGTATTATTTTAGGATATTTATCGGCAATTTCAACTATTCAATAACTCCAACAAGATAACGATAATAGGAAATATGGCACTACTATTGGGTTTAAACTGTCTCAAGGATAGTGCTGTCAATGTCCGCTCTTTATGTTTGAATCTCTTTCAGCGCTCAAATGAAATGGCACTGTTTATTATTGCCGAATAATAACAAGTTAATTTGTAAACAATATGGGATTTGCTCTGTCTGTCTTGCTTAACTTATAAATGGACGGCGAGCACGATTTGCCGGTGACATTGTGAATAAAAACGATGCAATGACTCAATTCGATAAAAGCTTTTAGATTGTGACTTTGTGCCGCCGCGCCGCGCCGTGCTTTATTGGAAGGTAAAAGCGACTTTGCTTTTGATGTGAAAGGATAAATGCAAAGTCCCGGACTATCATCAATCGGGCCAGTGGGGGTAGGAGGGAGGCGGGGGAGGTGCTAACTAACCGACGGACAACTCTGTCGCGTTCGCTTCACTCTAATATTACAATTTACGGACCTCACTTCCTAGAACATTGGTGTCCGGACCTTTGATTGGATACGATTTTCTCTTCAATTTTGCGACTTTAGCATAGCGTTTTTCATATTGCAATAAAAACTATTTACTCTGTAAAATTATTTTATACTTTTTCTCATCTCGCGCTTTCTTCATTAATTGCCGAATACAACGACTAGCATTCTGAATTATTTACGTGGGTTTCCGAGACCAAAATCGCCGTTTCAAACATATTGCCTTCTCTGTTTTGTCAAAAACATATGACGATATGTTTTATACAGAGATTTTTGTCTCAGAAACCAACGCTTAGGTCGGTTTTCATAGTAGTCTAATTACTCTACAGTGTAGATATTTAAACTGTTTTATTTGTGTTGTGTTGTGTAGAGTTGAACTAAGAAGACATTTTACAGTTATTTGAAAAAAATAGGTAAATAAAATAATTAATAAGATAGAAAATTAACCGTCTACTCAACAAAGTTACATTCGATAGACGATAGATCAGATTTTACATTGATTCTACAAATTTCGTATATTTTAAAAGCGCATTCGATTTTATTTGTCATAAACATGTGATGGAGTGGAATAAAAGGCTTCGCAGGATGGCCGGGACAAAGCATAGCGTGAATAGTACCCCTCCCACTCCCCACTCCTACCTCCCCGGCAAACCTCAGGTACTCTCCAGCTTTAAAATAGTCAGTCTGAACTGACGACAGAAATAAACATATGAATGTTTAATATTCAAAATTATTGTATTTTCATTCTTTTTTGAGGGTACAAAAATTGATTAATGGTTACTCTATGGTGACTTAAAACAATAAATAAGTTTGCTATTAATTGCACAAGCGTCTGATCCATTTAGAAGGCCAAATTTTAGATAATAGATTAAAAATTAAATCTAAAATACATTGTATAAGCGAGAAAAATTCGATTCGAGGAATTCAGTTAAGCTAAAATAAAAAAAAATTGGATTTTTATCAAGAGATAATTATATAGTTTATAATAAAAATGACTGAATTCAAATGATTTATATAAATTGCTTACGGATCGTGTTGCATATCCCATCTGGTGCGTGGGGGGGTTGCGGCAGTGGGAGGCCGCCCACTAATCTGGAGTTATACGACTTCCGATTGTGAAATAAACCTACTGATATCAATTATGTGAAACTACCCACATAATTGAAGTTTTGTGTAATATGGCATCTAATACTGACTAGCTGTCCCCCGCGACTCCGTCCGTCGTACTGTGTTCTACATCTCTGCCAAATTTAATTGAAATCCGTTGATCCGTTCTGGATATACCTTCTAACAAACATCCATCTATTCATCTAACCAAGCAGACTACGACAGGTAAAAATTGGAACTCAATATAACCAGTGTTATTGAAAACCAACGTGAAAGTATTAGCAATTGACATGGGTTCGCCTTAAGAATATAACCTACTTTATTCCTTTCCTTTTTTCTATCATAACTTTTTTTTAAATTATGAAGATAATATAATTTTATATGCATTTATTACTTCTATAATAACATTCGAAATTTTCCGTACCTACAATAGTTTATTATCTATGTCCACATATAACTTGAATGTTATATTTAGTGAGAACGTCTCATGTGATTTCCAATAGCATTGCACAGATGCGAAATCCGCCAGAGCCCGGTTATAGTTCAGATCAGTCTACACAAAGCGACGCATCTGTTTCGTCCAAAGTGCTGCTTGAGGGTAGTTCGAAGTTTCACAACTGTATCTGTAGGTATTTCTCGTGTTTGAAAACTTTATCTATTCGAAAACGATTATCCTAGCAGTACATATAAAATATTTTATTTATTCCAAAGCGTTAACTTTATATACACATTGATCATTTATATTTTTAGGGTTCCGTACGTCGAATGGTAAAAACGGAACCCTTATCACTTTGTTGTCCGTCCGTCTGTCTGACAAGAGCCTTTTTTTCAGGAACGCGTGAAAGTATCAAGCTGGAATTTATTTTAAATCAAGTCGTTCAACTGACTAATTTTTCAAACCTCTATTAAATGTGGTATAGTCACAATTGATTTCAGACTAACAATAACTATTAATTCCCAACAAATAATTTTTAATATAAAAGACTCCGCACTCAGGCTTTTACAGCTAATAGAACGCATATCAAAGGGAAGTAGCTTTTGTGGTCAACATAAAGTACGGATCGGCTTTCAATAAACCGAACTGACGTCAATTTACTAGCCACCAATTAATGCCAATCTTTACATTACCATTAAGAAACTCAACAATACTCCTTTCAAGCAAATGATAGACAGAAATATTAAAAAAAAACGGATAAAAGAGTAATAGGTGATTAGCCGAGATTACAGTCTTTGCAATAACAATATAAATTAAAGAGTCAATTTTATGTCCAATCTAGTCTTTATTTATTTTTCCTTACTCAACGAATTTTCAATGAACATTTTATTTTGCTTTAAATTTCAGAAAAAAATAATGAAACTGATGTATCGTTTAAAGTGTGATATATCCATATTAAACATTGGATCGATTATTAAATACGGTAGCTTATCTACGCGTTAAAACAGTATATAACTCTTTGTATTTTACAATAATATCAGTTCTTCTAACAAGTTTCTGATCTAAAATTGATTTCCTCGTACCAAAATATAGACAAATAATCAAAACTAGAAGACAAGTAATCTAGACGGTACTAAATATTTCAATAAGTTGGACAGGCAGTCTGTTTGTCCGTTTAACTAACAATTATTTGAAGAGGCGGTCGACAGCTGCGCGCTGAATTGACTAACCATCGTCTCCGAGTTAAGGCAGTAACAAAGTGGCATCGTCTTACGCTGATTGTTTGTACTCTCAGTCACTTCCAGTGAACGATTTATTAATAGCTACTAATATAACACTGGAAAATATAATAAGGATATTAACGAGCATAAACGATGCTACTGGACTGGATTGCAATGGAATTTTATACATCAGTACTCTCCTTTTACCATCAACAATGTATATTTGATTATAGTATGAACACACATTAGTTTACTCATAAATAACATTTTAACTGTATTACCCCAAAAATATAGTTAGTCACTGTTCATCACGTGTTTAAACCCTTTGAACGCTGGTGATGAATATTATGGACGTTAATGTTGTTATATGTTCAAAAAACAATTTCGCAAACCTACGCATTACAATATTAACAAAAGCCATAAAGTCACTATATAAAAAGGTTTTAGCTTAAACACATTAAGCTAAAACGTATTTAAAACATTATCTATTTATTTTATAGTAAGGCCTTATAATTTAAACACAACAGTATTTAACTATTACCGCGTCTAGTTTGAAGTTTAAAAACAAAAGAGAAGCAGACTGCAATTATTGTTAGGTTATGTTAGGTTATTAATTACACACAAGTAAACAGTGATATTAACTTCAACGTAATTAATTAATAAGATTGTAATGTCTTTATGTAGTACTAGCTGTCGCCTGCGACTCCGTCCGCTCGAAATTAAAAAAACTATTGGTCGCAGCGTAATGTTATATTTACTAAAGCCTTCCTCTATAAATGGACTTTCCAAACAAACTCTTCCGCCTTATAATATTATTATAGATAAATAAAGAAATTTATAATTCATATACGAAAGAATATGAACAACGTTACCTATTGTGTTACCGTCTGTATTTCCACTGCAGTGAAACTCAAATACTGTTGTCTCTGTTTTTTTAAGAGAATATGTGTGATGACAATAAGTGTTCCTGCAGTCGGAACCCACAATAATAACGGTTAATGTATTACAGCGAGACATGTACACTTAGGTACATGTTTCGGTTCCACTACCGTTAGTGGATAAATGCATTAGGATCGCAATAATTTATTCTAACACCAACTTCTATCAAAGTCAAACCTGCATATAAATAGATTAATTAGTTTCATGCACCTCTAAAGGCATACTGCGAATTCTCTTCATCTCAATGAACGCAAAATTGATAGCTTAAGTATCTACTAGCTGTCGTCCGCGACTCCGTCCGCGCAGAAAGAAAACTTCATTAGTAACCGATGTAGTTCCAGGTTATTTTCTACATCTATGCCAAATTTTAGCAAGATTCATGTAGCAATAAACATCTATCCATTAATTCATTTAAGCATTCGCATTTATAATATTAGTAAGAAGTAAGATAAAACTACTGAACGCTGCAGATACAGTTGGAATTAGCGATATTGATAAAGATACAGTATCCACAGACTTCGTTTGAAAATATAGTTTAAGGATTTAATATCCAATAAATCCTTTTGCAGCAATCGCATTGTGCGAGGACCCAAAACCTCCTCACAATAAATGCCTCGCTCTTAAAACGTCCAGCTGAAACTCTCTAGAATCTATACAATTGACGACCAAAGATAGTAATGTAGCCAATATCACAGAGGATCAAAGATTGACAACCTTAAATAGGTGCCTTATTAATCATGTAATCGTCTCATCGAAGATACAATCTCACATTATAAATGTAAAAGTCTCGATGGATGGTATCACGTAATTCCAGGACGGCTGAATGGATCTTAATGCGAAGATAGATTACGGTCTGGAATAGCGCATTAAAAATTCAACTTGTTTTTTTCAATTCCACGTAGACGAAGTCCCAGACAGGTAGAAAGCTATTACGCAAATAAATCAAATTGCAACCATTTTTTTCTTTAAAGAAAACTTGCAAATTAGATAAGGAAATACGATTGTATTTCTTTTTTTTTCGACTTTAATAACTGCAGTTAAGTAAAAGTATATAAAATTAGCTTTCACCCGCGACTCTGACCGCGTGGATTAAAGAAAACTCAATATGTAGCCTATGTGTTCGTTCAGACTATGGTCTACACCTATGCTAAATTTCAAGAAGATCCATACAGCCGTTCTAGAGATACCTTCAAACAAACATCCATCCATCCATCCATCTAAACATTCGTATTAATATTATAACATTTTGAAATAAATTGATAGTTTAAAATAAATTATAGATTGCCGTCAACAAAACATTTCTGTTCGAACTCATCTAAGCTCTTTTAAATATAAATTTACCCTCTCAACTGTCTTCTTCCGCTGTGGTATTTTTTCAATCAACGAATTAAATCGGTTGAAAATCGATTTGAACTGAACGCAACCCTTTCTGATAATGAAGTTTGTTTGATAAAGTGTGAAAGGGTCTACTACAGAGTATGTATGTATTTTGCTCAATTAATACCAAAGTATTTTAACAATCAACATTAGGAATCAAACCGTACGCTGATTTTAACTAGTCGCAGTTTTACGGTTGTCTACTTTGACACATGTAACACTAGTAATTTGACCGCGCAGTATAAAAAAAAAGCTTCATAAGTAGCATATGCGCTCTTCCAAACTATATTCTGTATGTATGTCAAATTTCAACGAGGTCCGTTCAGCCGTTCCGGAATTATCTTCAAACAAACATCCATTCATCCATCCATCAATCTCATCTTCATCTTCAGCTCACTATACGTCCCCGAGAGGCTCGGAGCCTACCCTAAGTTACGGGTGACTAGGCCATAGTCAACCACGCTGGCCAAGTGCGGGTTGGTTGACTTCACACATATATTTATGTACATCTAAACATTCGCATTTATAATGTTAGTAAGAAGATTATTAAGTGTTTATAACGTACGCACTATAACTTAGTGTTATATTTGAATTTCTTTAATTAATACATCCAACTGTTTTCTATCTTACTAATATTATAAATGCAAATGTTTAGATGGATGGATGGATGTTTGTTTGATGGTATCTCCAGAACGGCTGCATGGATCTCGCTGAATTCTAGGACAGATATACAAGATAATCTGAAAGAACACATAGACTACTGTTTTTTTTTATTCCGCGCGGGAGTCGCGAGCGACCGTTAGTGTTGTAATAAATTAATTACATTAATCCAATACTAATTAGAGGCTTCTACTTAATTAAATTTTATTGAACACCAAAAAAAAGTGAAAAAGGTAACCTTGACTATATTTAACTTATTTATCCATCTTACTAATGCATCATAGCTTTGATTAGGTCAGATTTTGGGATTAAATTTTTATAATAAATTAAAATATGACTAAGATGTAAGTTTCTTTTGGCATGCAGTTATTTATAGGACAGCAATTCGTTTAGTTGCCGCTGAAAGTATTGTTAGCGGGTGTTTACATGAGTAACGCACGAACACGTGCTTAAAAATTTATACTTACTATAATAAGATTCGACTCATTCTAGTTCCCTCATCTTGCTTAGCACATTTTGAGCTCTCGATTGTCTAGTGGTTGCTGGACTGACATTTTTTAATTAAAATTGCGGACTGCATATGTCCATAGTCGATCAGACATACCAGAATGTCTTTGTCCAATCACATGTCTCTTCTTTTGTTCCTCCTTTAACTACAGAGCTAGACGTATCATCGTAGGTCTATCTTTATCGTCTGCACGTCCTATAGGATGGAATGCATTCAAGTATCGATAGGTAGCTGTGTAGTTAAACCATAATTGGTAGATGGTATTAATATGAATGTCCGCCAAATATCCTGAGTGCGCCCGCGAGCGCAGGCCGCACGTCCGGCCAGGGCTGTCACGCCGCGGCCGCGCTACTCTAGGCGGAAGTGAAGTGTATGCAATGCAAACCAAACGACGATTCACAATTACACACACACTCGATTTTCCATTAGCGGATCTTGGTGACGTAATGTTGCCTTATTAGTATAGTACGGCGGTGGTGTGCGGGGGTGGCGGCGCGGTGCGGTGGGGCGCGTAACGATGTTGAGGGGGCGGCGCGGGTGAGCGCGGGCGAACAGTGCCGCTGAGTGCAGCGCCGCAAGCGGACGTTGTGTGTGCGCTCCCTCTTCGAGACAATCTCATGCCAAGTTCAAGCGCGGACATCGAACTTGCATCACTACGAAATTATCCCTTCGGCGTGCATGAAATTTATATCTTCAATTAACATTACTCTCAATTATAATTATAAAGAGCCTCAAGTCGCGGTTCTCATTCTGTGATCATCCAAAACCGACTAAAAATAGGTTAGCGTTTGTGTTATAAGCGTTTTGGAAGCGGTAATAAAAGTGTGAGTAACAAAGTATTGTGGCAATTGAGGACTTGATGTGGGCGAGCGTGGGGGTGGTGTGATGGCAGCGAAGCTGGTGGCGGACGCGGAGTAGCTGAGTGGCGGAGTGGCAGCCCTAGCAGCCCCAGTACCATCGCTGCCGACCGTTGCCATGCATGCACATCAGGTACGTCATCCTGTGGCGTCCCTCACTCCTCAGCTTACTTGTAAAATTAATTAAATTTGTATGAGCGATGCGATCAACTTTCAGTTTTATTTCAACAGATGCGAGTTTGTGTTGTGCTTAGCCGCGCTCCCCCCTTGCCTCCTGCAACAGCCGCTTTATGTCCTTTTATTATTTTTATTTTTCTTATTAGGATGAGTAAAGCGTAGTACTTTAAAATTTCCCTTAATTATCGGTATCTTGCGATGAGGTTTTGGTTTTTCTGTTTCGTACCTTCTAAAGAAAAAGATCAATTAATTTTAAGTAGGTGCCTACTTTTCATTCTTGATAAAAGAATTTAAATTCTGTTTGCTAAATTGAGCATCGAACATACGAAATAAGCTTATTCGTGAAGTTTTATTTTAATGAGGAAAAGAAAAGTTCGAATGTAATCTCCTTATGTTGAAAGGACTGTTTTGTTTTCTTTCTTACTTAGCTTCAAGATGTCTTCGATCCAATGTTCAATACAATGGTACATTACACTAAAATAAAATTTCCATAAACAATAAAAAAAACTTCTTGATCATATCTTTAAACTTTCTACGTTGAATACGGTTTTAACATAAGACAAGAAAATAGGCGCCCACTAAGCTCCCTTTCAATACAACAGATCGTTATGTGTCACCGTTAAATCGTGTACATCGCCGGTTTGATATTTACCCCGACAATTCGTGAAGATTCGACAAATTGCATATCAAACAAATTAATTAATAAACGATGTGTTTGTCAACACTTTATAGAGGACACTTCACACTGTCATATTCTGTGCAGCCAATAAAGAATCGCGGAATGATTTAACGGGCACAGATGACAATACTAGCATTGCAAACTGAAATATTATTTAACACGTCAATTAAAAATGACGGTATGCAATTTAGGTTGTCCCTTCAACTTAGGCATATAACAAATGCGCGATGTACACGATTCGTCGGCAACATACGAAAAGTGGTGTTAGTCGGGCTTGCGTGTTTACATGCACCATCCAGCACGCGTGGGCGAGCCGGTCGCCACAGAACTCCGCTACACCCGCGCCCTCCAACGACAATGTCGCTTGCATTACCGGCAACATACCTAAACTATTTATTGACATCAAGACTTTGATCAAGATTTACATTTGGCACAGCCCTACGCGATCGCTTTTCTATAATAATATATTTAATCTGTGTAAGAAATCTACACTAAGGGATTGCTTGGCTTCTTAAGTAACCATCACGTTTACTTACGCTGCGTCGACTTGTTCCAATACAGTTGATTAGATCTTTCCGTGGTTTAATAACGAACATATAAAAAAAATGCGAATTGCAGCGATAACAGAAAGTGACAAAACATAACCGTTGAGGTCACCTTGCTACGTCTTCAGGTTTCATTCACCAAGTAAAGCAGGGCGAAAATATTGTGGACATTTTATACATAACCTCATAACCACATTTTGATGATATACACGGAATTTTACCCCAGAACTACACTGCGCTGACTGTATCAATCCATACTGTGTTCTCTTACGTTTCCTATGAAAAAAATAGTGACAACAATAATAAAATAACTGTCACAGTGGTATTCTACGCTTATAATGAGTCATAAAAATAGTTTACAGTCTTTAATAATTTAGTTATTATCGTTAAACATACGTAAATTAATACGATTTAATTCAAAAATAATATAATTTTTAAAGCTACTCCGATGATTACAGACTGTGAAAAAAAACATGTCATCTTCCGTAACGGATAAAGAGATGTGTCACAGTTTTAGTGAATATATGTACAGTCAGCTGCATAAATATTTAGAAATATTATAAACTTTTAACATATTTTAGTTAATTATTCGGTTTTTTTTTTTAAATTTTATTTTATATCATAGATTTAAGAGTTTATGTATTATAAGTATATATATGTATAAGGATGTAAATAATTAATAAACTTTTATATGCATTCAGTATCAAAAATATGTATGTAGGCCAGCTTTCGTATTCTTCCGATAATGATGACATGTTATTGATGTATTTTTGCATTAGTATTTTTGAAACCAAAGACCTATAGAAGTTTCTAAAGTTTTGTAAATGCTTACAAATTTATGTAGCTGACTGTACATAGTTGATACCACATAATATTACAAATGTAAAATTGGACGGATGTTTGTTTAATATTAACCACGGAACTTGAGAACGGAATTTGGAATAGAGATGACATGCCTTAAATAGCGCATAATTAGTTTTTTTAGTTCTAATCGGATGGAGACAGGAGTTATATCTAGATTATTAAATAAATAATATGTACTAAGATTCTGCGAGCGGCGCCAATTGATCTTTCGACCTCCGAGATAAGTAAATCATAGAGCGCATAGCTTGGACGTGTTCAGTGGCTCGGAATTGAAGTGTGTTCGCTATTGTATTTGCAATTATAATTTGTCTTAGACTATGTTAGGCGCCTGTTTTATACACAACATGAACAAATTAAAATAATTAATAACGACGTAACGTGATGAGCATTCCAACTAAGAAAACGGGGCATTAACAATTCATACTTATATAAAAACTGCCCTAAGTTTGGTTAGGTTTAGTTTAGGTACCTAGGCCTTACACTACATAGAATTTCTTCTATCTTGCTATGTGACATGTCTTATTAAATACCTGGCTATATAAAAAGATATTTCTAAAGCAACTATAGTGATTATTTATGAAAACAAATAAATTATCGGTATTTATTTGTAAAATCCAATAGTTTTACATCACGAATCTTTGCATTGTTGTTTTTAATGCAAGATGCAGATTACGAATGTCTTGGAAACTTAACTTAAATTTTTTTTATTAGTAGCCTATGTGTACTTCCAAGTTCTAAATCTATGCAAAATTTTAAGGAGATTCATACAACCGTTCTGCAGATACCATCTAATCGAACATATGCATTTATAATATTAGTAAGATTTTATTTGGTCGGATTTTATTTGAGCACCCACTAATTTTTTTAATCGTTACTTTAAATGGTTGTGCTATATTTGGATGCTATAAGCTGCATAATTAGCTATTGTTCTTTGTATCTTAGAGTATGGATTGTCCTTCGCTCGGCGCCCTCTTGCCGCGCCCTCCTAAGGGCTAGTACACACTGGAAACTTTATCACATGCAATAGAAGGTCGACAAAAACTTTTTTCTTCTTAACTACATACATATATAAAATTAAAAAATTACTATTAGTTTTTTTTAATTTTAAGGTTTCAGTAACTATTTGAAAATTAATATTCCTTGTTAAGGTCTAAGTTTGTGATAAGATTACTACAATAATCGAATACCGGAATGTGAATCAACAACCACTGAGCTATTGGCGTTTCAGAAAATTTCAAAACATCGTAATTCCAACCATTTTTTAATGTTTAGTTTATCTAGCATCAGCGACCTAAATACAGACTTGAACTGCATTTTTTTAATTAAAAACACTGACCTGCGATGACATTGTTGCGCTAGTGTGTCCGCACCCTATCACTATTGCCACCACAATCCTGAGCTAGTCGCCCTCTTAACAATTTATTTACTCTCTTAGCAATCTCGATAAGGTTTTTAACGATCGATACTGACGACATAGATTTATTTTCCACTTGATGTTACTCGCGAATTCGTCTGCATGGAATTAAAAAAATATCCTTTGTTATTCCAGCATACATCACCTACCTTCCAGTAAATGTACCGCCAAAATCGGTCCAGCAGTTTCGGAGATTAAATAAAAATTAAAAAAGAAATTAGTGTTTCGTTAAATACTTTAGTACTGATTAATACTTTATGTGTAAGAAAGTTGTTACAATTTTATTTCGATATTACACGCAGACACTCCATTTTTAATAACTCAACATTTATATATAGTTTTTTTGACATACTAAGCGATGTTTGGTGGTTACTTAGCGAGCCTTTGATGGATATTTCGCGTGAAACATGCTAGCTGTGGGTTTCCACTGCTGAAACATCTGTACAAAAACATGTGTCTGTTTTTCTTCAAGTATAGAGTTTATCAGTAAGGGTTAATAATTTACTTAAAAATACTTTTAACGTTATCCCATAAATACGAAAAGCAACGTTATACAATTATATACCAAAGTCCCTATATACTTGTATGTATATAATCGTGAATTATTTACACACTTTGATTAAAAAAAGAGTTCCAATGTAATGGAATTCTCCCAGGGAAGCTCTACATTCCTTTCTTCAATTTAACGTACGCAATAACAAAGGTTACTCCAATATTTACCAACATAGTAACAATAAGGTTTATTTTGTTGTTATCAAACTGTTTGTTACATTTTAATGTCAATTACAAATACATCAGTTTATTACTTTTTATAACAAAGAGTTTTTTTTTTGTGGCTATTCGTATTTTTGGAGCAGAAATTCTTAACACAAATGCTGTCTTAATAAAATTATTAGCGAAGAGCTTCGACCAACATCTCAAGAAGCTCTCGCTACACAGTTGGATTAAGGGCCCGAAACAAAACGCAGTTATCCTAGAAACCGCGCGCATCGTGAGAAGGTTCCTGTCTCTGCAGCCCTCACCACTGGTTGTTTGAGTCATGGAATTCCGCAGCCGGTGGTGTTCTGTTTTTAATATATGTCGAACATCGTGGTGATCTTTGAGAGAGGCTTATGCCCAGCAGTGGGCGTCTTATGGTTGAAACGAACGACGTCTACGACGATTGATTAGATGGATAGATGTTTGTTTGAAGGTTCTAATTTGGTATACATATAGAACATAGTCGTCACTTTCATCCTTTTGTAGTCGAGTTTAGTAGAATCCTTGTCACTTGGCTACGGAGTTACAGAAAAGTCTGTCCAAAATTTTAGTCTCTTTGTCCAGTGATTTGGGCTGTGCGTTGATTTACCAGATACTACCTGACGTCAGCGACTCCATCCGTGCGGAATTAAAAAAACCTAATTAGTAGCATATCTCTTCTTCCAAAATATCTTCTACATTTGTGCCGAATTTCGTCAAGATTCATTGAATCGTTCCGGAGATACCTTCTATCAACATCCATCCATCCATCTCAACTTTCGCATTTATAATATTAGTAAGAAGAAAGATTCATTCGTTTATTTTAGACTTGCAAAGGTAGAACTCTTTGAGTAATAATTGCATATTTGGGTACGTAGTACTGTTGGCTGGTTATTTTTGCAATGCGCTCTCCGATATTCTAAAGAGGGATGCTAAAATAAGTATTATTTCTCGTTATTTTCCACTGAAGCTTGCCAATTTATGCAATCTCTTTTGTGACTAGATTCGCTGTCAGTAAGCAGATTATTAAAATACGTCTACGATGTATTTTATAATAGAGCGGAAATATATTTCATTATAATTAAGTACGGTATTGCTTTCCTGTCGCAGAGGAATACACGCGTACTCCCAAAGCATTCTTACTTAGATTAAAAATAAATTAGGATACGTCTTTTCTACCTAACTATATGTATACTACAGTCAAAACATAGCCTGTTCTCACTTTTAATATGTTTATTAATATTAAAATATCGCATACAATACAGTATAGAATTGAAGTTTAAGTAATGAAAATAAATAAAATGAAAATTCAAAAGGAAATCAGGTCTCAGCTGATTGCGGGAAAAATCAACGCCATCTATCGGTACCTTGTCGATTCCATCTTGTTGAGAGTAATGAAAATTGTCAACAGATGTCGCCCTCCGTTAATATTCGTAACGTTTGCGTGTTTAGCCTTTTGTAAAGTGGATTCGCCAATAATGTCCTCGTCCTTTATACTGCTATCCATTCCAATTATAGATATTTAAAGTAAAAGAGAAATAAATACACACAAGTGTACAAACATTCATTTATGTTTATATTATTTAATTAATCTAAACGTAAGTTTTTGAAACAGAGTACCTACACAATACTTTTAAATGTTACTTTACCAATGATAGCATTTCCACTAACATTTTCCGGAATCCAGCCCGTCTATTGTTGAAAACAATAAGATCTATTGAGTGGTTTTGAGCTTATCACGTTCAAACAGACGCGGACGGAGTCCCCTTGTTTTGAATCATAAAGTTTAAGAGTTTAAACGTGCTAATCTCACAAACTGCAAATCGGATTAGAAAAAATCTTTTTGCTGGGGATAGTCTAATTATTTAGGAATTATGTAGGGTACACATTACGCTAAAAATTTAAGGAGCTAAGCAGAATGAGACTTATCAAGTGTGTGTAACTCACGTTTCACGTAAGTAACTAGCGTTTGCCCGCGACTTCGTCAGCAGAATTAAAAATTAGTATAAGTAGCTCCCGCATACATCAGTTAACTTCCAGTCAAAGACTCCTCAAAATCGGTGTAGCCGTTTCCAAGAATTTTAAAATTGGTTTTATAAGCACCGCAAATACATAACGTTCGCGAAATATGATTTTTTTACGTTGCTATCAGTCACTCCAATGCTATTCTGCTATGCTGTTGTAGATATATTATAGTCTTTAATCTGCCTGCCTTTGACTCGTAACTTAAAGGTGTAGACAGACTAGAGACTTAGGTCGTAGCCGGACTAGCAATAGGTGTAGTTGTTATAATTAAGCTAATATACGAAATTCTTGCATGATGAATCGAGTGTGTCAGAGTCATTACGCGGCGTTAACATATGACTCACGCTGCGCCCTCTGTCGGGGGCGAGGGTCGGCACGATTACACGCTTGTTGCCTCTCGACGGCTTTGGTTGCGACTTTAATCGATATGCAGGAATACATGCGAATATACAGTAAGTTTCCACTGTCCTAACCTCTACGATGAAGTATTATTAAATATATAAAAATTTTAAGGAGAAATTCCGATATATCTCGCGGGTAACAGACGGTTATATTATATTAAACGATCCTTAGCACACCTACAATTCTACCGGATGTTTTTTCTTTAAATAAATATTGAATCAAATCGTGCTGCAAGAAATACTGCAATTTTAACTTGCAAAGCTCATTTCATGTACAAACATCCTGTAGCAGTTTTACGCTAAAGGTTTTTTACAAATCGTAGTCCGTGCTATTACTCTTGTTTACTTTAAATTAGAAACGACTGAGCTTGAATTTTTTCCGGAAAATCTATTAAGTATTCGTGTTTGCAAAAAAGTTGAAGTTCAAAGTACCAAATGATTAATAAACATCTATATAAAATGACGCTATAAGATTTGTTCGCCGAATTAATTAGGTTTTTATTTTATGGAAAATTTCGATTTCTTTATACATTTGAATAGATTTGCTGTGATCCGGCACGACAATGTATGTTGAACTGTTATATATTACATAATGTACTCTGCTTACATTTTATAATCAAAGCATTGTCTCTTTATCATTATTCCACGCTATATGGCGTCAGCATAACAAGTTTTTGCACTCCAGTCGTCAATACCCCATTAATAATGTCGTACTTCATGCAATACATCCATCTCTTCCAGACCAACCGATGTACCTCATTCGTCTTTAAGAAACAAATAAAAAAACTTAACACTTTCAATACCCACCGATTCATTTTAAAAACTTTAATACAAAAAAATCATTGTAGCATTGAATGTGTTAAAATGTGCTATAAAGATACAATATGATTATGACCTTCATAGTCGTTTAAATAGTTTGGCCTACATTTTGTTCTTACTCTCAAGAATCTGATTGTTACGTATACAGTCGATTTAAATCTTTGTCATATCAAAACGAGTAAAATACGCTTCTTTAGTCAAAATTATATTAAAACAATGATAAAAATATGTTTCAAACGGTAATATTAGTACCAGAGACCCTTGGTCCGAGACACTGTTGTAGCTCTTAGTATCGATTTAGTATTAGAACTTGAACTCCTTCTTCCTGTACTTCATCTTCTCTATTTTAGTTAGGTAAGTCTCCTGTAACCTTTTAACTTCGAGATGCCAATGGGCAGCGATATTTGCGAGATTGGATGGTACAATAAATTACTTAAATTATAAAAAAAATAACACACTAGGCTACTAGGATTTACCTATAAAAATGGCATAAGTTGGTTATAATAGCAAAGGCATGGTTAGATATACATATAGTAACTGTTTATACAAGTAACGACTATTCGTTATCCACCTATCTTCCTCCTTAAGTTAATCAATATTGTAATCGTTCATAGCTTCTTATGGTTTTGTCAGTTTATTAACTAGTTGCACCTTTACTTACCGCAGCTAAGTAAAGCTAAGTTTGAAACCGATTGAGGTAAGTTGGAGCCAAGTTTAAACAACTTTATATTGAAAGCAAACAACCAGGGGCGGAATTGCAATTTTATTTTTTGCATTTAACCTCACAGTAGCTCAACGGCTTCGCTTTGCTTTTGAAGAACTTGAAAAGTTATTTAATTTATGATATTTCTTTTTGCTCAATCACATTTCTTTACCCATAAAGATGAAATACCTATAAAGATATACAGGATGTTTTAAATTTCAATTATACGATACTATATAGTTATATAAAGGGGGATTTTTTTATATTACATGTTACTTTAAGGAGAAAAGGTAAATTGGTAAGCCTTAAGGCTAGGTCAAAGTATATCTCGAGGGTTTTCTTTGACGGGTTTATTCAGCAGGTTACATTGTTTTTGTTATTTGACAATGACAGATGATGTTTACATTCCAGATGGCGTTAGTAGAGGAGGCGGGTTCCGAGGACCCGGAAGTGCTGCTCAACGAGTGGCTCGGCGAACTCAGCGCCCTCACAGCGGTCAGTGTAATATTAATATAATAAAATCTACTCATTCGATAAAGAGAATTCATCTGCAATAAAGTTTCTTAAAAATAATTTCGTTAAATGATTCGGAATAATTTTTGTAATCTTACTAATAATATTAATTGAAAAGTTTGGATGTATGAATGTTTTAAAATAACTTAAGAACAGCTGAATGGATTTTAATGAGATTTGAAAAAGAGATAAATAACAGGATTATTTATGTTAGTCCCGGAATCAGTACTTGTTTCGGCAGTACATATCCAAAAATTGGAATGACACAGAGAAGATTAGCATGGCGACACGCAAAATCGTGTAGCTTTCCACATTTTTATGTTCCGGTGCGTTCCTTTGGAGATCCCGGGACCCTCGCAGTCGCATTTGAGGTTGGCCACCGACGGGGTTTTAGTGAGGAACAATCTCACATAACTCGTCTTTCCCCCAAAAGGCAGGGTATCTTACGAAGATTTTCTCCCGATATAAAAAAAGTCCAAGAATCAATCTTCGAGAAGAGTCCAACTACGTATTTAAAACTATCATATTCACGGTTTAAAATTAGTATAAAAGGATAATATCATCAGAGTCCAATAGCTTAATATACTTTATATCAGTTTGCACTCGATTGACCGGATATTCCACGTAAAGTTATCTAAAAATGCTCAAAGTTAGAAACTAAATAATTGAGTGTCGCCCTCTGTCGGTTAAACGTAGCAGCCAGCATTATACTAGTTTCACACGAGGGTAGAACAATTGGTTGAACGCATAACTCCGAGACAGAGCCACCTAGAAAGTTAAACTATATCGTTAAAATAGTGTAGTGTAGAATAGTTTTGTCTAGGAGGAGGGGCGTTATCGCAGTTCAAACAATTGTAGTACTGCTTTGTCTATTGTTCTGTCCTCGTGTGACCCTAGCCTTAACTCCGTCCACTCGCATACTAATAATGTTCCCGTTTATTTATAAGGTTTCCGAATATAGACCAGACTGTACTGTAATTAAATTTGCGGTGCAAAGTTCCGAGTGGCATCGAACACGGCTAACCTACCATCATTAGAACAGACATAGACTGCACGTTACCAAGTCTTCTTAAACTCTGTTTCCACTGGCAAAAAACTTATACCTAATATCTAACTAATTTATTTATATATATAATTCTTCTGTGAGTGTGTATGTCACTGAACTTCTCTCAAACGACTGGACCGATTTTGATGAAATTTTTTGTGTGTTCAAGGGGATCTGGGAATGGTTTAGATTCACAATTTTCATCAAATATTAACTTCATATTAATTTATTCAAATTAAAGACGTGTAGACAGGACAACGTCTGTCGGGTCCGCTAGTTTATATGCACGAATGTTAGTAGAATGTGGAATATATACAGATACACGTACTACTAATAAAGTTTTTTTTATAATTCCGCACGGACGAAGACCCGGACCACAACTAGTGATATGCGAAAGCTTAGATGGATGAATGTTTTTTATTAAGTATCCCCAGAACAGTAAAACGGATATCGGTGTAGCATCATAGATGTAGAACATAGTCTGGAAGAATACTTAGGCTAATTAAGTTTTTTTTTTAATTTAGCACGGACGGAGTTGCGTGTTAAATATAGTGCATGAATAAATTAAAATTGAAGTGTCAATAGCATGGACAGTGCGCGGTTAGATACGATTGTAGAGGCGAGGCACATCGCTTAAGCATACATCCGATTTCCGTATCAGGCCAGCTCTTATTAGAGTGCAGATAAAACAAAAAAACCGGCATCCGTCCGTCCGTACGTATCGTATAATCACTACGCATAACATCTGCGTACGCTTCCATAGTGCCTCATACACACATCTTGTATTTTTTTCGACGACTTTTTCTGTATGTGAAATCTTTAACAGCTGTGTCTCGGCACGTTGCGCCCAAAAAACTCGTTCAGATCGACCAATGACGCGCCTCTCTCACAATCATCTGCCGTCCTTTTCATTATAAGTGTTTGATTTTTTTTTACCTTACTACTTGTGATGAATTTTAAACTTGATTTTCGAAAAAAAATTACAACAGGGACATTTCGGTCATGTGAGATGAATTTATTCACCTTCATTTTATTATACTTCATTTTGTTTATTTTCTAATTGACGTCAGAATTTGAATTTTGTCATTGACAGAATTAACAAAATTAAACAAAACATAAATGATTAAAAATCAAGATTAAATAAGAATTAAAAAGAAAGAAATTAACAATATTTCTTACTGGCCAGTATACCGAATCAAAGAGTTTGAAAGTCTGTTACCTAAAAAAAACATGGTGACCAGTGATAGTTGTTTATGCACAAATCTTATATGCAACACATGTGCATTATGATCGAATGTGTATTGCGGGTCAACAAACGAATTATTCGTCTCACTGGCGACGCTCGTACACAGCCGCATAAAAGCTGACCACAGCGAAGCTATTTGATTTGAAACTGGAAAGAGAACTTTTCAACAAGCTTACTATGCGAAACCCGATTTAATATGAAGCAATATCTTTCGCAGCGCTTTACATAGCTTGCGATATATTTTCGCGACTGAATGGTTGATGTCTCATACTGCCACGAAAGCGAACAAAAACCGAAACTTGTCTCGATCTACAAATGCGGATGTCACCGGTCGCTTCACTATTTCAGCGTTTTCAGGTGTCCGATCGCTCGTTTGCCTTATGATATTAAAAAAAACATACAATTTACAGTAAACAAAATATAACATAGAAGACATTCTGTTTCGTTTTAGCTTTGCTTTGTTGTTTTGTGCGTAACTGTAGTTTCCGATTGCAGGGATTCTTGTATTAATTAATGCTATCCCTTTCATTCTCTTTGACAAACAGAGACAACTACACAATTGTCACGCCAGTTTAAATCTATATTAACGCTTCGCTTTTGTTTCGCTTTCGCTGCAGTGCTAGAGCTTGATACATGCATTGAAACGACTTGAATAAATTGGTCTTCAGTTACGTCTGTGTATAAAAAATGCTACCGTTTTAAACTCGGCCGCCTACTGCTTTGACGCTTTTCGCTTACCTAAGCTTTTTTATCCAGTTACGTGTTACCGTTACAAATGCTTATTGTCCGATTCAATTTTTATATATGTCACCGAACGACTATAAATCAATTCAGTTTATAATCGGCCCAGGAAAATTATTACGTTAAACTTTTAGCGAAATAGTGAACAATATGCCTAGTCAGATAACAAACTAACGAAGTTCACAATCTATCTGTAACATATAGATTATGTGATTCGTAGAAACTACCGTCGTTCCACTATATAAACACAATCAATGTTTGAAATCATTTTGTTATCAAATACATAAATAATAATAATAACTAAGTTATGTTATCGCGTCATATAAATGAGGTAAATACTTATGAAAGCTTAAAATAAATCCTTCTAATGTTATAAATGCGAAAGTTTACATTTACGGATGGATGTTTAAAGATATCTCCGGAACGGTTTTAGGGATTTTAATGCCATTTTGCACACACAGTCTGAAAGAACACAGGCTACTTATTGAGTTTTTTTAAGCGCGGACGGAGTCGCAGGACATTTAGTCATAGATAAAGCTGCATATTTAGCAGTTGACATCGTAGACTGAGCAATATATGTCTTCAGTCTGGTGACATATCTTGCTTTTACCAAAGTGGGTATAAAATTAACTAAATTTAATTTAGTTTTGGATAGAAGCCAAACGATAAAACCATACAATGCACACATTCGAGCTCTTGTTACAACAACCCCGATTGGGGCAGCCGCCCGCACCCACATCGCCCACTGGGAAACAGAGCAACGCGCTCAACAATGTCAGACATTGTTAAGTAATTAAATATTAGGAAGGGATCCCAGTGTGGGTAAGACTTATGAATACGTATACCACCATTTAATTAGGACAAATCCTAAACATTACTATGTTCCATCAACGATTTATAGGTTCTAAAATAGCAACTAAAAAAAAATTTGTAACTAGTTGTCACCCGCGACTCCGGTCGCGCCTATGTATTCTAGACTATGTACTACATCTTTGCCAAAATGTTATCAAGATCCGTTGAACTGTTCCGGAGATACCTTGTAACAAACATCCATCTAAACTTTCGCATTTATAAAATTAGTAAGATTTTAACCATGTGCAAACTATCAATTACTGGTATCATATCATACATATAGTACGTATAAGTATGTACTCATATATTTACTAGAATAGTACCAATTTTATTCTCCAAAGTGTAAATTCTCGGTGTGAAAATGAACTTTTATTTTAAAAGACACGTTCCACCAATAAAGTACAGTTCAATTTGATAATGCGATGTCGACGGCGTGAGGCGTGTATCACATACACAACAAACTAGTCTTTGACAATGATAATTTGATTTTAATTTTATCGTACAATCCAAATACAATTATTGGCTATCCGATAAACAAGGTTAGGTATTGTCAGATACTATTCTAGATTGTAGCTAAATGTTTAAAAAAATATTTCTATTAAAAAATAAACTTAACGATACGATTTAAGTTATCATGCTTACATAAACTTAATTGAAATATTGCGTTTAAAATAAGCTACGACATAAAATCTTTATTAACCTTTTACCTATTCCAACATATATTGATTTTAACCTATCCTGAGACTTAAACTATCATGGTTAACCTACATCGGTCCAACGCCAGATGTTTGTCGGATTCCGGACACCATTATAAAACGTCACTTTAATATCAAACTTGGCCATTCAACCATGTCACAATAACAACTAACAAAATAAGTTTAATGCTTACAAGAACTGAGAACTGTATTGAAGATCTGATATTAGTCGTTGTCATTCTAAATGATAGAAATTAAATCCCAAACGTGATTTCATACCGTTTTGCCGTAGGATTGCTATTAAATAAATAAGTGCTACTTTATATGGCAAACGGTAGGCGCTTGCAACGTCCGGTATGATAGTTTCACACGTAGGTAGAACAGTGAAGCAGAGCAGAAGACAATACAGTATTGAAATTGCTTCAAAACAATAACTTCTAATAAGTCACGTACTTATTAATTTTAGCACATTTTTGTTGATTTTACTATCGATATTCCTAAGGAAAATGTAACTTTGTACTTGTTTCGTTCTATCTTGACAAGCGTGTGCCTTCAAATAGCGGCATTGTATTCTCTAACTGCTCTACATCGTCGTGCCCTCGTGTTTACCAATCCGTAGCGCCGGCTGGCTTCGAGGCAGATGTCAGCTCGCTCCAATATGTGCTATTATAAGGCGCCACATCGCGGCTGATGACCGCAAGATAAAGCTACAATCAAGATTTACACCTGCACCACACAGTCTCGAAAGCGATGCGATACGTTTAATATGAAATTAGCATAGATTTACTTCAACGAATCGTTTAGAAAAAGCTAATAATATGGAACAAATTCAACGTTCCGTTTTTATTTTACGTATTCGCTGTGTAACAAGAGTTATATGTTTTCTATGAATTTTAATTTCTTTTTATTCATAGTAATTTTGTTATTAATCGTATCTATCAAATTTTAACAATACTCCTTTAAAACAAAAAAATAATAATATTAAAGCACATTTTTTCATTAAATGCGATAATAAATCCTAGCCACGATATAATCTGCGAAAATCATTACCTATTGCTAAGCTATTGTTTTCTATACTTTATGAACGAAATATACAATTTCCAATTCCCAGAAATGTTTAGAATCTATTGTAGGATATATTGTAGAAGTATTTAAATCTAGCAAACAGGTCGAGAGATTTGTCTTGTTCTCTGTTGACGTCCATTCAATGGCGACCATTGTGTTTGTAACAGTTTCATTGTAAATTGTATGTCATTTTCAAACTAATTCCTTTCTTAAGACAACAACGAGCTTCGACTTTTTCTCTCTCTTTCTCTTTTTGTTAATTTAGTAAAAATAATGAATGGCCGAAAAGAATAGTATTTACTAAACATTTTATGTTTAATCGCCGATTACGGAAAATCGTACAAATTACTCCGATGATCTGGTCAAGGGTGGTTGGTTACTGGCACTATCAGGTATGTATATAAAAAGGAACGTTCTAATATTAATTTAAAATTATCGAATTTGAAATTTGATAAAAATAATTAAGACCGCTTATCTCTTGAATCATAATGAGTCAAAACAATATTGTTTTACTATTGTTACAACAAAATGAGCAAACTAAGTATATTGTGTAAAAATTACTATAATATTTTCGCACTGTATTACTTGGTGAATGAAATCTGAAGCCGTAGCAAGTTGACCTCAACGGTTATGTTTCGCAATTTGACATTACGTTTTTAACTTTAGGTATTACAGGAATTATGGTAGTTTCGAGAACGACGATGTTAGGTATAACCTTAACTCTAGGCCTTGTTAAGTACGTGAAACTATTAAATGCCTATATTTTAATGGTGTAGTCAAATATATTGATTGATGTGGTATGATAACATTAATACAAATAAAGAGTGAGTCGACGGCAGTGGCAGAGGCGGCAGGTGTGCCGGCGACTGGCTCAAGATACCGTCGAGATGGAATCAGCGCTCGTAAATATAATTTAATAGGCCCAATGTCAAAGATTCCCGTTAAAGCGAAATTTGAATGGCGGTGATTATGTGGCGTGGCGCGGCGGGGCCAGGTGGCCAGCCTGGCCGGGCGCAGGTGTGGCCAACCACGGCCACCTGTTCCAAAACATTTTTTGCTTAATTTTTTTCATCTCTCAGCCTACGAAGCCGTGGCGGAAGTGCGCACGCACCGGTCACCCCCCGCGCGTCCACCGCCCGCCCCACCCCGCACGCGTCACTTCTCCGGCACAGGAATAGAATAATGATAACAGCATTACTTACTTATCGGGCCGCAGGAAAGGAAAGGCGCCTTTTATGCGTTAAATGTCTAATTGCGATAACGGACGCACGAGACTGCGACTGCAACTTTATCGATATTCCAACATTCACTGCAATATTTACAATCAATGACAAAACAAGGGAACACTTACCCCTCGTCACAACGTTGTTATTTTTTATTGAGTCCATGAATAATGCGGCCTCGGCGAGGCTCTAGCGGACAATATGAATAATTCGTTCTAATGAATGTTTACGATTGTATCGCACGCAGTAAGCCACGCGTATAATAAGCTGAGCCTGCGACAAAAACAACACATGCTTGTGTTATTTGTTCTCCACCAATAAGATGATATCGATTAAGTCAGAGCTTTCATATGTTGATTTGGCCTACATATATCAGCGACAGTAGCGTGCGAATCAAGTCCTATGTATATGGCGCTTTGAGAGATAGGAGTGCCTTCACGCAGTTAAGGCGCTTGATAGTAGAGGTGGGGCCTAATATGATGATACGAATAAGCAGACGGTAGCGATTTCGCTAATGCGCTAAAGTTAATAAAGAAGTGTTTGTTATTTAAATTTCAAACAAATTACTACTTACTACGAATTCTTGAGTAAATCTAATCTAAATTATTTTTTAAACTGATGATAAGAAGTTCCGTACTAGATGCCGATTGGCGCGTCGGCACAGCGCGGCGCCTCCAACAACATACAGCCTATTTCCACCTAGCTACTACTCGTCAAGCAGCTCTGACTTTTTCTCTTTTTATTAAAAAAGTAACATATTGTTTTGATAATAATAATTATAAAAACGTTATTATTATTATGTTATTTTATAGGAATCGTTCCCTCAGCAGAGATGTAGGGCACACGACTAAATACAAAAAAGGTCACGCGCGGCATTCTGCTTAGTGGAAATAAGGGCTAAGTTAACATCTGCAGCAGTGAGTGGCGCAGCACACAGCGCACGCCGCGCGCCGCACACAACGCGCCGGAACCATACGCACGTGCTGCGCGACGCACCGTACCCCCGCCCCGCGCTACCCGCACCCGCATACACACACCCCGCGCGCCCCTACGTCGCGCTTACCGTACCCCGCTTCGCCGCACCGCCACCCGCGATGCCGTGTCACCGCCCGCTCTCCCGCGCTGCTCGTATTGTAGTGCAACTTGGTTGGTTGGCCTGGCCAGTTTAGTATAGTACTAGCGGCGACGGCGTGCGGTACACGCGGAAAGTTGCAATCAGTCGCGCCTTCTTTGTTCTGTTACACTTAGATCGATTGTGAAAACGAAAGTTTTGCGAATATTGTCATCGTACGAAGTGAGCGGGCGAGGCCGTTCTGCGGTGTTTATACAGAAATCGTAAAATAAAGCGGATCGCGCACGCTCGCTGCTTCGTCGACGGGAACGACTCGACTCGCAACGCACAGGATAACAAGTTTTCGTCTCGACTTGGGCGCGAGCGAATAGCGAAATCCCGTTCCCGGTGTAAATGAACGCCGACGAATTTGTGTGGACTGGAGCTGGCAGCGGGGGCGAGGCGCGGGGAGGCAGGCCGGCCTTTTGGCACGGTCGCAGTGGTCGGTGAGTCACACTTCGGAGCGATGTAAACGAAAACATGGACCTGCGAGTAGAATCCAGTAAGTGGAACCGCGGATTTCTGTCGACGCTGAACAGAAGCCTGCGGTTGGGCAGTGGCAAGGCGAGAGCCAGCAGTGACGCGCCCGCCGACACCGCCGGTACCGAACACACGCTGGACATGCTAGCGACGGTAAGTTCCCACTCAAGTACCACGCAACGCAACAGACGTTGTATTTACTCGCCTCGCCGACCTAACCTACTTCCCGCGAGTACTTCTCAAACGATAACTCGCACCTTATCATTACGTTCGATTGGATCGCGGCTCGCAAAGCGCTTTGCTCAACGAGGCGAGAACTCATAAAAGTTTGTAAAGTTTTTCATGGCGTACAAACACAATAATTTTCAAATGTCTGCCGTCGTAAACTTAAACAATCTTTGTTTTAAAATGTTGTATACATGTGGTATAATTTATTCGGGGCCCTTAAAGGAGGTGCCGTATGAATTGCATACGGAATGAAGCGGGACAATGCAATACAACGCCGCCGCTGCCGTCCGCCGCACCGCCACCGCTCACGATACGACACGACACGCTACGTGTACGTGACGAGATGTCGACTGTACACTGCATTGTAACAGATAATTAATTGTTAATGGCAAAGGGCCGCAGCACTCCCTTTGTCGCATTGTTACAAGCCCGCACTTCCAGTTAAATCGTAGTTTTATTTTAGCGAATTACAACCCTTTTTACCCGACTGACAAAGTGGGTAATGTTTGTAATAACTACTCATCACAAATACATAAACATACATATCAACAGATAAAGACAATGGTCCGTAGAATGCCTACAAACTTATTTATATGTAGGATACATATTTCATGTATAATATGCCATTTCAAACACGGAAGCACATTTATATGACATAAAATAAACAGTTTGAGACTGTTCTGTGTTATTACATCCTTTTGTACTGTTATAACCTTGATATATAAACACAGTAACTGGATTAAACAGGGGAGGGGATGTATAGGAAAGAGAAATAATCACTTTCCTATATATCTTCTCAACTTTCCATGAGAGGTACGGAACTCAGAACCAAACAGCGGTTACTACGCAGACCGTTTGCCACTTACTGTTTAAAAAAATCTATCTTTAACAATTAACAAAATAAGATAGGTATTAAGGTTTACTAATAATGAAAAATCAATTTTTATTATTTTAGTCGGGTAAATCATCGAAACGAGTGTAGTGATTTTGAAGAGTCTTGTACTGGAATTTCACTGATATATGCGGGTGTAACATAGTCTACTTCTTTTTAAACCGCGCAGCCGAAGTCGCGAGCAATCCTTAGTTGTAAATATAATTTGCTAAAAGGATAGGTTGTTTTATCATTGGCAGTAGTTACGAGAAAGTTTGTAATCAAGTTCATTCCGGTCAAGTGAGATTGTGCTACGTAACTAACTCTATTATTGAAATAGAATAATCAACATATTGAACCTCGGCGATTGTATTTGAAGTGTCATTGTACATATATAAGATATAGTTATAGTACATTCATAACTCATATAGATAGCCATTACTGGAATATATGAATCAACGATAGATTTATATCATGATGAATCAATCATAGTTTGTTGCAAAAATTAAGTTTTAAATAATTAAATAATGTCTTGGCTTTAATTGTCAAGTAGCTGTCGCCATAGACTCTGCGAGGAATAAAAAAACACAATTACTAGCCTATGTGTTCTTCTAGATTACGTTCCATATCTAAGCCCACTTTCAGCGAGATACATTCAGCCGTTCTGAAGATACCTTCTAACAAATATCCATATATGTAAACATTCAAATTTTTAGTAAGATTAATGACGGGTTAACAATAGAATGAAGCTTAAACGATATGTAGAAATATTATAAAATGTTACCAGAAAAACCTCCAACAATTATGATTGTTGTATGGTTTAAAACTGCCGAATAATTACGTATTGCAGTGGTTACGAGATCGAATTCGTTTAATCCTTCCCTCTACATACATAGTAAAATTTATTAGTCCTATTAAACCAATTTAAATTAACAAAAATATTTATCCAAACATTACATATAGCTCATTCGATGTTATCAAAATACTAAGAAATATACTTGCCTCAGATCAGTCTACTTTTAGGACGAGATATTTTACCGTACTAGACAGACTTCTTATACATATCCGACTCCACGATCACTAAACTGTCATAATCACTTTTTACAAGAACTTATTGCTATCCCTTACATTCTCTTTGAAGAGACCGAGATAACAATATTTTTGTACATGTGTTTCCGCAGAAAGTCATGGTTAACATGCATCAGAAATAAAATTCGATCGTGTCGCATTGCCGTTATGTCCTAGCAATACGGTTGACTTATATAAAATGTAAGAGTTATTCAACAAATCGCAAAAAAAGCGAAAGTTTGTGAATGTTATTCGGGAAGGTTCTGGACGTATTTATGGCGACATGAATGAATGAAGGATGTGGAATAGGCGACAAAGATGTGGGAAGAATTGATGGTCTACCTTCCCTTTTGTGTCACAAGCGAGTTGTTTACCAAATGTTGATATAATATGTCTTTCAGGGTCTAAGTGCGAATAGTGAGGCGTCTGCTCTACGACCGCTGGAGATAGTGGCACCCCGCATCGATACCTATCGCTTCTCTCTGGCCAACCTGGAAGACACACAGGACGCCGATCTTGACGCCATCCTGGGGGAACTCTGTGCCCTCGATACAGAGTACGACGATGAACTCACCAGGTTGTCTGCAGGTTAGTACTACTTTGCTTTAAACTAAGAAAAAAAACACGGTAATGTACGTAATAAAATCTATGAAAGTATTCGTCGGGAGAAAATATCTATTTTTTTCATCAAATCCACACATTGCGACATATAATACTGCGTGCTCTGATTCTGTGCAGTACAGCATTAAGCTTGCATTGGTAGTCACGCTGCAGTTTCAATGCCTTTTCATGCCGCAAAGGAATCCTCAAGTGGCGCCATCGCGCGACACTTTCAAAAGGTCATACGTGTCAGCGGCACTTCAGATGCCAAGCTTTCTTTACACTACACAAAATATAAAAGAACTAAATTAGATTTCTTATTCAAATATAGTTAACCAGAGACATACTAAAATTTAGCCAGTTTTCTTAACGATATTATAAATTCGAAAGATTCGATGGATGTATGGTTGTTTGTTACCGTGGAAATCAAACAGCTAGGATCTAGATGCAACTTAGAATAAGATGTCTTTAGTAAGCTACCTACATAGATTTTAATTCCGTGTGTAAGTGTCGCGGGCGACAGCTAGTTTTTATTAACTGCAGTTTTATTTATTCTGTTCTACATAATTTTAATCCTGCAAAGTGAAGGTAGATTAAAAAGATACATTAATATTTTTATGCAGTCGCTGAAGGATTTGGGACGGTCGTTCTGCGAAGGTCATGTTTACGAAACTGACTATGTAACACTGTACACGACACAGAGATACGACTCGAGCTTTTGTCGATTATTAAAAAAAAACATTAAATCGTACGATTATTCAGCCATGATAAATGTCAGAACGTATTGAGTTTTGCAACTTATGCTCCGGCAATGGAAACTCACGGTTATAATAATTTTAATACATAATTTACTCTTTGACTATTACCGTGGCTACTTCACGGTAACCATTGGTATCTGAGACCAAAATGTCCATATGGTTATCTCTTTTCTGACAAAGATAATGAGAGGAGATTTAGATTACAAAAACCAACAGGATATAAAGTTGAAATTAAATAAGATTATTTTACACCAAAACGTGAGCAAACTATTCATGGCATCATTAACATTTTTAATCATTCACCCCTTTTAGAATACACGGCGATTCAGAAAGAGAGGGCGGAAAGTGAGGGGGCCGAGAGTGAGAGGGGGGCAAGGGCTGAGGGCGGCAAGGAGGGCGCCGAGGGAGCGGGCGAGCAGAGGGCGGTCGGCAGGACCGACTCGCCCGACAATGATTCCGCATTTAGTGACACCGTAAGCCCCTTTTTGTACCATTTTGAGCAATGCCGCTTTCTAAAACTCCCTTTCATGTCTCCGGCAGTCAGTTTGCCATAATGAGTATGTTCACAGATGGAAAAATAATTTTAATGAGTCATATGATATGTAGCTTAGTTAGGGAAATACATGTAACAGGTAAAAACTAACAAAATTAGTGTTTCTAATAAAAGAGTTTTTAATCAAAAAACAAAACAAACACCTATATAAATGGCTCTAATCTATTTTACACAAGTTTAAAAAAAAACTTGCATTTAAAAATAATCTTTTGCTTGTGCCCTTTAAATTAAATTCAAGCAATTAATCACCAGGTTGAATCTTACCTAATTTAAACACACTTGAAAAAGCAATTCTTTATTAATTTCACATAGAATATATTTTCTTAGTAAATTAATAAAAGATATACTAGGAAATATTGCAATATTTTAAGTAACACTAAAACATTGAAAGTAATCTCCTTGATATAAAAAAATGACTAAGGTCAAACTATTTATAACTTAACTTTTTCGATGCATTAGATTTATTAATAGACATTCGCTTTCAAGTTATATCTATAGAAAAAGTCTGGTTGTACGCATGTCTTACGTACATATTCCTTGTATTTTAGGTATCAATGTTGTCCAGTGAGTCTTCAGCTTCAAGCAGCAACAGCGCCAAATGTAAAGCCATGAAGCTGAACCTTCAAAACAACCAGAAGGTAAGCGGTCGTCTAGTAATACAATATACACGATAACATGTTGCTTTGTCAAATAACGCAATTCAAATTATGTAACAGCTGCCTCCAGCTTCGTAAAAAATGCCCACAGTTGAGCTTTAACCTGTGAGCTTTTTGCACAGATTTGTAGAGAGCTTCTTTGGTGGTGCAGGAATAGGTTTTGGGGATACTTTGATAAAACAAGAGTTTAAATTTTTATCACAATAGTAAAGTTTTTTTTTCTAATACTTTAACAGTTTACTAAACTTTGTCCCTTTTTTTCAACAGAAATAAACTTTCCAAACCAATAGAATAAACTTTACACTCTCGTCTACTTTACAAATTAGTTGAATTAATTATATGATGCGGGCGAAGTCGGGGATAACAACTAGTTAAATGTCTTTAACGTCGATTGAGGCTATTGCGTGTATCCCTCACCATTGATGTCCGTGACATTTAAATTATAATTAATTATCAAACATAAAATATAATTATGCTTAATATTAACTTAGATTAGGAATAGATAAAGACAAGCCTAACTAAATATTAGATATTTTTATAATATTATAATAAAAATAAATAATAATTAAGTAATCGAAATAAAACACAAGAAATCTAACTACTCTTCTAAAATACTCTGAAAGAATATATAAATTAAATAACACCTGAAAATTAGTCAATTAACCATGGGTTTCTGAGACTAAAATCTTCGTTACAAATATTATTGCTATCTCTGTTTTGTCAAATATAATGACAAGGATGACGATATGCAGAGCTTTAGTTCTCAGCAATCCACAGTTAGTTTTTAGGCGATTATAATGTATGCACAAACCAACATACAAACATATTACTATACTTACTAATTGTTTGATGATTCGCTCAGGAAAACAGCACAATATGATGTTTAATTTTACTGTAATTTCTTACAGAAGGCGAACAAGATTATGCTTGCATTAGAACGCATGCGCGAAGCTACTGTTAAGAAGCTCTTCATCAAAGCTTTCTCTAGTGATGGTTCCACCAAGAGTCTGTTGGTAGACGAGAAGATGAACTGCGGCTGTGTCACCCGCCTCCTTGCAGATAAGAACCATGTCACCATGGAACCAAAGTGGGCCATTGTGGAACAACTGCCCGATCTACATATGGGTAAGTACTCTGAAACTTGTTTTTTATGCTTTTTTAATATAAACAATAAACTTTTTTTAAATTATCTATCATATTGTTTCCATTTAAAATATTTGACAAACTTTAAGGACAAAATGGCTGTAATTTTACAAATATTTATTTAAATTGTATTGCTTGATTTGAAAATAGTGTATAGTTCACTAGTTTAGAGTTAAAAGATACATGAACTATTTATTAATCATTTAAATATTATTTTACTAATAATTGCTTAACATTACAGAACGTGTGTATGAAGATCACGAGATGCTTGTAGACAACCTGATGCTGTGGACTCGAGAATCCAAGAATAAGATTCTATTTGCTGAAAGACCGGAGAAGATATCCCTATTCCAGAATCCAGAGAAGTTTTTACTTAGTGAAGATGACAGAGGTAAAAATGTATACTATCTATTTAATCAACTGACAAAATGATTTTTTTCACTAGTATGCATGTTTTTATATATTATATATGTGGGTAAATGGCACTGTGAAAGCTTTGAATTTTCTTCATATCACTTTGATATTATTAAAGTAAATACAATGGTTAACTGTAAATATGTATTTAAATTACAGGTCGTTCTGTCGAACATGATGATCACTCAAGGCAGGTGATAATTGAGGAGTTCTTTGGACAGAGTGGAGGGACGTCTACACCTTCAGTGTCCGGCAACCCTGTACCTCAAATGGAGGGGATGCTGTACCTGAAGAGTGACACTAAGAAAGAATGGAAGAAGTATCGATTCGTTCTACGACCTTCTGGTAAGCAGCTAGCGAATTTACACATATTTATACCCATCTGATGAAAACAGTTACATCTTATGATCTGTTAATGTAACTCTTTTCGTCTGATGAGTGGATATTATTGTTTTTAAGTTTGTTTATGTGTATTAAAAGTTTATTTAATTATAAATTGTGATAAAACTAAGCGAATTTCTAAGATCGCATAGCGCTGGCGAAATGTTTGCTATTGCTTGCTGAATTGTTGGTCATAAGTTGCCTCTTCAATACTTGCAACTTAAATAAGAAAGAGATAAGATACATACGATTCTATTGTTTTTATATGATTTATCAGTTTGATAATTATTTCTATGCAGGAATCTAATTCATTGAAAATAATCGTTAATCCAATTTATTGCATTTTACGTAAATGTCATTAATATAGATATTTATTAAAGTTATTCAATTGTTTAGTTTAAATTTAAATATTTGTTAATTAAGCATTTCAATTATCTGCAGTATTAATTACATTTACAAATGATTGTGTTTCCATTAACCAATTCAAAAGTGTTACAATGTTTAATATGACATTATTGCATTGTCCACTTTAGGTTTATACTATTCACCGAAGGACAAAGTGAAGACGCTAAAGGAATTAGTTTGCTTGGCAACATTTGATTCTAACGAGGTATACGTTGGCTTGAACTGGAGGAAGAAATACAAGGCACCGACTGAACATTGCTTCGCCATCAAACATCCACGACTGCAACAGCCTAAGAGTGTCAAGTTTATCAAGTTCCTCTGCGCTGATGATGCCGGTACATTGGAGCGGTGGCTGACAGCCATGCGTATAGCTAAGGTAAATTAAAAAAAATTAAAAACCAAAAACCAGACTTACTATAGTATATACGAGCGGTCGCCCGCGACTCCGTCCGCGCGGAATTAAAAAAAAATGTTCTACATCTATGCCAAAACAAACATCTATTTATCTAAATTTTCGCATTTATAATATTAGTAAGATAAATGACAATCAAGGGAACAATACGGATCTAATGACATGATACAATAAAAAATAAAGTTTAGAGCTTAAAAGTAATATGTCACTGGCTTTACACTTTTAAACATATGTTTTTTACGAGTCTGGCAGTGAAAATCTACACCACGTTTTTCATGACTTAAAAATAGTGAAATGATGAACAAATTAAATAAGATATATGTAATAATGCTTTAGTAAATTATACATATTAATATTGTTATGATTTGGCAGCATGGCCGACAACTGCTGGAGAATTACCGCGCCCTGGTCGAAGAACTGACCCAAGATGACCTCGACCATCTCGCACATGCGCGATCTTGTTCTGTAAGTATATAGATTATATTATAAAACATAACATAAATATATCTATTTACTATTAAAACTCAACATCTGCAACTAACACAAAAGTTCTAGATAAAAAAGTCAATTGGAAATAATAAAGAATTAATTTAAATATATAAATATGAACCTTTTAAGTTGATTCAACAATGAAAATACGATTTTATTATTTTTAAACGATGGAAACTCACAATTAAATAACCTAATTTATCACACATACTTACATACAAAAATAATTAAATAATATATCATAATATGTAAGGCTCATTTCAATTTAACTCAACAGATATCCTCAATCCCAACTAAGACGGGCGTTAGCAGTACTACACAGTCGAGCGCCTCCAGCAATGCCAGTGTTGCCAACTCTGACATCAGCAGTGGCCGGTGAGTGTTGTCATTAATAAAATAACAAGAATAAATTAAAAACAGGAGCAGAAAAGTCTTATTTTTCAGCTAGTATTTTCTATTTACTATATGTTGACTAATATTTGGACTTTATTGCCTTCATTATGTACTTGACTATGTTTAAATATTGTAATTTATTGTAACTTTTATTGAAAAATAAGCGATTTAGTAGTCAAAATTTTACTAACAAACTTAACAATGCTAAGCGTAGTTTTAATGCTGCCTAAGGCGAAATTTGAATAATATCTTAACAAGAATCTATGCATATATGATATTGCCCCTTGGCTACATTATAAGCGAAATAAAATATACATTTTCAATACACGATAATGACTTGTGATAAATGCCACCCCTTAATTATCAGAATGGTATGAAGCAGAATAATTTCATTAAATGGATTTTAACAAAAGCTGTGCAAATGCTAAACATGCAAAATATTTCACAATTATGAAGAAATAAAACTGAAATTGTTTGAAAAAAAATTCGTTTATAACTCTCGAGATGGCGTGTGCGATATAATTTACAGAAGCAATAGTAAAGAGCGGAATTGGGCGCAATATATTTGTTTTAGTACTGTTCACTAAGTGTTATGTGGTTTGCAGGCAATCGCGGGCGTCATCGTCCAGCTCCAGCGGCTGTCTATCAGATGGGGGGGTTGCTTCAGAGACCGCTTTCGACTGCGAGTTCTCTATGGGTAAGAAATACACTTTAACCATACTAAAAAAATAAGCTCTGTAGAATTGTGTATTTCTTTAAACAAGAACCTTCTAACATTATATATTCTAATGTCAGGTACGATAAAACGCAAGCCATCGATGAAGCCCAACATCCCGCTGACGTGGATGACGCGCCAGTTGAAGGAGATGGCGGAGATTGGCTCGGCGCCCGGGGAGGAGGGGCGAGGCGATGGCGGCACCCTCACACGCCGCTCGCGCCCCCGCCCCCGCGACGACGCCACGCTCAAGCGACACCACACCGGTAATTTGAACTCAAATAAGCAATACAAAGTATACTAAAAATCAACTTTGCAGTGTTTTTGCAGCCCAAAAATCATATTAAAACCCAATTTGTTTATTCGACAGAATCGAGTGAGAGTGCGGTGTACGGCACAACTGTCTTACGTCCGGCTATCCCCGCCGCCGCGCCCCCTCGCCCTCCCTCACCCACCTATGGTCACTACGAGACTATCCCCCGGGATATGTATCGCTCCAGCACAGACACATCGTCCTCTCTCTATGGCTACGCCCCGATATACGATAAAGTTATAAGACCTCCGATAACGAATGTGGAGGATCTCCCCCCACCGCCGCCGGAGGATGTGCCGGACGGGATGTTCAGCTCGACCCTCAGCCTCGACTCCCTGCCGCCGCCACCCCCGCCGCTTGATCCTATCGAAGACATTTGCGGATCCCAGCTAAGTCTGCCGCCGCCGCCGCCGGAGCACGCGATGGAGGCGAACAGCGGCAGAGTTCACGACATCGTCAGCCAGCTCACAGCGCAGCAAATCGAGCAGGCAGCCAGAGCCGGCCAATCTCGCCTCTCCAGAAACCCTGAACAAACCAGATCGTTTCCGCGCCAACCCTCTCTCGACAGTGTGCATTCGGAAGCGTCGAAGACATCGTCTTTGCATTCGGATAAGAGCATATACGGCCAGACTGCCGCTTACGGCGCCTGCCTCGTGGAGCTGCAGTCGAAGAAGCTCAGCAGCCCTTCCATACAGAAGAAACTCGGCGAGCCAGGCAAGGAGCGCACAGGCTCCGTAAAGAAAGTTAACTTCGCCGATGATCTGCCGACATGCTCCGAGGGGAAGAAAACCAAAAAGATCTCTTTCAATCTCAAAGAACCCTCGCCTTCTTCACCTAGAAAGCCGCTGCCGCCGAAACGCAACGAAAGCACGCGACTCTCATCTCCCAAGAAACTTATAGATTCTAACAGCAACCCTCCCAAAGAGTTTCTCAAAGATCTCCAGCGAGTGATGAGGAAAAAGTGGCAGGTCGCACAGAAATGTAAACTGGAGCCAGCGACTACACCCCACGAAGTTTTGGGCTTCAGAGAGTACCCGTTATCGGAAGACTATAAAGAGACCAGCGTCTCGATGTGGGTGCAGGAGCACTACGGTTCTGTTGAGGAACCCTTCTACGAGAACATGTACGACCGCGAGGCGCTGCCGCGTGAGGAACCGAAGCCGGTCAAGAAGCGGCCGCCACCCGCACCGCCGCGCCGAAGCGACTCCACACACCTCTCGACGCACACGATCTCCTCGGCCCAGCCGACTGTTTGAATTAACTAAGTGCTGATAAGTAAGTGATGTTATTTAGTGACTAGATAGACTTCCAAAGACTTTGTATCGTATTACTGTTATTATTAGTGGCAATTCGCATTGTCCCTTGATTTGCGCGTCCGCATTGTGTCAAGCGCACGGACGGGACAGACAGAAGGCAGCAAACAGAGGCAAGGAAGACCTCTTTCGGCTTTATTTAATGCTCAGTTGAATTCTAACAATTCAGTTTTGAAAGGGTGTGAACAGACGCAGAACACAGTTCTGTGGCGTGTTCGGAATGCGACCAAATCGTGTGTTACTTATCGACGGGTAGTTAAGTGAGTACGGCGTGGAATAACATAAATGGCGGTGCTACTAAGGAAATGTATACTAAAGAACGTAGGATTGTTTTGGTGGGTCCACTGGCTGCGGAAGTTGCTCGAGCATTTATATTATTCGAACATTCTATATGCATTTTCTTTAATTATAAATAAGCTAATCAAAATTAGTGCGTGCTTTATAGTTGATGAGTAAATCTAAGTCGTTAGTGGACCTTATGGATGGGTTTTAAAATGAGTTGGATTTTGTCAATTTTATATTACGTTCCTAGTTGAATATTAGCTGAGATGTAAAAGCACTAGTTGTTAACATTTGAAAAAGAAAAATAAAATCTCTATAGGAGTAAAGTATTGCATGCTTGCTCAATTCTGACATGATTATTAATATTGTTCATATATTTATCAAAATGCAATCATTTTCACAAGCCTTTCCATTTGCAAGCTTATAGATCTATAATTATGTGCTTTAAATTAATTAACATTACTTTTTAGTCAAATATATAACATGTATTGTAATTATAAATTAGAAAAAAAAAATACTTTTAGTATAAAATTTACAAAGCAATGCAAGCATTTATTTTAATGGAGATAAATAAAATTATTAATTTTTTTATCTAACATTTTTTAACCAGACGAGGCAGCTTAGAGGCTAAAAATATGATTATTAAACTTTGTAGGAGTAAATGGCTGAAGATTTATGTATTTATGCATTTGGATATTATTTTTCTTTTTCAATATAATATGAAACAAGATCAATGCTGTTTATTTGTATGGGGCAACATTTTCATTATAGTTAATGTAGGAATATATATGTGTCGTAATATATTAGTATGTTAGTAAGTGTATAGTTACAATTATATTCATAGCACATGCTTCTAGTATGTTCTATAAGTAATGTAGTACATTCTTTTGAAGATATTTTGTTTTTTCCCGATATTATGAGTTACAGAATGTATTAAAAAAATGTTTTATAATGTACTTAATTGCTGGAGTGTTTAACTGATAAGAAATTCGATTATTTTATGTGCCATTTAGACAGTGTAAATTATAGTTAAAGTGAAATAAGTAGGCTTTAAATATATCCAATTTTTTTTTACAATCTAAACCCATAGACATAGTTACTCCATTTTCTTTATGAGATCTACAACAGAATGTACTTCATTGTGAAACACTGTACAGATAAGATTGTGTACTAAGAACGGAGTATCAACATTTGTATAGAATGGGCCGTTTTGTTTCCGTTGGCTCACTTTGTCTATGAACACCATGCAATCTTGGTGTATACAACTTTAACTACATACATTCGATCTTCCATACATAATTCCATTCCATTTTTTGAATTGTGTCAAATCATAGTCTACGGATGAGTTGTATGTTTTTACACTAACTGTAGGGTAATCAACCTTCCATATTTTGTAAAATACATAATATTATTAATGTAACTTTTTAATAAACAAACTACACTAATAACTACACTGTTCAGTGTCCGAATGTATAGTTTCTAAATGACGATAATAAATGTGATTTTTTTATTACAATGCCTAAACTTTGATATAATCTCTTACATAAATGATCCATCCGAGCTAAAGACTAATTTTAATAGGCTTCAAAATTTTTTTATACATTTCTATGAAGAATAAATGTAATATAAACATCAAACTGCCATGTATTCAAATTCATAAATATTGCTGCATCAATATTAATAATGCCTGATTTACTGTAACCATAGGTTTCTACTGTCATTCCTCTCTTAAAAACAGTGTTAGGGAATCGCCGGCTTCTCCAGTGCAATACTAAGAACACACAGAAGACTGATCTCAAGCAGTAAATGCGCGTTTTCTCTGATGAGTATACATGTCGGAGGCCAAAACCTTTTCAAATTTCTATCCTTTTCTTATAAGCATAGCATTTATTTTTATTTATAGATTCTGTGTGTCTCCCTTCTATGTCCATTTAGGCAGGCAATGCATTGAAAATTTTTGATGTCTATAAGCTTCTCTATTTTAGCAAAATTAAAAAATTGCTTGTGTTCCCATTTTATGTAAATCAACATGACAATGTATTTTATACACTTGTTATGGCAGTGAAAACCTATGGTATGAGATGTTTGAATCTTAACTTCAAGTGTAAATTTATCTAGAAAGATGGGAATATATAATGTATTTTGTGGTGTGGTTGTATGTAAATGTCTACACACTCTCTGGCTAATTTTAAAACAATCAAAGTGGTGTAAAAGTACAACAAAATACACTTTTGGTTGTTTACTTTGATACTTAATACTATAACTTGATGAAACACTTTGAGTTGCAATGATTTTACATCATTGGCTAATTACTTAACAGCAGTGTTTGTGTAAGGCCTTTACAATTTCAAATATTTACCATGCCAGCAGTTTTCCATATGGAAGCAAAGAAATAACTTAAACCACCTAATGAATAGCTTAACAATGATAAGTCCTAGACCGGTGACCACTATCACCCTAAGAAAACAAATATTAAGTTACATTAAGTGATTTTTGTTGTGAACTTTTTATATTGCAGTGATAAATAAATGTACATCATTAGTACAAAACATTATCTATATTACACAGTTGTAATGTAGTTGTTAAGTCAAAACCTTAATTAATTTTAAATATTTTGTATTCTCCATGTGTTTTGGTGGTTGGTTGCCGGTATAGGATAAAATGAATAATAATAAAAATGTAAACCTGTCCAGTACTGTGTGTTTATATAAAAATAAAATAATCGTAATTTATATGGTTTTATTAAATCCTATTATAAGGGATAGGCGAGTTCTTATGACAAATACAACAAAACACTATGGAATATTAAAGAACTCTAAGGACAACACTCTCTCAAACTATTGGAAAACTCTCTAATAATGAAAAAAATTATCAAAAGTCACTTGATTTGATTTAATCATAAATCTCACAGCAACAATATGTGCCAGTACCTTGACTACTCGGGTGGCGCCATTTACCGGAAAAAATTCAATTCCTCTTAAACAGCATTTATTTGTAGAGAAACATATTCATAACAATAGGCATATTATGAAGTAAATTTCTAGAGAGAGATATATATAGTGCTTTTAAATAAGACCTGTTTACTCCATTGATTTCAAAGTTTGTTATGAGAAGGCTTTCTAAGAATATTGGCTGATAACCTATTTATTACTTATTATAAAAGCGAATATTTTGATAGATGGATGGATGTTTGTAAGAAGGTATCTTCAGAAAGGCTGCATGGATCTCTCTGAAATTTGGCATACATGTAGAAAATAGTCACATTAGGAACACATTGGCTACTAATTAAGCTTGTTTTAAAGCAGTGCGGGCGACAGATAGTACTATACTAATAAAAACTCAAATAAAATATATACTAATACATAATTTAACTTGACTTTGACATGTATTGTGTTTTGCTTTGACTACTGAAATTGTCACCTTGTCACATCGACGTGAAAAGTCTAAATATTATTTTTCTGGCAACCTTGCAACAATTATTACAAATTGTGACTGTGGAATATTATTTCAAAAACTCAATCTAGTATTCATTAATTTTGTTTCAGATTTATTTAAAAAAATTGACTTGAATGAAAAATTGAATGTCTGCGTCTGAACACCTAATTTTTGTGGTGGCAATCCTAGGCGTAAAACATGTTTCTATAAACTTTAGTAACACGCAAAGAGCTTGTAAAATTGTGCAATTTTCCAACAACTATTAAAATCAATTTATCTTTAAAAAAAGATAATAAATAATTAAATTTTTAGTCTGGTGTTCAGTGATGTCACTTATTTTGGTCGGAAGTCTCGTTACCAACACAACGCAACTAGTACAGTATAAATTGATTGTCAAACGAGCTGTCGGAATCCATTTGCAACGATCGAAGAGCAGTGAACATCGAGGAGAGGTCGTGGAGGAATTTACCATCTAGCCACCATCGCCGTTTCGCCAATTACACCATGGCTGATACCGAAAAGGCGCCGCAGCAGCAACCCCAACAACAACAACAGCAGCCGCAGCAGCAACAAGACCAGCAAACTCAACCGCTACCGGCTAAAGCCGCTAAACAAAAGCAGGTCATTGGTAAGTGCTACCGCCATCTTATCGTGGCCCGTCAATCGCTTACTAAAAGCACATGGTCACTGAAAAGGGAGGCATTATTTTCGGCAATACTTTTTCTATTTTTAGCGGTTTCTGCGAAATAAACAATGTGTAAATATATTCATTGAAGAGTATTGAGTTTTGCGACGCGATGCATTATTGATTGTAATGCCGGTTGGTTGATGCATCCCCACCTAGAACTCGGGCGGCGGGCCGCCGGCTTCACTCGACACAGCCTATCACTACATAGCTTAATAATTAACGACTAATACATGTTTCAAATTGCAATGCGACAAAACAATTATTGAGTGCTAATTGACTTAAAAGAAATTACAATTTTGCCATGATCCTTGTATAAAAGTCGACTCGATGTTTTGCGTGACGCGGGAAGTTTTTGGGTCGTGTTGCAATTTAAAGCTGTTTTCGTCTCAGTGTGCTTTGCTATTTTGTATTGCTCCGAAGCAACGTTCTCGGGAAAAAAATAGTTCACCTGGTTTTTTTCTCTATTCGATAGCTCTGACCTGGAAACGGTTGCGTTGGTTTATTTTTATCATTATTTATATTTTTTGTAACTTTTCGCTATATAAAATCATAGCGAGAAAATTTCTTTATGAATTTATCGATCGATTTTGTAAATTCCTTTGTAATAAGACCCGGCCGGATCTAAACTATTGAACACATTCGCGGTGTAGAAAAGTGCGGCAAATAATTTGTTGTAGGGTGCGAGAGAGAGACGACAACAATGGAGGAGCACTGATATAAGATAGCATCATGTTAATGTTATTGGATATTTTATTTTCTTTGTTGTTTTCTTAAACCTAAGTGTTTATTAGCTATAAGAATCTAATAAGAAAATTTATATTTTGATTTCTGACTCCCGTTTACCTTAGTCACATAATCAATAAACTTTGAAGGACGTTTTAATATCGACATTTATCTAGGTCCTTTTTATTTCAATATTTGTTTGATTTAGTTGTATTTATGTTCTAATCTGATGCATTCTCTCAAGCCAGCTTTCCCGCAACAATCATTAGTTGCCGCGTTTTTCTAATTCGTGAATATTTTTTGCACTACGTTCAGCTACACTTAAACGTTTAATTAGTATGCAATAATAAGTGACCATAGATCTAAAATTATGACTTCCAGTCATACTTATAAATTTATGGTAAAAAAAATTTTTCTTGAAACGATGATCGATTAAAGATACGAGCCCATTGGCCCGCGCCGGACGCACCGCACGCACGGATAAAACGGATTTCCTTGTCTTGATGTGATGCAGCACTGTAAAATCATATAAAGCAAACTAAATTCCTTGCGTGCCGTGCGTGCGGTGCGTGCGGCGTGCCCCAATGGACTCGTACCTTTAAGCAGTGGTCTCAGAAAAGCCTTAATCATAGCTTTCAGTCATCATGGAACATTTCCTTAACCATCGTTTTATTTTTCAGAACTACCATCATACCATTTCAATCGAAACCTATTTTACATCATCATCACAAAGATCATTTGAATATTCTCGAATTGCCTAATGTTTTGTCATTAATCATCAAATCTAATCGTAAAGGTACTGTTTACGAACTATTTGGCACGTCCACGCTAAATTACATTTTCATGATAACGCCATTTTGGTTTTCATTCATAACTATGTTTAATTTTTTTTAAACATTTCATCCTTATTTACAAAGCCGCAGGCTGGATTAGTATCTATATATTATCTTGTAAGTAATTTGTAAATATTGTTTATATGAATGTTTTTTATGTTCTTCAGTGTACGCTTACGCCGAAGAATTGTTGATATAAACATTTTACATGTCAAATAATACCGATTTTAACACGCACAATGTAATAGTGTTAAAATTGGACTATTCCTTAGCCTTGCGGTTAGAGTTCCTACCAAAGGAGACACAGTCGAAACTATTTATACATAAATATATGCAATACTGTAGACCATGATAGCTATGTTTTATGGCGTGGTAAACAATTGCGTACAATGACCCGACTGTATTTGATTTTCGATTCGATAAGCGTCGTAATCGCAAGATTGCGAACGATTTGCTTAACAAAGAGGTTCGAATATCCTTTGTTGTTGACTTTGTTTGTTCTTTGAATGTCTAAACTTGTTATGGCTCATGTTTACAGCCAGATTTATTCTCAGTTAAAAAGAAAACTTTTCTAGACTTTATGTAATCAAGATAGTGTTGAAACATCTACTCAATAAAAATGGAGGAGTATCGTGCTGACCATATCTTTTTTTGTACACATCACAAGTTTCATTAGTTTTGCTTTTTTACCATAACATTATTTAATCAGCCAGTAAGAAATCATCTTAATTTTTTTATTTAGTTATTTTTATCATACTTCTAGTGTTTTAGAAATATTTCGCTTCTTAGTGAAATCGATTAAGACATAGTATAAAACTTTAACCGCTTGGCTTCGGAGTACGTATATGATCATCATTTTGACATCTGCTGCTACTCATGGCTTGCGCTTTTTTGTTTATTTCATGTATTAATGGAGCATTTATACACCGTGGGATTCCACTGCCGGTATCTACAGATAAAATGTTTGGGCGGTGGACATCCACGGTTGCTATCGCAATATTAATGTTGGTTTTTTTCTTGACAGCTGAGAAGGTTTCGGGCACCGTTAAATGGTTTAACGTGAAGAGTGGATATGGTTTCATCAACAGGTAATTTTTTTTTATTAGATATCTACAATTTTTTTAAAATCTTTTCCAATTAATTGAGAAAGTTTTTGCTAAATTTACTTAGTCGACTGTTTGAAGTTAAAGTAGTTTTATACGTTAAAATTTAATAAGGCAATGAATTATTCAAAATTATTAAATAGTTAACTTTCTACATTACAATTGTCCATGAATACACGTTGCAGTTCTGGAGTGTGATAAAAATAAGTAAAATATAATATATTGACTGCTCGTAATATCGGACGCGTTGCTGCGCAGTAGGTATTGTCTTACGTCACCACAAAGATCGATTCCTACAAATAGTCGGAGAAACGAAACGTGCAAAATACTATTATTATATATATACCTAGTTTTCAGCATTAACTTGATGTTAAAAAAATCAATTCTTCGTGCTAATAAATTGCGAAGTTGCCGCTTCGCACTGGGTGTTACCAAGATTGTGCGATGTTGCCGCTCTTACCTCGCTTTTTAGTCGATATTTTTGTTTTGTTTTGAGAGTTGCAGGATTTATAGTTGGTCTAAAGGTCTCCTTTTATCGATTTTGCGAAATCGCTGTCTTATTACAAACCAGTTATTATATGACAAAATAGGTATTTTGCGTTTCAATTTGAAGGATTAATATTCCAAATGGGAACGCGTGTCGTGTCTCCCTACCGCCCCTGACAAATGACGTCACTGCTCCGCCCTCACCCTACGTGCCTGTAATTATATGGGCGGTGGCGGCCGCCTGGCGGTCTCCTTGCACGCACAAACTATTCACACAAGATGGTGTAGTAGTTATGCTACAATATATCTTTCTTTATCCAAACGATAAATAACAATATGCTATCTGATTATATTAATTTGCGTTTGCAGTTTTATTAGTGTTCAATTGACAAATGTATTTGACGCATTATGCCAATACTTGGTTACTTTACCTTACAATATAAAGGGATGACATAGTAAAATGTTTTTCAATAATTAGGTTATATTGTTGGACAATTGTATCAAGCGTGTTGGTGTTAGATAATGTAATGTGATGTGATGCAGGAATGACACGAAGGAGGATGTGTTTGTGCATCAAACGGCGATCGCCCGGAACAACCCGCGCAAGGCTGTGCGCTCGGTGGGCGACGGTGAGGCGGTGGAGTTTGCCGTGGTCGCCGGGGAGAAAGGCTTCGAGGCCGCAGGAGTGACCGGCCCCGGTGGCGAGCCGGTCAAGGGCTCGCCCTATGCAGCTGACAAACGACGCGGCTTTCCCCGCCAGTCAGTATATGTTTTTGTATACTAATTGAAATTTAAACTTAAAAATACAAACTTGTTGAGTTGTTAGCTGTAGCTATACATATTTAAACAGATATTACCCTCGCCAAAGCGGCGGACGCGGCGGTGAGGGCGCTCCACGCAGGGGAGGCATGGGACGCCGCGGGCCCCCAAGCGGCCAGGGCGGCCCAGGCGGCCCGGGTGGCGCGCAGGGGGATGAGGGTCAGGACGGGGGGGCACCACCGCAGAGGAGGTGAGTCATGCGTGCGTTCTACAACTGCTACAGGTTCTTTGATGAATCCAAAGTATTAAGGTAGCCATATTGCGCGCAGCTATTTCCGACGCAACTTCCGCGGCGGACGTCGTGGTGCCGGCGCGCCGGGTCCCATGAACCGCGGCGGCTACCGTCGCGTACGGCCGCGCAGCTTCCAGTCGGGCGCACCGCGAATGGACGCGAACGCCGGGGCGGCGGCGGCGGCAGCTGCGGCGGCCCCCGCTCCGCCGGCAGCCGCCCCTGCCGCTGCTGCTGCTACTGCTACTCCTACTGCTGCGTCGGGGGCCGCCGAACAAGCCAAGCCGAAGCCGAAGCCGCAGGCGACGATCGCCGCCGCTACCACCAACGAGAGCCAGGCCTGAGAGGCGGCGCGGCGCACGGCACGCCCGCGTAGTGCCGGCCTACCGGCTCGCGTGCCTAGCCCTTCAAAGTATTGTCCGTGTACCACTCTGTGTTTCGTTCGGTCGGTATCATCTCCGGTTCTTATCTTCTAGCAAATCGTCTTGGGGGTGAACAACTGCATAATATCATGGATCAAAGATGTGATATTTTTATTATTGAAAATGGTTATATATTGTATTGTTTTGAAGTTGTAGCCAAACTATTTTCTGTTTGTATACCACCGGTGCGGAGGCGGCGAGGGCGCCCGGGCGCGGCCTACTCCTGCGGCCCGCGCCCGCGCGCCCCCTCCGCCGCCCCGTCGCACCCCGCCGCATCCCGCCCCGAATTATAACATGATGCATATTGCATCAGTCACGGCACCAGCAATATCGGCCTACAGCCATCGACAATACTTTTGAAGATTCTTTGATCACTTGTCAGACTGAGATGTAATGATGTAAGGAAAATCGTACCCCTGTCTAAATCGCTCAGCTCTCTGGACGCAACTGTCAAGACGCCCTGTCTGATGCAATATTTATGGATTATGAAATGTTAGTAGTATTTTCTTGGCCCAAATTTTTGTGTTATTATTTTTCAGTTGTAGTATAATTTATTTATATATATTATATTTATAACTATATTTAAATGAACTATAATGCAAATATTTTGTTAAAGATGTTGTTGTTTTATGAGTTGTGAGGCTGAGTGCAGGCGGCGCCACTTGCCCTGCGGTGGTATACTCGAGTCGAAATTTACTAAAGTTAAAGGAAACTTTGTGCAATTAATATAAAATACTATATACTCTAGAAGATTGTTGAGAAATGATATGCAGGTCCGTAGCCCCACAGTAATTTTGTATTTTAAATAATAAGACTTTAATTTTAATAATTTTGTAACTTGCAATTAATGATTTACTTGAGTTTATAAATTAAACTATCGATTTGCAATACTTACTTTTATATATTGTTTAGAATGAAACGAAGCCAATGATGTACGGTGTACTAAACTAAATTATTTTCAAATTTACATCTATATGTTTTTTAATATTAAAAAGAGAATTATAATTTTTTTTATAAATTCAAACTTTTTTAGGGATTCTTTGATAATCAATGATTTGTGAACATCTTTATGCACTTTCGATTTGCAATATCTAAATTTACAAATGATGTAACTACGAACATCTGACTTTTACCTGTGAAAATTGAAATAAAATGATTTTACCTGTGTGAAAATTGTGACTTAATAATGACCTTAACCCGCCCGCTGTGAGCAGACAAAATGCAATTGTCTGGTGACCTTGGAAATATAAAGAGCAAACCAGTCTGTGCGCGAGCGCGCATTGAGAATACAAAAACTTTAGTTTCCAGCCGCACCTCTGGACGTATTCGTCATCGTCTCGTGCATTTACATGCAGCATCTGATTGACCGTGGATTTCTGACGCAAGACGCAAATACCTGTTTAAAACTAAAAATGGCTGGATTGTTTATGTTAGTGGACCAGATGAACTGATACTGAAGTTGTGACCAATAAAAAATTACTATTGCATATCCTGTTAAACATATCTAAAATATAAAGAGATAAAATATGAGAGAAATCATGCAAATTGTTGATTACCTATACATAAATGTTTTCATAACACTTGCTCTTATTTTGTTCAATACAGATAGTGCCCATTTTCGTAGAATCAATGTAGCAAAAAAGATAAATCAATAAAGAGCATCGAACAATCTAGACTAGGAACTGTGATCAAAGTAATTAATCATTTAATTCTTCAACCATCGGATATTTACAGGGGGACACTTCCATTACTTATTAAAGGCTACTGCAAATGCCGACGTCTATGTGCATCGGTCTCTTTGCTTTTTCGGCAAATTAAGATTGCCGCTAACAACATAATTAACGCCCCTAACCACTCTGGGTTCCCACGCAAACTAAAGTAATAGCCTATGTGTTCTTCCAGACTATGTTCAGACAGACAGACTAACATCTATGCCAAATTTCAGCGAAATCTAATCGGCCTTTCTGGAGATGCCTTCTAACAAACGTCTATCCTTAGATTGGCATTTATAATACTAGAAAGGTTAAGATAAAAAACTGATTACTACAAAAACTACGATTGGAACTATTTGCTAGAGTCTTTTGTCAAAATACAGTTATTCGATTGCCAACTTGATAGAGCGCTAACCTCAACTTTTGCATGAGTCATTTCAATGGAGCGTAAGTATACCGAATAATTGAGTCGCACTTGTTCATTGAAATAACCTCAAAATGTCCTTACAAAAGTAACACGTATTTACAAATCTTAACTATAGAATACAAAGTTGTTAACAGCTGTAAAATGAAATAGGTAAAGATTTACTTTTGTAAAAATTATTCTTACAATGTATGATGTAAATATATTGCGATTCTCTAGATCGACTGTGACGTCATACTGTTATAGTCAAAAGTTTTGGGCCGCCGTGTCTGCACATTCAAAAGGCCACTGTTCTCATTTAGAAATACGAGTTAAATGGCTTGAGTTTATTAAATCACATGCACTTCAGTCCTAGGCGTCGTTAGGAAGACCTAGAGTGCAGTTCCCCCTCCCCCGGGAGAATTGAAAAGACGCTGTCGCCCGCGACTCCGTCTGCGCGGAATTAATTAATAGCCTATGTGTTTCAGGCTATGTTCTACATAGATGTCAAAACATAGCGAGATCCATGCAGCCGTTCTGGAGATAACTTCTAACAAACATCAATCTATCTAAACATTCGCACTTATAATATTTATTAGTGACATTTTAATATACGAGGATGCTATAATTTCTATAATTCGACATAGATAACTCAAAAACTACATGTTGATAAGCGAAGATTTGCTTTGGAATAGAAAATATATACTTCTAGTTCCCCAGGACCCAGCCTTACATCATCGGCTGGCGATGACCTTGACTTTAGCATTTCGCTTATCTTTAGTTGGACCGCGAGTTAAATATAATATCGAACGTTGTTTTTATCATTTAAATGTAACCATAACATACAAAATCGCTCGTGGAATTTCACAGAGTTTAATGTTGGGGCTATTGTTATTATTCATATTTAACATTAAATGATATAAGGAAACATCGAATGCAGATCATGATTTTTAATTAAAAAACTGCTAATTTGACTAGCGATAAAGTTGAACATGCGGTGAGAAGAAATAATAATAAAAATTCTTGCAACTTAGTATATTTATTTAAAATAGAATGCTTACAATAATTAGCTATAATATTACACATACATTTCACTTAAATCAACATTTCTTGGCCGTATTTATATGTAACAACACATCATCGTAACAATACTATTAAATAATAAAATATATTATCTTAATTTCAGACACATCTTATATATTTATATTCCAATCTTATTGTATAAAGAATGGAGGTATAAAAACTTAAATCAATTTGCTCATACATTTTTGGCTCATTAAAAATTTTGATAACACCGAGGCAAATAAATTTTTAAATATATAGTTTTACGGATACATTATCAGAGCTATTTCAGTAGTCTTAATTAAACGCTCTGTTCCTTCGATTTGATCACGAGTAACTGAGGGCTGGTAATTGACAAAAAGCTTCATCTTTTTTATATCTAGTAGCAAATTTTATATATTAGACATTAATTTTCACACTTCACCTCGGCATATAGACTACTGGTAGGTTGAATGTATAGCAAGAGGATTGGGTACAGAAGAAAAAGAAAAACTATAAGCTAAAATTTCAACTTCTAGGGTGGTATTGGATTAGTCAACAAGTTAACACTCCAGCACCATGTATGGCCGTTTTTATTTGGCAGAATATTAACAAAAAAATTAATTTTACTTGTAGGATTCTAATAATCTACATAAAATATAACTCTCAAATCGGATCACAGATTTATATGATTTATAGACATATAGAAATTAGTAAGTATTTTTAAATGTGAAATAAAAATTCAAAATAACAATGAAAAAATATTAGCAATAAATAATATATGAAACATTAATAAAATACAAAATATAACACAATATATTATTATAAACACATAAATTATCTACATACAGTGATATTCTGTGTCGATTTATATATCATCAGTGCATGGAATGACAGATAGAAACCAAGGTATAAGCATTTATTACTGATGGTCGATGAATTGTCAAAACTTACCAATATTATTTACACAAATCATTATGAAAACTATCCCTGTCTTTACTTTCATCTCGCGTTATTATATTATCTATGTCTTGTGTCTCGTTTTTAATTATAAGAGAGTCAACGTATCCATGAATATTGTGAAAAATTATAGTCATCAAACAAATTATTGTCTTCAATGTATATCAATGTAAATTAATTTTAAAACTTTTAATGAAGAGATGAGCTATGATTGTATGAAATGTGTGATTCATGTCTGTGTTTAGGCGAAGTTAAATGTATAGGATTTGTAGATATGTTAATTATTGTCTTTAGTTTCAACGTCTAATATTATATAATAGGATGAAAAGCCGAGATCGACAATGTACACGAGCGTCCTCTCTCTGCTTACCCCTGTCACATATATCACAAATGCCACACCGCACTACAATCTGTAACATACTGACACTATTGTAAATTATCAACACATCATGACCAATACTATGAACCGATTGCAATTTCTACTCTAATTTATTCTAAATGATAAAACTTTATATAATAATTGTCAACAATTACGAATGGAAAAATAACTGTTGATTGTATGTCTAGTGCAGGTAGTGCGGGCAACATTCGTACAAGGCACGTAAACTGGACAAAGTGTTCGTGTGCAGCCACAGTACGGCGCAGAGGTCGGGCTCGCAGGCGCGCGGCCGCGCCCACCCGGACCACCGCCGATGTCAAAACCCGTCACCCTCTCCTCCGCCTTGTGCCTGCGTCCCCGCATCCCCCTGGCTCCCCTCCGCCGTGCCGGCGCAGCTACCCTCGCCTGAGCAGTTATTGTGCAGTGTTTCGACGCGGCTCTCGTCGTTCACGAACTTGTCTTTGGTAACGTGGAGGTCGGGGGAGTCAGGGGAGTCGCTGTCAGTGCACGGCTCTGCTGCCTCCTCGCCCGCCAGCGATAGCTCGAACTGCGCCACCAATTGGCTCAGCACGCTCTTGAGGTGGTCGAAGGTGTGTGCGTGCGCCGGCGCGCCGGGCGGCTGCAGCAGCGCCTCGCACGCGCCCTCCGCACAACTCTCCAGGCGCTTCAGCGACTCCAGCTCGCCCACGGACACCACCATCTCGGGATCAGACTCCATTTGCGCCAGTAGATAATTTCCCTCCAGCGAGAAGAGGAAGACGGTCGGGATTTGTATGTCGTCGATGCCGTCCCCGGACATGGCGAAGAGTGCGGTGGAGCCGTATGAGGTACCGTCGACGTTGTCGAGCAGGATGGCGAGGCGTGCGCCGGCGGCTTGCAGGTTTCGCGCCTTCTGCGCGAAGGTGCACTGTCCGCGGTGCGCCACGGCCATCTTGCCAGCGAGTGCGGCCGCGTTGTCTGGAGGCGAGCATGCGTCAGGCGGGTGGGCGAGTGCGGGCACGCCGTGCACCCGCTCGCCGCCCGTCAGCTGCCGGCCGAAGTGTGCAGGCCCAGCAGCCAGCACGCGCTCGCCCACCGCCACGCCCGCCGCCACCACGCCGTTCTCCGTGTCGCTAAGCGTGTTCCACTTGGACATCTCGCGCATGAATGTCAGACCCTCCGACGCTTCCTTTGATGATTTTGCCTGGTGTTTACAAAACAATTTATGTTATTATTTTACTTGACAAAACATAAGACCATTTTAGGCGTACTATAAATGACGTATATTTGTATATATTAAGGTGTCAATAGTTACCGTGGCGACGGTGTAGAGCAGCTGTACGCGGCCGTCGGGCAGTGTAAGCACGGAGATGCCCATGTCGGCGAGGGCGAGCAGCTGGCGCGGGTCGGTGAGGGGTCGAGGGCGCGCGGGGGGCCGGCCTGCACCGCCCAGCAGAGTGCGCAGCGGCCGACGCACGCTCGACGCCTCCAGCGACCACGTGCTCGGACACGTCCTGCATCACAAGCAACACGCAACGACAACAATAGTGCATACTCTTCATCGATTGGAAGAAACAATAACAACGACGTATATACAAATATTTCATACTTTGTGTATTTGTCCTCGTGTGGCTGATCAATGTTGAGGGCGAGGGAGGAGTTGAGTCCGTCTGTGGCGAGGGAGAGAGGCAGGAAGTGCGCCTCTGTTGTGAGCACGTAGTCCTCGAGGTGGACCGGCAGGTCGCGCTCTTCGCCGAACAGCATGTACAGGTACTTGAAGGTCTCTGCGAGCACGAAGGAGTCCATGCGGTCCTCATGGGCACGCGTGCGCACGTCGTTGACGGCCGCATACCCGCAAGGCACGCGCGTGTGCTGCTGCAGCGCGCGCAGCACGCTCTTGCCCACGTGGAGGTAGTGATCGTCCCCGGTCGCACGGTGCAGGAAGTACGTCGACTCCAAAAACTCCGGACGCAAAGGATGTTGGCCCCAATGCACCTACAGTTATATCTATGCTTACTACATTGCCAAATACAATTGTCTTGATTCTTTACTAACTGTTGGATTCTGAGATCATAATCGCTGTACCTATAATGCACATCGTCATCTTTGTTATCTTTGACAAAACAAAGATAACAAGGTGTTGTGAAGTGTAACTTTTAAAAAGTGTCAAAATATATATACTGTAAATAACACATTTCTGTATTTGATAAGTATCTGACCTGCAGGTCCGATGTGAATGCTTCAGGTATGAAGGTGTGGCGCTGCATGACCTGGTAGAGCATCTCGTGCGTCTCTACAGCGGGGCGCACGTCTCCCAGCAGCACCTGCAGCCCCGGCCAGAACGCCAGCAGCGCGTCCATGAAGTTGCGCGATTGTAGGTGGGGCCTGACACAAGAACATTACCAGTTACCATCATGCAACAAACTAAACTAACTCATTTCATAATTTTTGTAAGCAGGGGAACATTAAATTCCATACATACGAGTATTACATGCACTTTTTTATGTATTTTTACCCAAAACATTTAGTAATTATCAAACACTAGCGGTCGCCAGCGACTCCGTTCGCTCGGAATTAAAAAAATAACAAATAGCCTATGTGTTCTTGCAGACTATGTCCTATATGTATACCAAATTTCATTGAGGTCCGTTCAGTCGTTCTAGTGATACCTTCTAACAAACATCCATCCAACCATGGAAACATTCGCATTTATAATATTAGATACTGTAATAAGAAACGGCAACTAGTGTTAAGTTGCAGTGTACCTGTGCATATGCACGGCGAGCATCACTGGAGGTCTGCTGATGTACTTCATGACAGCGTTGTAGTGACGTGTGAAGCGCGCCAGGTACTTCTCATCACCCAGCAATATGTACGCCTTGAGGCAGTACTCGTAGTACGAGTCAATACCGGCACCTACACCAGAGTCCTTGCGTACCCAGTCTCCGGAGTGGATGTTGATCACTGTACCCATCAGGTCTGATGTCCTATATAAATAAATATATAAGGGTAATATTTCATTTATATTATCTTATAAATATATAAGTCGCACTTTGTGCATTTATCACCAGCTGACGCCCGAGACTTCGTCCACGCACAATGAAAAAAGTAAACTATATAAGTAGCCTATGTGTTCTCAATTTCATTAAAATCCATTGGGCTGTTTCGGACATACCTACAAACAAACATCCATCAATCTAAACATACGCATTTATATTATTAAGAAAGTTTTACAGCATAATTTTAAAACAATCGGTCAAATGAAAATCTAATATTTAAATTACTTACTCTTTCAAGGATGCGTTTCGCGTAATATTAATTCCACGTTATAAATACCTGTGTCTGATCATCCAGAGTCTATCCATGGCCCGGTGCGCCTTCTGCTCGAAGATTGGGTCACCGGTGAGACGGGAGAGTGCCGCCATCTCCAGGATCATGGTGCCCGCGCAAGCCGTACACGTCTCCCTAGACTCCGAGAGACCCCGGAGACCATGACGGAGGTTCACCTACAAAATACAACAACCTAACGTAAGTAATTGAGTTATTTTTAGGGTTCCGTACCTAGAAAGGTAAAAAACGGAACACTTATAGGATCACTATGTTCTTAAGACCTTTTTTTAAATCAACATAAAATATAACACTATTTTATATACATGTAAAATATATTTCGTTCAGAGAAACGAACACTGTTAGCTGCGAGTTTTCGATAACGTTGCATCGCGGGTAAATTAAACCTAATTAAGTAACTAAGTTTCATAAAAAGAAAACTTGTGATCGAAACATTATTTTCAAACTTTCTAACATCTAATATGTTATAAAGTTAGCAATGCGCACTCATGGGTCTTTTTAATATGATTTTGTTTTTAATTAAAAGTAGTTTAACTAATATGTCTTGAAATCATTTAATATAAGCTGTAAGCTAATATTAGTACACAGTAGTCCAATGACAGGACCAAATCTACAACCAAATCGATAGTCATTCCAACCAGTAAGCTATTGGTAATATGAGTTTCATTAATACTTACCCGTCCATGCGGTATGCCGGTTGAAGTGTTAAATGCGGGTAACAACCTCCGGCCCAGGTCTTCAGCCAAAGCCAGGAGCTGCCCGTCGTACCAGCGCAATATGGGCACTTCGTTCCGTAACGCAGTCGCTAGCACGTGAGCGGACAACAAGCCCCTAAATAAATATGAACAAACAAACAAAATTAATAACAAATAAAATTAAATTTAGCTCACTAGCGCCCTCCTCACAAATCCAAATAAGTTTTTTTATGCAATTCAAATGTAAGTTTTACATATTTTTGACAAAACTGACTATGATAGCAGCGCCGCTCTCATCGGGCCAGATATCTTTGTTTGACTACAGTGTTCTATTTTGATCTGTCATGCTTACCAATAGTAGAAATATAATTTGTAGCCATAAAGCGTTGGAATGTTGAACGGAATATGTAATCCTTATCAAGTTATTGTAGGCACTGTTTGCATACTTATGCAAAATGTTTATCAGCTTGACAAATTGAAAAAAAAAAACTCCAGAGAAATAAAAATTAAAGTTAAATCAAATCTAAATCACTTTTGTTTACATACAACCAACCAAATTTATATCTTATCTTATCCAACATACTTTTTGTTCAAGTTTTTCTCACCAAATTTTTATTACTCACAATAACATTTATCATTATAAATCTGTACTAAGGTATACCTAAGTGTGTAAATTTTTACTTCCGCAGACAAAGTTATGATGATATAACATATAATAAAAATCTGACCCGAGCATCCGTATGTTGGTCTCGAAGACGGAGACAATGATGTCATGATCGAAGCTGACGTCACGCAGCACGAGCCGCACTGCGCGGTTGAACTCGGAGAAATCGCCCATCACCACCAACGTATCCAAACTGTCCACCAATGTCAGCGAGAAACTAAAGAAAAATAATATATTATAAACATTTTATACAGAAATAAATGCACTTTCTGTGCACTTGAGGTAAATAAATGGGATTTATTAATATGTATTATAAATGGAAAATTTAAGTTGATGGTTTAGGTGGAAGTCACAGGCATAAGCTAGTGAGAAATAAAAGTATTGGTAATTTTCGTAAATCAAAACATCAACTTACTTTCCAAGTACATCGTCCATATCCCCCCGGCTGGGTGTAACTCCTCGCCATCGACCCTTGCAGCTGAGCGGCATCAACTCATCCGCTGGGTATGCATTGTCCATGTAGGCATCATAAGCATGGTAGAACATGCTCCTTGCCTCCTCCCTACAATTGTGTACTGAATGAATATTTATCAATATTCTTACAATATACAAATATGAACAAAGATATTGTTAATGAAGATAATCAATCCCGACTAAAACGGGTTTGATATATATCACATTATTACTATCCGAAAGTGATGAGATGCATGAATAAATATATGAATGTGGAGATGAAGTGTTGTGTCACTTACAAAAGGAAATCTCTGCATACATCTAAGGATCATGGGCATGAGTTGTGTAATAATAGCTTTCTATTATTAACAATCATCAGAATTACAGCGTCACAAAATATAATACTTTTTAAACTTTTTAAGCATAAAAAGTAAACCAAAAAAATAATCTAAGATATTTAACTACAGTGCAATATATGAGTATTTATTATTATAAATGTGTTTAGATGCATAGTTGTTTGTATGAAAAACTCCAGAACTGACCTGCCTGAAAATTGGCACAGATGTAGAACATAGTCTGGAAGAACATATAGGCTACTTATTAAGTATTTTTTATTCCACACAGATGGAGACACGGGCGACAGCTATTATTTATATATAATTCTTAAGGTATTATTACATGTGTTATGTATAAATTAAAATTTCAGCAATTGGTAAAACAACATAATAAATGACTTAGCACAAGCACATGGCTTACTGATAATATCTTTTATACATAATAATTGTTGTCATAGCAAGATATAACACATTTGGCGATGTTTCCTTATCTTTGATCTGGATTATTCTTTGTCATTGACTGTTGTGATGTAATTTATTCCAGACTTCTTAATTCAGGTATAATAATTATTGATTTATAGAATTAATACACAATTAGTTAATGGATTTACAAAAATATTAAAACAGCTTATGAGTGTGTCATAAGCTTGTTTTTTTTTGTTCTACATAGTTTAACTGTCTTATAACTTTCATACAACAATTGCACTTCATCCTTTAAGAAATAGTTTTATTAGCTATAATCTTTTGGGTCCTTCTTTTCTCAAATATTAGATGTGTTGATAATTCTGATAAAGTGAACTCCAAAATCAACCAACCCGCACTGGGCCAGCGTGGTTGACTATGGCCTAGTCACCCCTAACTTATGGTACGCTCCGAGCCCCTCGGTGGGGACGTATAGTGAGCTGATGATGATGATGATGAACTCCAAAAGTTAAGCACAAAGAGCTTATATACCTAATAACTTAGCCATAAAACTTTGCAAACACAAAAAATGTGGATTCAGAAGCGAATACACAAATAAGATGCAGTTTTGAGAAAACAAAGTCACAATTGTAAGTTTGGCACATTTATGTCATGCCCTACTTTTATTTCATTCATGAAATATGTAATAACTAGGTAATTTGATTCTTGTAATATAACTTCCCTGCAAATTTACATTATTATAAGTGAATTATTGATTTAATATAGTAAAAAATACACTTCAAGAACTTTATATAATTTGAAACATTACCTTAGTTGAATCCTTTCTGTTCTTGTCATCTGTGAGGGAAGAGGTTCATCTTCAGTACTTACACAAACGAATGCTAAAATAAAAACTAACAGGACTGGGCAATATGCCATTACTATCACAATATTTTCATATGACTAGTATTCTTACAAGTAATAAAAATTAATAATGTCATAAGAGTAAACACAAATTTAATTATTAAAAATTCGTTTGGTTACAAATGACAAGTCCACATTGCTAAATTAATATGAACCGAATGAAAAGTTAGTCTTTTTCACTAAACTATATTTGAGTCCATTAGTATTTTCTAGATTTATTATTTCATCATCTACAATGGACGTGATATGAAGAGATTATAGCAAAGAGTATAATAAGTATACTATAGAGAATTTAAAAACAAGAACCATAGACAACTACTTAGTGTCCACGACACCAAGACATCGCAAAATTTAAAAACCATCTAGTTTGTTTATGGTACAGACGCTTGACAATAAATCAACATTCGATTTGATTCGATCCGAAAATTATCGTAATTGCCTTATTAAACACTTATGAAACACATTATGCATAAGAAATATTTGGCCACCCTCTAAATGATAGATGATTTTAGATTGCTATTGTGATGCAATCTTAATTTGCCGTTGGACCGTTGATAAACGTTTTAAGAAAAAAAATGAAGTGACTTTTTATTATAAATATTCAAATATATTCTAAGCAACTCTGTCCGGAAACCACGGCCAGACCATGATTCATGTCGATAATAAATTATATTTGACCACGTTAAAAACCTTATGTATTAAAACCTTTATATATTTATCATGAATCGGTTTTGGTCATTTCTTTCATTTCAAAATATGAACAACAATACGTTTTTGCACAAGTAGATATACTTCGGCGATGGAAACCCACGCATGCAAGTATAAGGAACCGTGGTGGCCTAGCAGGAATGTTCGCGACAATTGACTTCGTATCGTCGTCAACAAATTTGGTATAAATATTTGTGCAGCGCCCCTATCGGGTGTACGATATGATGGCGCGTGTCGCGAATGTTTGTGCTAGGTCCACTGTACCCAATCCATAGTTTTCGTTTTAGCTGGATAATGACTATCGACTTCGGTAGAGTACACCACTGGTGCCGTCACGTGACTATCCCAACGCCGCCATATTGCGATTGTGTTGTGGCGAGGGATCATGTCGCTAGGTCCCCGAGTTTTTTAATATTTATAAGTTTATAAACGTAAGTTCTCGGGACATACAGTGTATAAGTTTTTTGTTTTAGTTCCAAGGTTATATATGTATTGTCGAGACACTTTGTTTCTAAAATTGCGTGTTTTTACTCGTTGTGGGCTTTAATACCCGCTATCCATTGAAATAAGCTAGCTAGTAGTGAACGTGGAACGGGTAGCAGCCGAGGCTGTGGACAGCGCAGCACGGGCGGGACGGCTTGTTGTGTCTCAATCTCATTATTATTTCAATATACGGTTATACCAAAAAATATTACTGTATACAGATTAATTTAAACGAATTAAATTAGAAATACGCCGGTTTAGATTGTTTACTTTCACAAAAAGCAAACCAACATTTTTGAAAACGTTTTAACTTTCTGTATAAGTGATCGGTGCGTATAGCATTTATATGTTCTCATTAGTTTTCGTTGATAAACAATTATTTTAAATTTCTTGTTTTTATTTTCACCTATCAGGTGCGAAAGTTTATCGGGTGTTAACATTTTTGTTTTGATTTTTCGTACCTTTAAAATTATTTGCCGTTTAATTGAATTTGATAAGGACCTGACTATTTTCGAGATCTTAAAAAGTAAGCTTCAACACGTAGCTCTTCGAAGTCATACCATGGAACCGCCATTTTGGTTGGTTGTGCCATGTCCAGGAGGGAGCGGCGGCGGCGGGCGGGGAGGGTGTTAACTATAAAAAAATGTGACGTTAAAGTCACTTCGTGCAGAATTTCGAAGCCCCACTGGATTAAAAACATAACCTAAATTAGGGACTGTTGTTTTGACAGGTTTCACATGGAATGTAGTTTGATCACAAAATGAATGGGGGATTCAATGGCAGTATGGAGGAAGTAATAGACCTATCACCCATGACCCTTAAAGTCGAGGAGCTCATCATTGAAGACAATGAGCTGGACAACTGCAGTGAGACTAGCATCGGCATGGAGGTACACAATCAAGAGCACATTATTGAAGATATCACAAACGAAGATACATTGACTTGCGATACAGAAAATGATAGCGACAATAGTTATAAATTATGTGATGTAAAGATACTAAGTACAGAAGAAGGAGAGGATTCTCAAAGTGAGGGTACCATGGGAATTCAATATATCAATAGCACTGATGCAAGTCCTGCAGCTCTAGATACAATCTCCATCAGATCTGCTGATATAGAAATTGATGATAACAGTGAAATCGAGGAATTGAACAAGGTAAGTTAAACTGATGCGGCAGTTGATAAACTTAAAATAAGATCCTGCATAATGTTATTGTGTTGAATATTTGAAATTAAAGTAAGTTACAATTTTTATTTATCATTCCATCTTTGGGTCTGTATGTAGGTCTGAGAAATTAATTTAAGACAAAAAGACTAAATCCTTGATTTTCAACAAAAAAGTTTTTTAATTTTGATAAATACTTAACTCCTACAGCTTATAATATTTATTTTAACTTTTTGAGGTGCTTTATAACTTTAAAATAAAAAAAAACAAAACCTTTATTCTGTCTATACTATATTTGTATATTTTTAGGAAACACATAACAATAACCAATCTGAAATAGTGTTATTAGACGATGATGTTATTACAGTGTCAACAGAAGATAACTCTGAAGATATTATAGCTTTGGATGATGATGATTCCTTTAAGGAAAATGATACAAATATAGATAATAATGACGTACAATTAATAGAAGAAAATGAAGATGATAAAAATGGTGAGAAACCTGAGTACCTTATTCTTGAAGGGGAAAATGGGAAATTGCAGAGTGCAGAGGTTATCATAGAAAACAACATAAAAATTCCAGTCCCAGAGGAAACAGTACCGTTACGTAGGAGCAGCAGAACTATAAAAAGAAAGCAATATGGTGATAATTTCGTGACTGGTAATGATGCATCCAAAAAGGTTAAGCATACAGAAGAAGATTTAACTCACAACTTTCTTCCAGTTGTTAGTGACCCCAAATCATTAGTACCCGAGGCCAACCAAAAGAAGGAAACAACCAATAATAGTAATTCATTGAAACAGAGCACACAACAGATTCTGCCTTCACTTTCAGATGATATGTTTGTTGTTGAAGCACCATCATTCATTGTACCATATGTTTATGAGAAACCTTCATTTGAGCCTTTCAGAGATTTTCTTGAATGGTTCGGTAAATTTGTGGAGGAAGAGAAATCCATGGAAGAAAATAGTGGTGTATATACAGAGAGAGTTGAAGTAAACAAAGGTGGGAAGACTAAAGTAAAAAAAAAAGCTGATAAAGCTAAGAAAGAGGCTGACAAAGAAGAATTAAAAGTTAAAGATGCAGTAAAAGAACATAAAGAAGAGAAAAAGAAAAGCAAAGAGGGAAAGGAAGGTAAGAAAGTTGTCATTGAACTTAACCATCTTAGTGCCATACATTTGTTCGCAATATATGTGAAAAATTAGCCTCTTTTTTGTGAAATTTTCGAATAAGAGAAATAATGTGTAACTTTTGTAAAAATGTTTCAATTTTCAAAATTTTTTCAAATTGTAAAACAATCTACTCGTCTGACGGATACGACTGCCGCTTTCGGAACTCAAAAACACACTGACGCGTGAGTCGCTACAGCGCATCCGCCGCTTTTAGATAAAACACACAGGCGCGGATCGCGCGTTTTGGCACTAAGACTGTTAATGGCTTATATTCAATGATATGTTCAAATGTTTTTTGCTAATATATTTTCATTGTATAATGTAAGTTTTCTGAAATAGGTTAATATTTTATTTATTTTAGCTGAAAAAAAGAAGAGAGGAAATGATGATGATGCATCTTGGGGTGGGGAAATCCTCTTGGAGTCTGACGATGAAGTGGGCAGCAATAATGAGGAAAAAACAGTGGTGATCAAAGAAAAAGCAGATTTAAGTGATGAATTGAAAGATGTGGACAAGGTGGTTTGTGAAAAGGCTGATAACTATTTTGACTGTTCCCTCGGTAAGTTCTTTATGAATATTGGTCTAAACCTGGTCCAAGAATTTGTACAAAATGATTTGCTCAAGCAACAAAAGAGAAAGCTCTCCAGAGAGAAAAGAGCGGGTCATAAAACAAGGGCCACAGAAACTTCAATTGCATCGCTAATGAAAAACTTAGAGATTAGCCAAGCAAAGAACAGTCCATTTAGATATAAACAAAACAAGTGTGAATTTTGTACTTTTAAATCTGACTCAATGTTAGTAATGCTGCATCACTTGGAGACCCCACATATGAAAAATAGTATGTATAAATGTAACTATTGCACATTTGAGATACGAAGTCCCCATGACATACTGTATCACATGGAGGCGGAACACAATGTGCACGGCAAGCTGGAAAGGGCTCCCGCACATCACCAGTGTGCCAACTGTCCCTTTGAGGACAATGGCAAGGGCAAACTGGCCCGACATCTCATGCCTTGCTCAAGGAAGTTTAAACCAGAAACCAATTTGGCACCACCTAGTGAATGGGAGCCACCAGCTAAAATACCAAAGGTAATTTCTTATATAATACAATAGTTGTTATTTAGTAAGTTTCTATTTGCTGGTTAGTAGGATAATTAATACCTTTGAGCTATTGATGTAATATTCAATAACAAAAAAATCTTGTCTAAATAGTTAACACGGTCACGCAACAACATGATGGGTATATACCATACATCGTTTAACCGTGGCGGAACGGGTGCGGCGGGGCGCGGGCGCAGCCCCGTGCTGCCCGCGCCCGACCTCCGCGGCGGCGCTATGATACGTCAGAGCACACCAGCACTGCTACCCACAAACTTTGCTGCGGTGAGTTTTATATAATAAGTGAATGTCAATCATCACTCATCCATTACTTTGTTTTATTTATCACTTTTTAGAGTTATACAGAATGTATCAAGATGAACAAAAAATTGTTGTATTTTTGTGAATACACAGCTTTGGTAAATGTTATCTTTATTGAGTCAACTACTAACAAGGGTATTGAAGATGCATGACTTCCTACAGAATCAGATTGCATTATGCCAGACCTAATTTACCCAAACTGGTGAATAGCAGCAGTACTAATGTGCGATTTGTTTGCTATTCACCTCATTGGGCAATGCAGTCGGCAAACAATCATCCCATGATCAGAGGACATCACTGCCATGCTGACATTGCAAACTTTACACATGCAACATGTGCTACTTGATATCATTATAAACTATGTACTATGTTAAACATTCCACTATTTATTTCTACAGATAAATAATTTTACAAATACATTGTATTTTTTTTTCTAAAGAAAATGTGAAGGATAACAATATTATGTGTTTAGGCATTGCTTAGTTATACTTTGTTTGTAATTGTGTATCTGAGTTTATAATACATACATAAAAACGTTAAACTTTCATAGAAAAAAAGTTAAATTTGTCTTGTAGTTTAAGTTTATTGATGGAAATAATGTATAATTTACTAATTAGTTATTATTTATTTTTATAATTATTTACTTCAGTTAATTTGTATTTATTATCTTACCATAGTTTTTTTTTTGTAAAATAAAATATTTTCATAATCTGTTTCGAATGTGTAAAGAAGTTTCCAAGTATACAAAAGTGTGCACCCTTTAGCATTCAGCAAACCAAACTAAGCTTTTTAAAAAGCAATTTCATACATTTGCCCGAACTTTGACATGGCGACATCTAAAATTTGATTTTTAAAATCAATGTCTAAATGTGTATCTATATTATTTAAATTAATTATTTATATAAAACTAGCCGTGCCTATATATTCTACACCTTTGCGAAATTTCAGCAAAGTCCATGCAGCCTTTCTTTCTAGAGATGCCTTCTAACAAATATCCGTTTGTATTGATATACAAATATTTGCATATATAATATTACGAAGACTATTTCTTTATATATAATATATTCAGTACAATATATATGTATGTAATGAAAATATTTTCTTCTCTCTTATCTATAATATAGTTTAAAGTTCACGGCCAAGTAAATGCATTTAAATAAATATAACAATTAATTGTATTACAGTGCAATGTTATTTTTAACATTTGTCAAAAATATTCTACAAGCAAATTGAAATGTGTTTAAGCTTTTTAGATATTTGATTTTTTTTACAAGGTTGCTGTTTGATCTTTTAAATACTACAACAATAATACAACTTAACAATGAAATAAAAATATGTACAAAATGTTGTAACAAGCAAGTTATGTAACATGTTGTTGAAATGTATTGTTTCTTGCTAATAGAAAATATTGCTTACTATGTTATTTATGGCATTTCTTATAACAATGATATTTTATGTTTATTTGTAATTAATCAAGATAAATATGGTAATATTATCATATCCTAATATATTACTATAACATAAAAAAAAAATTGAAATTAATTTATTTTTAATACTGTTCAAATGTTTGCATATCCACTTTTCATTTTATAGGCAATGTTCTCTTTATTTTTGTCAATGGTGAACAATCAAATCCGAAAAATCGATCTTAAACCATTTTTTATTAATTACTATAACATTCAACCATTTGTTTTAAACTTAACCGATCTAAGGGGTACTTAGTAGCAATCAAAAGACTTAACCATTTTTGTAACTATCCTGTAGAAAGTAATTACATATCTCTCAATCAATAATAATGATGGATTATTGGATTGAGCTGTAAATAAACAAATAGCAGTGTACTCCTCCACTTATGTTGGTTACCAAATTTTCAGAATAACAACGGTGGTAAATGTATGCAGCAGCCATCAATATCTATAACTCCGCTGCCGCGCCAGCCGCTACCAGAACAACCACAGCCCGCGCACCAGAACAAGGGCTCCTTCGTCGTCTGCGAGATCTGCGATGGCTACATAAAAGACCTGGAGCAGCTCCGCAACCACATGCAGTGGATACACAAAGTCAAGATACATCCCAAGATGATATACAATAGGCCACCGTTGAACTGTCAAAAGTGTCATTGTAGGTGAGTAAGATATTGTTTTATCTCTTTAAACTAGTAAGATTTCGTTTATTTTTCTACAGTTTGCACATTGACTATGTCTAATAATAATAATTGTTTCAGGTTCTTTACAGATCAAGGTCTTGAGCGACATCTTTTGGGGTCACACGGTCTTGTCACCAGCTCCATGCAGGAGGCCGCCAACAATGGGAAAGACGCCGGAAGATGCCCAGTGTGTGGACGGGTAAGTATTATACTTTCCTTAAACATTATGGCCCATATAGTACAGACTATCAGTATTTTTAAATCATAGAAATTCAGTTTGATTTGAGCTTATTATCCATGCAACAATGATTATTTAAATATTGTAAAATTTCAGGTGTACCAATGGAAGTTGCTCAACCATGTTGCTGGGGATCACAACCTGGCATTAAAGCCAGCACATTTATCCTACAAGTGTACTGTTTGCACAGCCACTTTTGGCATGTACAAGCAATTCGAGAGTCACGTGTACTCGGCACACAGTGTGGTCGCCAAGCGTATCATGGACAAAAGCAAAATACCCCCCACCAAGCCCACCAATGACACATTGCTCAAGCCGCTCAAAATCGATGATGACATTTCTATCATACCACAGTCTACTAAACCCGCCACCGCTGCTAAACAAAAATAAGGTAACTTTGGAACTCTATTCATATGCTCACGAAGATATGATTGGTTTATTTATCTCTTGAATGCTTCGCTATAATACTTTCCTTGCCGCAGTGTTGTTATTTTATAACAATAATATTTTTCTATATCTAATATTATGATAACGTTTCAGTTACAATCAATGTTATTGTAGCGAAATAAAGCTCAAGTAAAGAGTCATTATATGGTTACCTTTTTAAAGAGAATATTTTGTTAAAAACTATTATAATTTTATATATCATAAGTTAAAAGCTTGTGCGCGAATAGAGCAGAATATAACTGCTTTCTTAATTTGTTAGTAGTTGTGGCTCGCGACACCGTCCGCGTGTTAAAAACCTAATTAGTTGCCTATGCGTTCCTCCAGACTATGTTCTACATCTACACCAAATATCATTGATATCCATGCAGTCTTTTTGGAGATACCTATTAACAAAAACCCATACATTTACCGATCCATTCAAACATTCCCATTTATGATATTAGTAAGAAATGAGATTACTCAGGTAATTGTTTTCTTCTTTTCAAATATTTTTTTATGTATTATTAATTGCTATGATACTTTTATAAAGTGTATAATTATCTTTTTTTTTTCTAAGTATACAACAACATTGATGTTTTTAGGTTCTGGTAATCAATGATTATGTTTTTTTAACTTATTTGAAGCGACAATTTATTGTTTAAGCGTCCTAATTAACATCTAACAATAATCAGTTTTAAATAGATTTTCTACAATCTAACATTTAGTATATAAAGAGCTAAAAAGTTTGCTTTATAACTTATTATTAGAAGTTTTTACTTACATATCCTAACAAGTAACATGGAAATATAATATTTACAAGCAGCACTGATTGCAATGCGAATGCCAAAAAAACAATTTTTGTTAACAATGCTATAAAAATATTTACTCGACTTATAAGAGAGTACTACCATGAGCATGAAATATCTATATTACTACGTGAAGCGAAAACTTTGACTCCTATTTTAATCGTGCAAACAGATTAACGAAAATTGACAGTGAAAACTAATGTGGAGAAAAAGAGCATGGGGTCTATCACGAATATTTGCGATATACGTTTTCGTAACGTCTTTGACAAAATATATTAAAGTTGTATAACTTTGTAGTTGACCCGAATGTTTTCTAGAGGTATCTAAAAAATATTCTTTGCATATAATTTTGTTCGAATTTCGAGTAATTAGCTATCACTAGTAATAATTAAACGATTCTATTTAAAGAGAAACTGTTTACTTCTTGTGGTCATTAAAATTACTTATTGCTGGCGACAGGAGATAACGCAATTTTCTTAATAACATTGTGGCTGATATATAATAATAATAATTATACTATTTTTGCAAAGCATTATGTTACATTTCATTGTTTTCTGGGCAGTTTTTTTTATAATTTCTTTGAATGTAATATTAAGTAACGCATATAGCATCCAATTTTATTTCTATTTAATTTATATTAAAATGTTATGTATTTTTATTTTCATATGTTTTTAGAGTAGCGATTTATATATATTTTTAAAAGTATTATTCACCGCAAATTTAAATATATATTGCGCTGTGCTTCCATTCAGTTTGTGTGATTTGATGTGTTGTTTCAGGATTAGCGGTGGTGCGTCCTCGCAGCCGGCGGGGCACGAGTAGGGTACATTCCCAAATTGTTTGTTCTCTCTAATAGAACTATATTTTAAATCAAAAAGTATCATAAAGTAAGACATTACTATTAATCATCCAAATCTCAAACCAATATTATATAATGCAATGGATTTAAATTTATACAATTGTGTTCACATTTACAACTTTTTTTTTATTGACACTATGATTTTATTATTATTTTAACAATGGTGTTAATTTCGTATTCAAATTTATAATTTTTGTCATAATTTTTCGTCCAGTCAACTATACAATATGTTGCGTCCATTGAAGCTATATGTGATTTTGCTATTAATTTGTTTCAAATAGAAATAGGCTAATTTCATTGGAATTTTATGTTTTTTATTTTTTAAAATGAATGAAATGATTTGAATAAACACAATAGTGTCGATTCAGAAAAATGGAAAACATTTATATGCTTATTATAAAAATCTTGTATCATACAATTTACTATAATCATATACACATTTGCTTATTTTTCTATCTACAAACATTTCTCAATCTATTCGTGAAATCGAATATCTACAATATTTCCAAATATTTAAGAACAATGATTGAAATCGTAGTATTGAAAACTAAAGAATTCGTGGTATATTTGATTAATGCACGTAAAAAAAAAATTATATGTGACATAAAAATCGTTGTCACTGATACATCGACAAAGATATTTGACCAGGTAGGCATAAATCAAACTAAATTATGACAGCTCACTAGCGCCACTATGTCAATGTCAAAACGTGATGTTTTTTTGTACTGTAGCTGTCATGTTTTTTTTTTCTATCAAGTAGGTTCACATGTTATGTGACAAATATACACGATAGCAGCATGACAACAGTATATGCACTAAATGTACTGTTTTATATACATGATGGTTACTCATGATAATACTATATATAAACGTGAATATTATTGTGGGATTCCACTGTCAATAGTTTTTTTAAACATATAGTGATCACTGTTTTGTGAAAGGGAGTAAGAGGGATAACTGCATGTTTTTGTACAAGTATTTCGGGAATGTAATCCCACGGTTAAAAGTTAGTGATATCACATATATGACAAAGAATTTTGATATGACAAAGAAATCGTGTTATTGATAATCGACTTGCTAATGTATAACATAGAAGTTAACGAAGGCATTCAATGCTGTAATATATTGGAAATTGTGACAAAATTTATCGGCTAAAATTAATTGTACTGCTTTTTGCATACATTAAAAGATTTTTTTTGTTAATATGTTAAAGTGAAATGTCCTAATTAAGTATTGGTATTTAAAAATTAGTGTAGTTACTAATGTAACGATGTTTCCCATTCATAGGTCGAACGGTCCAATGGGATACTCTTAAAATAATACTTTATTTATAGTAACAACTATAAATAAAGGAATATAGAATAAAATTCGGACATGAAATATTCCACTGCCGTAAAGTCTTATGATTAATTAAATGTTTGATGACTGCCATTGCAAATAGTGCAAATATTGCATAAAAACAATATCTCATTATTGCAATAAATGTCAAACATATATGTTTTGGTACTGAATGTCTAGCGCTTATCGGTTTATATTTTCGGAATTGATATGTACAAAATATTTGTTATACTATTTTCTTCATTTTCAGTATAATTTGGGATAAGATTGATCTTAATAATATTATATGAATAATTTATAATAGCGTAGTGTGTGATTTTTGTGAGATATCGACCTTGTTAACGACCCGACCGTCTAAAGGGAATTTTCCATACAACATAGTCTAAGCTGCCATCATACACAGTGGAAATGTTCCCTTATTAGAAACTTGAATGCATAGACAATATTGATGTTTAACAAGAAAAAAGTAGTTTTTTATGTGAATGTACAAATACGAAATTAAATAGCAATGTTGTCCTAATGTCAAATTATTAGATGTACATGTCATGTGTCATTTTTGCATATCCATTATACATTTCATGTAATGCAATAACTGTAAGTAATTTTCCCAGTTTTTATAACATTTAAAAGACTTCACTTTTGAAGACTGAAATAGTGCCTGAATGCAACCCACATAAAAATACTGATTGAATATGCACAAATTTTAAAAACATATTTGTCGTTGTTAATTGGGAAAGTAATCCAAAATCCAATACACTAAAGTACACTAGAAATAGATATAAAGTAACATTCATCAATCGTATCCCATTTCTGTAAATTTGTTTTTTTGTCCCCGATAACGAAAGCTTTTGTTGAATTTTCTAAGATATATGCCACACGAGTAAATGCGGTGTCGCAATACATTCACGGTTAATATTAATTTAGCTTAGACAGCAGAGTAAAACAATAATATCAAGCTGCGTTTTGTCGTAGTACTTAGTGTGACAGTGTGACACACTAAAAACATATCTTGTGGCGTTTGTTTTACAACGAAATATGTCTTACTGGTATATTAGTGTGTCGTGTAAATGTCTAAAGCCTTGATGGTAATTGTATGGGCCAAAGAACAGTATGTGATTTGTACTTCTTGCGGAGAATGACTAACTGAATGTGCTAACGATATGCCCACTTTGACAATAAAGTCGGTGGTGTGTTCGTGTTAAAAGGAATATGTCTCGAAAGGTCGTGATAATCATGATTTGATGTAAGCATTGATAACTGTAAATGTGCGCAATCTAGATTATTCTATCGTGTGAAAATATCCACGTTAGAGTTTAGATATTACCTGCAGGTAAAATTATAGATTCGAGTTTTTTTTTTTAGCTTTGTTTAAATGCTATTTATTATTAGATACGATGCGATAATTGTATATAGGGCTGATTGTTACGTTCACCGTAACCTGGTTACCGCGCTACTAGATGCGACAATGTTTTATAAAATAATAGAGTAACGGAACGTATCCGTTTACTGTCTACCTCAGACAACCGTCGCAGTGATGCGATTATACTAAAGCACTTTATATTTGCGGGTGATACTGGCATAAGGGACGCAGGAAAAGATGACCTTTTGCTACTTCGGTTTACTACTTTAGTTTTTGATTACGTCATATAACCGTAAATTTAAAAAGAAGTTAACACTATTGCCATCTCATTTTAAATTAGAGAATGAAAGATATTTATAGAATTCATGAAAATCTCAAACCTAAAAGCTTTTTCTTAACTCATGTCTATCAACTAAAAGGTCCTCTTTTCAGCAAACCTCTATTGCCTTCAATACCTTTATGAATTTATGAAAATAAAAATATGTTTTACATTTTTGTAAGATTTTCATAAAAATTGTAATGTGCTCAGATTTAATATAATTAGTATATAAATCTTACATATAGAGTTGTAGTAGAATATGTTTGCGTCAGTTTGTGTGTTTTTATGTTTGAATATTATTGCAGGTTTTGTGTTCAATTTCTTTATCCGTACTAAATATTTCTTATATTGAATTTAGTTTTGTATTACATTCAATTACGAATATTTCAAAATGTTTTTTTTTTACATTTATGTTTCACTATAATAAATAATAATAAGTACTCATCTTAATGTATTATGTATTAGATTTAATTATATTTTTCAATGTATTATATATAAATCCACAAAATATCTTAACAAAATTATCGGAACTGATTGAAATTATGTTTTATATATCTCGTCCATTTTTTTTTTATTTTGTAATATCAAAGTGACTGAAGTAAAAGCATATTTGTGTTCGTTTTCATTGCCGTAATAATTTTATAATAATTTTCTTGTCTCTTTAAATAGAATGAGATAACGCAAGTGTTGCGACAATGAAAACCCACGGTTTGAATGAAATTTTAACAAATATGTGTATGTCAATAAGTAATTGTATTTCGTATTGTAGTTGATTTTTAATACAGTAGTTTTAATAAACATTATGGCGTATTTGATAATAGGTACTTTACAATAAGTGATTAACTCAATGCGTCTCGCTCGAAACATTGATGAACAATGTAATACGAATCTTATTTATGAGTTTATTCATAATGAATTTATCTTAGGCTAGTCGGATGTGAACCGGTAAATTAAAATATAAAATACAACGATATTTCAAAGACTATCTGGAGAAATTAATTAAGTCGGCGATGTAGAAGGTTCGTCTAGTTATGCTTTTAAATGTCTGTAAGAATAATAACTGAGGATTTCCACTGACACTCTTTTACAGAACATATTCTCGTCTCACTCGTTCTCTTTGAAAAAAAGAGAGATGTCAAATGTTGTGGAAACCGTTAACACAGATATCAACACTGAGATAGGGACGTTTAAATGGGTGTCTATAATAATTATAGCCAAAACTCTATAGTGAAGAAATTAATTTTATATGCACATATCAGATCGAATTAAGCGTCGGTGGCTAATGTTTAAGCACTTTTAATCAGGTCTTGGGTTCGATCCCCGCCGTGTACCGATGTGTTTTTCGATTTATATGTACATTTAATCTGACATTCTTACGATGAAGGAAAATCGTGATCGTTCTGCACATATCTGCGAAGATATTCTAAGATGTGTGTGAAGTCAACACGCACTGTGTCATCGTGATTATGGCCTAGTAACCACTGACTTCGGGTAGGTTTCGAGAAGCTCAGTGGGAACTGATGATTATAATATTTTTTATTCTTCATCGTCCTTTCAAATCTGTATTAAAGTATTCAAACTTTGTTCGTGGAAGGGTGTCTACGTAAAGTTATGCCCTGCCTGTGCATCCCATTACGTACCCCAACATCTACATCTTGAAACCGCCGTAAAGTTTGGATAGTAAAATACCATGTAAATGATATGTAAAAGGTTCAAGGCGCGAACATGACAATAGTAATTCCGGACAAGTTGTAACACTCGTGAAATGATAATTCATTAATATAATAGTTGTGAAATGATTAGATCATTCCATTAGTAAAAGTATTTTTATAACGTCAACATTGACCACCAAATAATATAGAGAATCCACTGAAAACGCTTTACATATATTTATAAAAGGTCATTGTTGCGTTACTAAATATATGTTCACACCTTTAACCAATGTCTACAATGTGGCGCAGATGCGTTCTCTGTTTAGATAAATCTCCGGAACATTTGGACTTAGTTTTCGTGATATCTGTGGATGTTGCGAATGTCTGTAGGAGGGATAAGATACGCGAGACTAGTTAACTGTGGGTATCCACTGCCGTGACACTCGTTTTGAAACATGTTGTCTTTGTTTTTCATAGAGAATATGAGCGATGACATTATGTGTACAAGTGTCAGTGCAATCGAAACTCAGCGGTTTTGACTTCACTAATCGTATTTAATGACTGAAAAATTGTTTTACGACTATCGGCTTTCAATAAATAATCTACCGTGGGTTTCTCATACCAAAATCTATGTATGAAAAATATCGTCATCTTTCTCAGTTCCGTCAGATGGAACAGAGATAACATATGTTTTCAAAGAGGATTTTGGTCTTTGAAACCCATGGTCAATCTTACTTGGTCTCAATACATTTGATCTATATAACTATTTGTTATAATTCTCGGACATGTCTTCTTATTTCTTTCATGTAATATTTTAAAGAATTGTGTCAGTTGGAGTTTGGTGTACTATTTGTGTAGTAATGAGATGGATGAGCATGTTACGAGTGTTTGGACAATGGAAATTCACAGTTTCAAAAGTGCAGACAACGAACGTTGGGAATTACGTGATTTTCAATTATAATTCTTAACGATTGGTAAATATTATACAAAGCCTCGAACTTGCCTGTACCGTATACAATACGGAAAACAAACAATATATTTATGTAGTTTTATATAAAAAAGTTTCGACTGAATTGGTTAATTTATAATTTTATGAAACTTGAAAACATCCCTAATCTGTGTGTGTTTATGTGTGAGCAGGATGCATGTTATCATGAATTTTAGCTGTCGTAAGATGAGGTAGAACATTTGGAGGCGTCCATAAATTACGCAAGGTGTTTAAGGGGGGGAGGGGGTCGAGTCACATCTCATCTAATCTTACGTTGGAGAGAGGGGGGTCTCGGCAAATATCATGCAATTTTTTTCTGATTGAAACAAAAAAAAGCAAAAGCACGAAGCAATTTTTTTTTTCTTTTTACAATAACAATCCAGCGGGTTAACGTAAGAAACTCACATTTTGAAAAGTCACGTAAGATTGGGGGATGGGGGAGGGGTTTGAATAAAATCTCACGACATCACACCAGGGGGCAAGGAGGGGCAGAAAATAAAAAAAAACACCTTGCGCAAAGAGAATGCACCTCAAAGAGAACGAAAGGGACGAACAGCTTGCAGAATGATTATTAAGTCGTAGTAAGTCTGTGGGATGTTTCCAAGGCAGTAGATGGGAGCAACAGTTCGATTGTGCTGTGTTAGATGTTCTTAAAGATAATTTTCACAAGAGAATTGTCTATATGTTTTAATTTAAAGTAACATGATAGTTACCTTCGTTTTGTTTATGATCAAAGTAACGTAATGTGCGATCTGGATGTGTGTAGGTTAAATTAGCGACAGATAATGTCTGATACAAAAGTTTCTTTCCGAGGCATTCCTAAATGTTTAGACTTGCCGCCTGTAACATTTCGCGGTGTGCGGTTCGTATTTATTATTTAAAACTTAGGTTGTTCTTTTAGCTTAAATGTAAAGAATGAAATTAATTTTCATTCGCATGTGTAAAGCGATTGTAGGTTGTAATTGAGTCGTGCGGGAGTGGGTTTAGTTTGTAAGTCGCTGCCGAGCGTCCCTTAGAGCGGATGTAAATTATTTGCCCACAATAAACCTATGAAAAACCCTTTTGTAACCTTTATGTTGTAAATATTTGGTATGTTGTCTAAGTATTTGTAATAAAGACATCTTACCACTTTGGTTGTTTTAATTATTTCCCTCCTTACTTTCCCATATTTGATTTAAGAATAACATTTATTTGCAGTGGTTTATATACCTGATTTGTAGCACAGATCATTTTAAAACTATGTGACGACGGTTATCAAACGCATCGATGATGAAATCGAATAACCATTTATTTGTGATGAAAATCAATTTATTTTGTCAAAATTTCCTTCTATCTTATTTTGTATGTAATGTACAAAAATAAAATTTAAAGTAGCCGATACAAATGGCGTCTTACGTGATATACTTTTGGTCGCTTCGATTACTGAATGCGGTGATGTGTCATTTTTAAAGTCTTCCAGGGTAATGTTAGGTCGGCGAAATATGTTATCGGAGATATTTTCATCCACAAATTCGTTACTTGCGAAATTTTCATTGCTGTTAATATTGCTTATAACAGAACCGTTCGTTAATTCTTTAGTAATAATATTCTGTAAAGGAACATCTGTGTCGTGTATTTCACGATTTATATCATTATTTGATTTCACAGAATTATAAATATAACTCGGTGTAGTTAAAATTGTGTCTTTAGGATTTTCTGATGTTTTATTTGCTTTAGATAGAGATTCATTGTGTTTTCTTGACATGAGATCATTGTTATTGTATTTTAAAACATAAGACATCGGTCCTGTATCACTTTCATTTGTCGGTTTTGTATTTTTAATCACAAAATCTGTTTTATTTGACAGCTGCTGTTTTTTTAAATTATCATTCAGTTGTTTTATTGTCGTATATTCAATGTTCTCGTCGTTTAAGTTTTTTTCATTTGAGTGTGATTTTTTACCAATTTCTTCAACTGCGGTATTTTTATTTCCTTTATTTTTCATATATCCATGTTTATCTTTTAAGGTAACACTGTCGTTTACACTCGATGATACGTTGGATTTGATAGAAAAATGGACCGTTGATTTCATGGGGACAGTATCATTAGTAATCTCATCAAACTGTCTTCGTAAAACTAATTTCGGCTTCCTTATTTCAAAGGGGTGTTTTTTAGATCGTGCTGTATAGTTTTTGTGTTTACCAACATCAACTTCTGTTTCATTACGTTCCTTTTTACATTTTAATTCCTTCGATTGTCTTTCATAAGTCTTGCAGTTCAATGAAATATGATTGTCAATTTCTTGAGTTTCTTTCTGAACTCTGGGAATTGGTTTTTGTACTAAATAAGAATTTTCTAAATATGGTATCATTTGGATTGGATAGGTAACGGCTCGTTCGTAGTCATTTTGTGGAAGACTCATAGGTTGAGCATCAGTTAATATAGAGTATGGTAGAGACACAAAACTTGAGAGCATCTCGTTTGTTGTAGAACAATCGCATCGTGTATCCAGTTCAGTTTGCTTTGAGTAAAATCTAAAAAAGTTAATTACGTTACATAAATTTTATTAATTTTCTATATATATCGTTTACAAAGATATTAAATTACATATTAAAGTATGATTAATGATATATTTTTATTCTTATATAAATTAGATAATTTAAAATAATACTATATACTAAAAGTAAATCAAACTAAAAATAAAACAATAATATAAAAAATCGCTGCAGTCGCACGGTAGGGTTCCCAAGAGGCTGGCGGCATTTCCCCGTTGGATGGCCAGGCTCAACCTTTGCTTGAAATGCGCGCCAGCCCTTGGATCCCCTGAGGCGTCGATGAGGCGTGCGGAAATCTCTTTAAACAGGCGACGGCCTTCCGCACCCCAAGGTCTCAATTTAAAATTAATTTTGGTAAAATGAGAAGTAGAAATTTCTCTAGTCGTACTTCTGCCTTATCGTTTTTTCTCGGATACATTGCTGTAAGCGCCATGTAGCGGTGGATCTAATTAAACATTTATATTAATTGCACTTAATATATTTCTAGTAATTTTAATCTGCATTTTTATTTCCAAGGAAATGTAAATAAAAGGAAGGTACTCAATAATTTTAGAATTGTCAAAATTAAGGAAGGTAATTTAACCGTTTATACGCTACGTCCGGACGTTAAATGTGCGAAATAAAGGAGAGTCTATTAAAAATACAGTATGTATAAATAAGTTTAAATGATAGTAATCATACTGGTTGAACTTACATATAAAAACAATATTCGAAGCAGTATTGTTGAGACAAAACTGTCTCGCTCAGCAAGACTTTCAGTGCGACAAGTGTAAATAAATGTATGATATACATTTCAAACAACAAGACTACCGATGGTTCGTAGTTAGTTTGTGATATGTTGATTACTTTTTAAAACCTGGTGAGTTAATTAACATTGCTAATAGCATTAAGCACGCCCAGCGATTTGTCACATAGTCGTACTCAATTTCCCTCTAAAGCATAACGCTCGATGCTTCCATCACATTAAAAGAGTTACATCTGGTTTGGGCCCTATCAGAGATGTAACTCTTTTCGTCACATGTGTCCTTCTGCCGTTAGATAGACATCTTCGTTTATTATTACTCGAAATTAATTAATGAATACTTAAATTTTAACCAAAAACTTATCGAACCTTGTAACCACATCATTATTGGCTATGCGTCCTCAATGAGGAGCACGAAGCCTACCCTAAGTTAAGGTTAATTATTTAAAACTGGTGATGATAGAAATTATTAATTAATTTATAAAGAACAAGCAGCTACCCGCGACTTTATCATCAAATCAATCTCTTCAATAGTTTGGACTCTATTTAATGCTATCAAAGAAATCTTTCCTATATATATGGTTAGTGTAGATTAATTAAATTAAATAAAACACTTATAAAAGTTTCTATTTTTTGATAGTTTATTTGTAGTTTTTTTTGTAAACTTTGCAGTATTTATTTTACAATTGTAGCAAACAATAACTGTACTCGATTCGATTTTAGTATTTGTCTTATCAAAATCGGTCAATTCGCTGCGAAGTTTCTGATTTGCACTAGCGGCTCGCGCCCGGCGTCGTTTATTTCAATAATTGATTTAAGATACTTAAGCATTATTCATAAAAAACACAATTAATTATTTTAAAATGATATTAAAATCTCATACGAACAAGAGACAGACGGAAAATTTGAAAGAAACTTTGGTTAGAGAAATAGGTTCAGATGATGCTTCTGCCTCGTAACCTAAAATAAACATAGTAGAACAAAGTTTTGGTGATATCATGGGACCTATTTATACCTGCAACAACTGCACCACGAAATGAGCATATTTTTTAATTCCAGTGACGGGCAATCGTAGATAAATAAAATGTAAAAAAATATTACACGGTAAGCATTCTTGTTGGGTCAAAGGCCAGTTATACTAAAGTGTTTCATATTAAAACGGCCGGAAAACGAGCAATTTTCTACTCTTATATTATTTTGGTTATATGTTCGTAATATTATAAATGCGAATGTTTAGATGGATGGATGTTTGATTGAAGGTATCTCCAGAATGGATGTATGGATCTCTCTGAAATTTGTCTTAGATGTAGAACGATGTCGGGAAGAACACATAGGCTACTAATGTATTATAGTTTTTTGTAAATACCGCGTCGACGGAGTCGCGGCCGACAGCTAGTCAATTATATTAATAAGTTTGTCTGAAGATGATATATTTGACGTCTGAATCAAAATTTATCGAAAACAAAGCACGCAACACGGACAATGTCTAGTAAAGGTACGCGACCATTGTCCCACACCGGACGCACCGCACGCCCGGATAAAATGGATTTACTTTGTCTTTCGAAAACGGGTGGTGCAGATGATGGATGGTAGTGCTATGTCAAATCATGCAAAAAAAAAACTAAAATCCGTTGCTGACCGTGCGTGCGGTGCGTCAGGCGCGGGACAATGAAGGCGTACTGTAAGGCAACGCTAAAAGAACCCTGGGTGTCGGGTATTATTACAATGATAAGAAAACTATAAGTCCTCATGACTAAGTATAAATATATTTGACCATTGTTTAAGATAACCAAAACATTAACTATAGTTAATATAACCTTAACTGTTGTAGGTATTAATAAAATATTTATTATTCAGTCACTATTCTTTGGTAAAATGCTTAGTTCGTTTTACTAGTTAATTTAATACTTGTAATAACAAAATGATTGGGTTTCAGTGACGTCAATGCTTGCTTTTATTCCATTGATGGTGATTTAACGTAATGAGACAGTCATTGGAGGATAACTCAGAATATTATTTAATTTTTAAACCGTCCGAATCATGCAGAGAAACAGTTTATTGGACCTTTTCATATGTCTACGGGTAAGTATAAAACTTGTAACTATTTTAAGTAAGCTATGAATTGACAATGTATGGGTTAAGTTAAAAAATCTTATTCTCTTTGAAATGTGATATTCCATAGAGCTTTTTTCTAGTACAATATTTTGTACATTGTTTATATTTAAATCTAGCTCGCAACTTCATCAGCTGCGAATAAAAAAAAATGTATTGATAACTTCCTTCTTTTTGAAGTCTGCCGAAAATAGCTTATGTTACTCAGGTATTTTCCAATAAAGAACCCCTCAAAATTAGTCGAGCCGTTTCGGAGAAGATACGGAAACTTGCGGACAAACAGACAGACAAACGGACGTACTGACGGATAGACAGACAGACATTAAGTGTTTGTATGGCAACTAAAGATTCGAACAGCATTTATGACTAGCCGTTCGGAGCTCTAGCTGCCGACTGACTCGACCTGTCGCTCTTCCTACGGGTACTTTAAATCAGGGTTACCTTGGCGCATGCGTGAAGTGCGCGCGCAATTCTGCTCATGCCGTCACACCCTGACGACGGACACGTGAACGAATAATTTCAGGCACCATATTGCTTTGGTTATAAAATGCAAATTATATGAATATGTTGCATTGAACAGTGTTGCGGCCGACAGTCGGAGCCGGGCGCGCCGCCGCGAGTCATGAGCTCCCCCAAGCTTGGCGACCGCTGCCCCAGCGGCCTGGCCAACGCCAAGCTCACCAACGACTCAAAGGAGGATTCCCTTGACAACTCTGTAAATATATCCACCATTATTGTGCGCTGAAAACATTCATACATACAAAGGTCTAGGGAATTGCACTTTTCGGTGTAGAATGTGCTCTAACAAAAACAATTTCTTGCATTTCTCACTATTAATGCATTCTTATTTGTGAACGTACATATTTTTATCTCTATAATAACATGCAAATTTAGCGATAACTTCACGTGGGGTGGTTGTATCTTAGCCAAATTTTATTTGAAACTCGAAAATAAGATATTTCTTGTAAAATATTAAAAGATGTTGTTGCACAAATATGGCACATTTTTTAATCAATAAAATTATTTAAAAATCTGCTATTGTATTATAGATAAGGGAGTCGATAAAGTGTGAGCGAGGCAAGGGCGAGGAGGACTGGCGACGGCGCACCATCATCGTCGAGAAGAAGAACGGCTCATACGGCTTCACTCTGCAGAGCTACGGCATACACTACAAAAAGGTAAATAACATAATGAAAATGGTGAAATATTAATTCAGCTTAAAAATATGTGTTAATGCCATAATTTTATATATTTCAGGAAGGTGAGATCGAGGTAATAACATACGTGGAGCAGGTGGAAACGCAGGGCGCGGCGGCGGCGGCGGGCATGCGCGAAGGTGACGTCATTCTCTCCATCAACGGCGTCGACGTGGAGCATGCTGACCACGCCGCCATCGTCGACGCCATCAACAGCTGCGACTCTAGAATGCGCATAGTCGTCATCTTCGAGGACTGCGTGCGGAAGGTTGAGCTCCATCTCAAGTACATCAATATACAGAGAGCCTTGCAAGCCAAGACACGGGAACTGGAACAGCTCAACGCCAGGGAGAGACAAATATTCGACGCCAACTGGAAGACGCACAGTCTGCCGTCGCAAAAAAAGAAATCGTCACCATCGGACGTCATCTCGGATAGCGAGGAGAACAACGTAGCCGAAAACGGTGGATACTGCCGGCCGACGCTGTCCAGCGAGAACGTGACGAACACCAAGCCGGCCACCGGCAGCGTGTTCATGTACCGGTACCTAGACCCGCGGTACGGCACCTGCATCATCCGGCCCGACCTGCGCACCGGTAGCTTCGTTATCACTGTGGGCTCGCCGCGCAACAGGCGCGACTGCCACCACTGCGTCATCGAGAACTCGGGCGACACTCACCGAGCTTCCGAAGTCTACACGACCAGCAACGGAAAACACACCAAGGTCCACCGAAACAACCACAGCCACGGCTGCGGACCCTGTATGCCACCTTACAATAACCAGGACGCGAACAGTCTCGAGGCGTACGACTTAGCTAGCCCGTGTTGCGATCCACATTGTGTTCCTAACTCCAGAAAGAAGGTGAGAAGGAAAAAAGAATGCTCGAAGGAGCACAAGAGGAAAGAAAAATGCCATCAAGTCGATAAGTCGACTCAAAAGACAGAAAATTGTGGTCACACGCACTCGAAGAAAACGTGTAACTCGGGTCATTGCGCCGGCCGCTACCGCTATCTGACTAGCGAGTCGACGCAGACCAGCCGGTGCAGCTTGCAGTCGTACACGGCTAGTGACGCCACCGCGCCCTGCGACAACTCCGCTTCCAGCTATAGCACCTCGCTCAGCAGTGACACGCTCTTCTGGGACAACGACCGCTCCGAGGCCAAGGCCTCCCCCAAGATACAGTACCAGAGCTCTCACCAGCACGTAAAGCCGAAGTCGTGGGATAATTTGACCACAAAAGCATTTGGCGGCTACGGCTTCGGGTACGGCTACCTCGACACTAGCGCCAAGCACTCGGGCAGGTCTAAGAGCCACGGGCGTAGTCACAGCGGGCGCAGCACTCAGACCCACCACGAGTATCAGCAACAATCGCAGGAGAAGCATCAACAGCGGCAGAGCGGCACACCGCACCACTACCCCGTGTGCAGTAGGAGCCGGAGTCACTTTCAACCGACCAAGTCCCAGGAGAGCTTGATGGTGCCCAAGTACAAGCTTGAGAGCGGCGGGTCAGAGAGCCGGCTGGCATGCGAGTGCGCTGACACTGGGGAGTACTACCGGCGCGCAGGACCCACCGACAGCCCCGCGGAGCCCTGCAGCACTGGATACTATTCGCAAAGGTTCCTCTACCCCACGCATTCGTACAAAAAGAAAGAGTCTGCCGTCAGCTCAGAAATAACTAGATTATAAGCAATAATTGAAACGCACAATGCTCAATTTAACGCCTAAATGTTAGTTTAAATCGTCTTAGTATAGTGATGGTAACGTTTTAAATGTAAGTTAGCGGCTAGCGTCGTTAGTATTAAAAAAGCATAACCCCAATATGGAAGATACAGAGAGAGAAATGTTTTTGTTGTGTGAGTAGAGAGTGGAGCTAAGCAGATCCATGCATGTTTAGCAACAATTATGTTGTTTAGATCTACATCTAGTTATAGTTTAGTATTGTTTTAAACTGAAAAATGATATGAAACATAAAACGTTGGGTAACATTTTTATAGATTAAAGTTACTCGAGTCCAAATTGAAATGTCTGTTTTCACAACGAAGTTTTTAGTAAGCCGTCATGTCATTAGACAAATATTATAATGTTGTTCCGAGACACTTTGGCTGTTGATAATATTTAGTATGGACAAATAATTTGCTCAATATAAGTACTTAAATATACTTTTCTTTCACACTTAATAACTAAGAAATAGAAGCAGGGTGTGGCATGAACACACAAAATACGCACAAACAAATTAGATAGATAACCAATAGACTGTTGTATTCAGCCATTGAAATGTACTTATTACTTTCAGGAAATAAAATTATGCTTTAATATTGTGTAGTGACGAGATAAAAGTAGATTTTAGATGTAATATTGTTGAGTCTGTTCGGTGCCGTAGTCTGCGCACCGCACGCACCAAATGCTTTATATTCCTTTATTTAGAGTTTTTATTAATAAAAATATTAAATTATTATTTAATTTGTTTTATTCATTTGTTCCTTTTTCATATTGATATTAATTAATGAGTTTATTAGGGATAATTAATTGATTCGAATACAATATCGAGGGTGCGATTGCCGAGTGGTGACACAACTCAGCATTAAGTTAATAAGTCGTTTGAGAGACGAGAAAATGGGGTTCTTCGTTTCTTTTCCTATTTACTTTGTCGTCGCGTACCTCTGTAACTCATTGCGATAGTGCAAATCTGTCGTATTATGTATTTATAGGTGAAGTGGCAAACCTGCATCGGATCGCTTTATATTAGTTAATCCAACGTCCGTGGACATCCGCGACATCAGAGAAACCGTACATGCTTTGTTGTCTAAATAAAATGGTAAAATTGTCAATGAAGTAAAATTCTAAGACAATTGCGAACTTAAAAAATTAGGCCACGAGCGATACAATCCTTGAATCGCAATCGCTTATCATTACTTCCTAGTGTGCGCACTCCGGCTATAGCAGAATTAGTTGCTATCGCCGAAATTGGGTGGGTGAACTTATATCTGTGAAGAGTTCATCTCGGGTCCTGGGGTCAGGCGGCGCGGGCGCAGCGGGCGGCGCGCTGGCAGCGCACACTGAGCTCGCCCGCCACACTGACGGCATGGGAGCTCCTGCGCGCGCCCCCGCGCCCCGCGCAACCCGCCTTCTGCTGCCGCTGCTGGTCCTGCTCGCCGCCGCAGCCTCAACTGCCACCAGACACCTACCCCTGCAGTACCAGGTCATTACAACATATATAGCCTGGCAAATTATTATGCTTCCCGAATTCTTTCGTCGGCGTTGATATCCCATTTTAATTGTCGAAATTAATCTTCGTTAACATTGCTATAAAAATGTCTCAATTCTAGCTTCAAATTATAAGAAGTCATGTTTGAATACATAGTATCTAGAGGTGTTATTAAAGTTGCAGCTAATGTTGTTACTTTGTTGTTAAATATGTTTAACATTACAGACGTACATATTGTGCAAGCAAACTTCTCACCCGTGTGTCGCCTTGCCCCTGCCCGCTGGACCTGAGGATGCTGGGGAGTGGGACCTCCCGGCTGCTGAGGCTTGCGGCATCTTGCAGACATCAGACATCGAAACGCCACCGGCCGACTATACGGTACATTTAATTTTCATATACATTTCAATTGCCAAGCGTTCAACTAACAAACTTCAGGTGAGTGAATTCAAATCACTCTGATATACTATTTCTCCATTTGGAATTGTTCGCTTAATTTTATACAATAAATTAGTTATGAAAGGAGAACTGATTCTCAGAGTTGGTTGCATACTTTTCGAAGCATAAAACAAGTTTGTTATTGATAAAAATTATTTTTACAAATGTATAACACTTAAAGCTATGCGAAAAATTATTGCTCATGCGATATTAGTTTGAATTAATAATGATTTGTTATACCGAAATGTCAAAATTTGCAATGTACACGGTATGGGTACGTCGATAAATGGATTTGGGTCGATGGATTTAATTGATACGTGAATGTATCCAAAGTTTTGTGACGCTCTGATTACTTAGTTATCTCGGTGTCACAACTCGGAGCGTCGTTCCCTTTCCTTATCATATACATCGCAGCTAAAATTGTTTTGTGTTATCAGCAACTTGACACAAACTTATTGTTATACAAGATTAATAATCTAGATCTCAGTGGTCACTTGTATCTGTTCGTTAAACAAAAGGTTTTTTTAATGATTAGTAAAATAGAAATAAAATTGCCCAATTATTATTTCCACTTTCCACAAATCTAATTTGTCATTGATTTATCTGTGGTATAACATTACCAAAAAGTCACAAGTACCATAAAAAAGTAAAATTGTAATTGAATTAGATGCTTTGAGCTTTTATTCAGTAATTTATATATTTTCTTGATCTTTGCGACTGAAGTGAAATATTGTTTCAATGTTCATATTATGTCTCATTTGTAGCATTCTCTTGTTGAACAAATTAAATAATGTTCACGTGAAATTTTAATCTACATAGCGTGTCCGGGAAAGACAGGCTGCTCCAAAAATACGACATCCGAACATCCTGTGGAACGTCTAAATTATTGAGAAAATTCTGTTGTTATTTTCATTTATCACTATAAAATAGAACTATTACTCGTGCGCTGAAACTTTGCCGATGGTCTCATCTTCAAACCTTCTGCACACGGCACGGACATGTAATATAAATATTTTAAAAGTACCTTTACGATATGCGACAGAGATCAACTGAAGATTGTTCTTTACTTTGTGGAAATAAAAAGTCTAAATTTTTTTTCAACATTGTCAAATCAAATTTAAAATTTAGTTAAAATAATAATTTGAAAGTAACAGTCATATTTATGTATGATAAGTTGTATCAACAAAGCTAGGCCCGTCTCCTTGACCTGTATTGTTGCGCAATTATAATCTAATACCCAAGTTTGTGACGATCGAATTATGTCAAGGAGTTTCATTACATATATTCATTTGTTACTACAGATAAAGGCGTTAGACAATGGAGAAGTTAGGAACGTGTTCTGCGATGCCGTGATTATAACAGAGGAGGTTGAAGCGAAGACGACGAGTGTTAGGGAGCATGGCCGCGTTCGCCGGCAGACGCCAGCAGCGCCCCGCGGCCGGTACCGTGGACAGACGCAGTCCCAATACCTCGCCGTGGACCGTGACGGCAAGGACGAGGGCAAGGCGGAGGCCCACTCGGCCGCTGATTCCTCGCGTGCCAGCGTCAGTGAGTAATCCACTCCACACGACTCCTGTTGTAAACTCATTTATACAATAATGCAATTGAAGTAGCTACCTATATATTATGTGCAACGTAAAAACAAGCTTGTATTATGTTAACAGGTGGTAATAGCGGAATGGGACAAGCGCAAAGTCAGTCAATGTACGAACCTTCGTGCGATGATTGTTATGGTAACGTCGACCCGCTAATGGCTGGTATGAAAAAGCAACCCCAAGGAACTTTTAGTGGATTCGGACCGGGACAAAACGGCGGATCTGGATGGGTTGGACCTCCCAGTGGCAGCTCTATAGGAACTTCTTACATGAACAATCAAAATGCTAGACCGGGCTTAGAAAGTTACGGAAGAGCTGAGCCGTCTGCACCGAGCTATGAGAGGGGATACGGTGTTCCAACTGGTGGAAACGGTTTAACTCCTGGGGGGGTAGTAGGTCCAACCCAAGGTCGAAATCAAAATGTCTACCCTAACTCGGGCGGTACGCCACTTAGTCAAGGAGCACCACAAAGTACATATCAGCCAGGATTAGGTGGTTCCATGACACAGTATGGGCCGAATCAGCAAGGAAATGGAGGATACGGCTCAAATCAGCAAGCTGGACCGAGGGATAATGCTAGACCGGGTGTAGGGAACAGATATGGTAGTGATTCAGGTGGTTATGGACCAGGACAAGTTGGAACTCCTGGGGGCGGTGGGAATTACCCTCCAGGAAGTCTGATGAGTGCACCAGGTCGAGGGGGTTTAGGTCCTGTACCACCAGGAGGTATTACAAGTAATGGTGCATCGCTGCCGAATCAAATCGGTGTACCGGGTCAATCCTATAATCAAATGGTGCAAAGAGGTCCCGATTACGGGCCAGGTGGCTCACCTCAAGGCATTTACGGACCTGGTCAAAGCGGTTCGCTTACACCAAACATCAATGGTGGACCACTGCAAGGTGGTTCTAACAATATCATCCCCGGTAATCAAGGGCAAAGCGGTACCTACAACCCCAAACAGACAGGTGTTCCGAATGGAGTCGGTGGTACTACATTAGGAGGTGTTACGAATCCTCAAGGTATAAATAGTAACCAAGGTGGCCTTCCTGGTTATGGTCCTAACCAGGGATCTGCAGGCGATAATTTGAATCCTGCCCAAGGAGGAAATTGGCCGATTGCATCATACAGTCCTGGTGGTTCACCTTATTTTTGTTGCGTCGTCGGCCCCGATGGTAAAATAGCACCTGTGGGAGGATCGCCATTTAATAGAGGCATAGGCAATCAGTATCTGAATCCCAATAATCAATATGGATATGGTGGGCAAATTCCGGGAAGTACAGATCAAAACAAAGGGCTAAGTAACATTCCAGGTCAAAGCCCTTACGGACTTAGTGGCTCTGGTAACGGTGTAAATAACTTAGGACTAGGACAAGGAAATAATTATGGTCCTAATCAAGGGCCTGGAAACTACATGACAGGATCAGGTCAAGTACCCCAAGGTGGACGTCCTGATCACAGTACGATGTCAGGTAGTGGAAATTACGTACCGAATTCAAATATAGGAAGTTACAGCCCTGGAACTACTGGAGGTGGCGGAAGTTTTGCACCAAATCTCATGGGTGTTGACCAAACAAGGCCTAATATAGGAGCAACTCCCATGGGTGGTACTGGTTATCACACGAATCAAAACTTAGGTCCAAACGCACCACATTCAGGTGTGAGCTACGGCCCGGTAGGCAATGGTGGGCCAGGATCTGGAGTGTATAATCCAACCGGAGGGACAGGAGAAACCAAACAATATATACCAGGGCAACTTAGTATTCCCGGTGGCGAGAATACTTATGTACATGGACAAGGAAGCGTGCCGATGGCTAATAGAAACTTCGGGTCGGGCTCACCCGGCGACAGTAGTAGTTATGTGCCAGGGCAAGACGGCAGACCAAGTACAAGCGGAAATTTCCGACCAGGACAGACTAATAATTTGGGTGGTGGTGGTTATGGTCCCGCCCAGGTTAGTGCTCCAGAAAATATTCGAAGTTACGAGCCAGGCCAAATTGTTGGTCCCGGAGGCGGTGGTTACAGGGTTAGTCCCGGTGATGGAACGGGATTTTATACCAACTACGGACCGCATCAAACTGGGGGACCGGGAGGGGGTGGTATCGGAACAGGTTCCGGTGTTAATCCTCAAAGTGGTGGAAGTTATGGACCAGGACAAACGAATGGAATAGGAGGTGGTATTATTGAACCCAATATGGGTAGCCATCCAGGTTCCACAGGAAACTTTGGCGCTGGTCAAAATGTTGGACCAGGAAACGTTGGTTATGGAAATTATGGCCCGGGACAAAACGGTGGATCTGGGGGATACATTCCGGGAACAACTAGCGGCATGGGTAATTATGGTTCAAGTGGTGCTGGTCAGGGTCAAAATGGTCCAGTTGGAGGGGGTCCTTATGGGCCTTATCATGGTGCCAATACTGGAGGTCAAGGGTCTTACCCCCCGGGACAATCTAATGTAGGCGGTATGGGAGGCTATCAGCCAAGTCAGGGTGGCAAACCTGGTGAGGGCTACGGTTCCCTTGGAGTACCTGGTGATGGTGGAAGATATACCAATGGACAACCTATTTACGGAACAGACTTTACAGACCGGTACGGAGGTGGCCCAGGTGGAAGTGGATATAATGCAAGGGTATTTATTTTTAATTACTTACGGAAAATAATTTAAATTACTTAAGAAAAAGTGATATTAAATGTATCTTTTTTGTTGCAGTACCCAGGAATAAACAATGATTACAATGGTAAGTTATTGGACTAAAAAACCAGATAAAAGCTTTAGTTTTTGTCCAAAATAATTTTAATCGAAATCCTATATGTCTCACTACATTTTTGAAAAACTAAAGGCAATGAAACAAAATCTGATTACTATCTTTATCGGTACCTGGCATTAGTTTTAAATAGTAATTATTTTCTTTTAGGCATTCCCCAAAATTTCACGGATGTGGGAAATCTTGCAGACGGAGATGATTCACAGGCTGAAGCGAGCGTTGCACAAGCCGCCAATGGCACAACAGCCAGCGCCACATCCAGGGGCGGCAACGACAAAGGCCGCGCTCAGACAAACGTACAGGGCACTTACACCGGAAGCGGTTCTTTCTCAGCCCAAGCACAAATAACTGGAGAAAACAAAGAAGCCGAAAGTCAAGTCACAGGAGGGAAAAAAGGGGCATCTAGTTCCGCACAAGGAAGTGGTCGGAATAACAAATCTCAAGCGAATGTGCAACTGGGCTCAGAAACGGGATCTGTCCAAACACAGTCTCTGACAAGTGGAGCGTATCATTCATCTAATTCCCAAGTTCAAGGGAGTGTAAAGGGTGGTATGGCTGACGCTCAGGCCCGTGGTCCGGGAAGCACTTCCTCACAGGCTCAAATTGGTTTTACACCATATAAAGATGGCGATAAATCTCACGACACGCAGAAGACACCATTCGTCGGCGGAGGCGTCGCTTCGGCTCAGTCGAGCGGGCGAACGGGACAGTCGCAATCACAACTCCATGGCACCTTTAAGTACGGTATCACATACAACGGAGCCGCACAGGCAGGCGCAAGCGTTGACAAAGATGCGGTGTTTCCAAATCGCTTGTCATTTGATAAAATAGATGTATTTGATGAAAGTGAAAAAAATATTAACGTCGATACTGAAAAACCAACCGAATTAGACGCACCAGCACCTGTCGACACCACTCCTTCTGTTGAATTGGTGCCATCAGAGGAATCTCTTCCACCGCTCGACGAAAGCTCGACGGACGGCGGGATGACAGCGTTGGATACAGATGACGCAGAAGACGAAACCGTGAAGGACGACGAGACGCTAAAGAATTCTGAAACAAGATACTCCAGTCATACTCACCTCGATCACCACAAGACAAACGTTGCGGCGGCTCCACCGGCCGCTACCGCCGGAGTCACTCGCTCCTTCCAATCGCGGTACGGAAGCAACGGTGGCGAATACGAGTACACAACGGACAGAGAGGACGCGCCGACCGACGAGTATGACACGGACGGAGCGGAAGAGGAACAGGGCGAATACAGCAATTACGATGACATACCAAGAGATCCGCTGACGCACCAGTCGCTGCAGGCGCCTCGTAAAACGCTTGACGTGCGGCAGACGACCGGCGGGAACACACAGCACATCGTGCTCGGCTCGCTCGTCGGCCACGACGCAGCCATCACACAGAAGAGCTCCGAGCGGCCCGATGAGAGCAGGACGTACCAGCCGGGGGAGCGGGTGCCGGGCACAGGCGGCTATACAATACCGGCGGGCTTCACGGGCAGCGTCAAGTCGGTCGCCTCGAAGGAGAAGACTTACGTAGTCGGGTCGCGCGAGTCACCGTCGCAGGCGCAGACGGTGACGTTGACGCCCGGCAGTGGGCGCGTCCGGTACGCTCCCCCAGCGGGCTACGGGCGGGTGGGTGCGAGTCAGCTGCGCTCGCTGGCGCCCCCGCGCGGTGACCCCTACGTTTCCGTGTCCAAGTCGGTGGCGCGCGACTTCGACGCGGACGACCACGTGCGCAAGCAGTACTCCCACTCCTACTACACCAAGTCCTCCTCGTGCGGCTTCTTCACCTTCACCTGCACCATGGTGAGCGGCGCCGAGGGCAAGAAGAAGGTCTGCCGCCCCAAGATACCCACTAACCCCGACGGCACGCCCATCAAGTGTTGACATTGCCTACAAAGTTAACGTATCATTATAACTTTAGTTCTATTTTATTATTAAGTAGATAATAATTAGTATTATGATTGTATAATTTCCGTAGCCAATTAACTATTCAAATGAGCGTATCAACATTTTGTACATGTCATACTTTGTCTATGTTGTCGATACAATAAATAAATAAATAAAAACTTCAGTTTAAATATATCGTATTAAATATAAACAACGTCGACAATAAAAGGCGCAAAGGGAAGTGATAAGATTTATTCATATATAATTTAGGTAGATTTATGTATCGCTTCAATATAATATGTTTATTGATTCACACTAATAAGTGAGATGGATAACAAGTAGTGCGCGCCCGCCATCCCCTCCACCTGTATATCATAAAAGGACATTTCTTAACTATTAATAGAATATTGAAGAAACTTACTTTGGTATTTATTTTGTGATCATTGGACTGTATACATAAAACTAGTTTTAGGAATAGGAACAATATGACGTGGCACACTTATCGTGTATTTTATTCAATATATTTTGATTCATATAAAATCTTAATAATAGTTGTGCAGAAGTAAATAAATACCTATGTAATTTTGTTTAGCACGTGGCGATTATCTGATAGATATCGTCAGGTGTGCTTTGCAAATACTTTATAAATAACATCTCAATACCAAAAAAGATTGCTAATAATATATTAAATAGGGTTCGCATAAATCACAACTTACACACAAATAGTGATTAAACGAGATGTGTAGGGAGGTCGAGGCGAGAGCGATGCGCGCACTTTCACATCAAAACAACAATTTTATTTAGGAAATACTATTTTTGTTACACTATATCCATAGAATCATTTAAAAAAACATGAAATTTTGTAAAGACAGTAATACGTAGAACACTTTAAAGTTTCTTACATTATATATTAATCATTTGCCTAAATCGACACATCTATGTAATAAATAAATTCTTGAAGTTCGATCTAGAACATGATTTATAGAAAAGAATATGTTTGAACTTTAACACGTGAGTCGGCGCGAGCGGGGGGTTGCGTGAGCGACGCCACGCCTCCAGCCACGCCCACCACGAAACATTCACAATAAATAGCTTTATTTACATTAAAATCTATGAACGAGATCCATGCAATAGTTCTCTTACTTATTATAATAGATGCACAATACTGGACGTCGCTGTTGCCACGCCTTCAGACACACAAAAACATATCCTCCACACACACACACACACACACACACACACACACCGCACACACACACAATGCGTTAAACATTGATAATATTTTTGTGATTAAAGCAAATGCCGAATACTGTATTTTCGTGGCTATAATGGAGCATGAATGGATAGGACGGAGCAAGTGGGCGAGTCGTCTGCCATTTTAAAATTCGTCACAGACAAAAAAAAATTGGCTATAACATTAGCTGCCCAACATCTCGTGACAATAAAATTAAAATATCAGATGAAACACAAAAATAAATTAAAATATTTGATAATTTAATGTGTTAGATAAACACAGCCACGCCCCCTAGTGTCCATCATCACGCCCCATAGTACGGCCGGTAAGTAACACATTAGTCTGTTACCTTGGAATGTAAGTTTAAGTACAAGTTACATGTTTGTACATCAAACAATCATCAGTACAAAACAATTCAACTTAATATTAACAATTGGTGAAACGCACCATTATAAAAAAAAATCAAAAAATAAATATCAATTAAGATTAAATTAAATAAAAAAATAAAAGGTTGATTTTTAACTTATGATACATAATAAATATTTAAAGCTAACAGGCAGTGGGTAGCGATTGTATAGTTGTATTCAATTGTAATAAGTAACTATATTTACATGTCACTGACTGACAATCACATTTATTGTCTAAGGATTTATTTTTGATATTATGTTTAAATTGATGACACAAACATGTCTATCGTTACAGACATAAAAAGATAAAATGTGTTCAGCTATCTAATAATAACATCAGTATAGAGAGATCAAGTTAATTTGAACAACTACACATTTAGGGCACATGAGTACTACATATTTATGTACCTGTTCGTAATATAAAAACACACACATATATAGATATTTAAAAATGTATAGTACTATTTTAATTAATTCTTAATATTTTTGTATGAACTTTATTACAAGTGTAGATAAGAATCATTTTACTATGAACGTCTATACATGTAATACATATATTTAATCTTTAATATTAAATGATAAAAATTGAATTTAATATATTTCAAAAAACGATATTATCATATGATTATTATGATTTAATATAAGTACAACATCTGATGAGCATTTAAATCTATTAATAAGTTATTATAAAAGAAAACACGGACATAACACCGTAAATATAATACGTAAAGAGATATATCTCGATAAAGAATTACATAAAAATGCAACTCTTTTCGTATGGATACATTTCATTCCTAATCTAAAGTAAGGTATCTGAACTCTGAAGTTATGGCACCTCGCCACTTACACTTTCAACTTAGTTGTTGCTTAATCAAGCACACAACTTAACACAACACAAAACACATTTTTATAACACTATGTAAATCCATTTATTTACAATATTTATTTAAAATTGAGATTATCCTAGAGATTCATTATTTAAATGAGTTACATTAAAATCTAATTATATATACAATTATTAGGGAATTTATGTATGGAGGTTTACAGTGGCTACACTTGATGCCAATGGGACTGGGGCAAGACTAGTTTTGAATTAAACATTACTTGTCATACAATTGTAAATACATTTGTGACAAGAATGCCATAGAAATGTAGTCATCGGCAAGAAAAATGTTGAATTCATGCAACTATTAGAAAAAGAATTGAGCAAAAATGAGAATTACAACATCAATATACTAATCACACACAATAACATAAGATCTGATATCTATGACGTAATACCATCTTTGTATGATGTACGTAGACTAATTTCTAATAAAACGAGAGCACAATTTTATTTCAATGGCACAAGGTATTAAGTTATTGTGTATGCATAGTAGCTAATATGTACAAATTCGACTCATTACAATTAAAACACTGATTTTATTAATACTATGACATTCGCTTTGAGATCTAAATATTTATGGCAAAATTCACGAGAACACATACTATTTTATAACATCGTAAGTATTTATTTCTTGTTAAGAAATTGTACTAAATCACTTCATGTTATCAAAGTGCTAGAATAGCAAGATATATCTTTGCACAATGTAGCTGACATGCCGTGCTCTCGTAAATATATTTTTAAACCAACAGACTAGACATTTATAATTAGTTGAATATTTCCAAAATAAAATAAGTCAAAGCGAATACGCGCTATGACTCCACAACTATAGCACACTTACATGGCTCGATATTCACAAACAGATCGTATTATAATCACATTTATTTATTAGTCTTTGATGCAGTTCAAACATTTCACTGGATTGAATAGTCTATTTGTTGGTCGGTGGGTCGCGCGCCGCTTTCGCTCGCCTCTCATATATACAATTCAAACCGCCTCCGCTTCCATTTGTTTCTAAATATTATACAAAATCAAAGCACAGCCATAATACTTCATCAGAGAGCGCACTGTGGCATTTCTTTCTGCTGGGGGCGGGGCGGACGTGGGCGGGCGTAGCGGGGGCGACGCCTTCTTCTTTTACCAGAGAGCTGCTGCAGACAGGGGCGCAGGAAACTTCACTCGCAGGCCAGCCGCACACACTCAAACACATAATACTGATAAAGGAAAGTGTGTGAAGCATGGTCCAATAACGTTTTATTGCAAGTGAGGTTTACTCCGTGTGAACACGAGCATTTACTCGTGCACGGTCCAGGGCACGTCGTTGTGCGCCAGGCGCGCCGTGTCTCGCCACAGCTCTCCGGGGTAGAGCTAGATGTTGCGGAACATACGTATGACGTGTCGCACAAGGGGGGGCGAGAGTTAGGGGGCTGCCCCCTTGAGGCGCTTCAGTCGCTCCTTCTCCAGATGGTCGGCGGGGGGCTCGCGCTCGAATGACACCAGCTCCAGCGCTGTAACACAACAAACATTAATTCGCATTAACATCTTCACATCATTTTAGTTTTTCGACTAAGTACTTGTAAATATAAGTAACAGACCTGTTTCGGAGAGCGCGGGTCTGTCGACGAAGAAGCGCCAGGTGGGAGTGTGCGTGACGTGGGCGTTAACAGCGTGTGCAGGGCGGTGCGGCGTGCCGTGAGCCTCGCCCAGCCGGCGCGCCGCCAGCTGTGCGCGCACGGGACGCGCCAGCGCGCAGCACTTCTCAAAGTTGACGCGCCCGCCTGCCACTCTGCACATGACACAAACATTTTACTATGGCACCCTACTTCAATATATCACGTATCAATATTTCACAACATAATAGCCGTAACATAAGTGAAGAGTAAGTTTTTGATGGATTGGATTTTAGTGCTATGGTAAAATATTTATAATGTATTTTATAAAAGCTTTGTTACGTATGATTCACAGTGATGTGTTAAAAGTAAGTCAGCGATTGGCAGACGATGGTGGCTTAGTTTTGTCAGCGAGTACATAATGAGATGAGGATAGTAAAATAAAGCTTCGAAGGTTTTAAGTACATAATATAAAATGTTGGTAAAAATAATCACAATTGGACGAGGTTTGCGACGATCTAAGCATTATATGTATAGTATGACTTTAGTTACGATCTCTTGAGACGAATGATTGGGTTTACAGTATCTGTGTGTATGTGACCTTGTGGGCGCGGACTGGTGCGCGAAGTGCAGGTCACGACAGGTGACTGAGAGGAGAGGCACCGCCGTCTCGCCCGGCGCCGCCGCCAGCGCCGCGCGGTACCTGCGCAAGCCACGCCCCACACGTCAGTGCCCGACTCAAGCCACGCCTAAAGACTTTAGACCCCCAGATAGACTGATCCCGCAATACTAAAGAGTACACAAAGTCCTCCATTCTTTATTTTACTGCTATAAAATTAATCTCCAAAAGCCAAAACAGATATACCGGGCACCTTTTTGCATTATCTAAAGAGTGTACGGTAAAAAAGGAGGATTCACCTATAAAAATCAATGACAAAAATTTGCTGTATATAGTGGAATAGATATGACAATATATTTAAGCATGGAAGCGACGATAAATGTTAACAATGAATAAAAGCTTTTGTTGAAGTTTGTTAAATACAGTTAGTGAAAAACAATATCAGTTTTCGTTTTTAGCGTAATTTATTCAGATCTAATATTCTATATATTTATTCGCAAGCTTTGTTTAATATTTAGAAGAATATATAGAAAACAGTAAAGAGAGTTATAAAGTAACAAAAGCGGTGCGAGCAAGGTGGGCGTGGTGAATGGATGTGTGGGTGAAGGAGGTGGGCGTGGTCACCTGGCGTGGTTGCCGCCGGGCTCGACGCACAGCTCCAGCTGGCGCAGCTGCTGGCCGCACACTGCGGACGCGCGACTCCACTGTCAATAAACATACAATTATACATTTATAGTTTGCAGCATCGCTGACGGCTGAACACTATTATGTAATTTTAAGATGGTGCCGTAGAATCAAAACTCAACATACAGGAGAATTCAATCTTACGTCTTACTAATATTGTACAAGCGAATGTTTAGATGGATGGATGGAGGTTTGTTTGAAGTTATATCTAGAAAGGCTGCACGGATCTTGCTGAAATTTGGCATTGGTGCAGAACATAATCTGGAAGAACACATAGGCTACATATTCTGTATTTTTTTTTAATCGTGCGCAGACTTAGTCGCGAGCGACAGTTAGTGTGTTTATATTTATGTGTACCGTCTTCTTGAGCCTGGCGATGGGTGCCATGTTGAGGGCGCTGATGATGGCCATGAGGGAGTTGAAGTTGCCGAGGTTGAAGCACTCGCGGGCCGTCGTCACCCACTGCTCCAGCAGACGCGCTCGCTGCTTGCTCTTCACTGGCTGCAATGATCACACAAACAAATAAAGCTCTCCATTTAAGATTAAATAAAGGATACCTGTGAAATTTGGCATAGATGTAAAACACCGTGTAAAGAAACGCAGTGGCTAGTAATTTTTTTTGTTTTTAATTTCTATCTAGTATAATCATAATTAATTTCTAAATTTTAATGACGTTTGCGTTACGTTTATGCATTGTTTGGTTATATACATACCTTAACAATATCAGTAGCGACGAGATAGCTGAGTCGGTTGAACCAGTCTGCGTACGCCTCCAGGTTGCGTGTGGTCTTTGGCGCGGCGGGTGTTTTGGTGGCTGGTGGGGCGAAGGCCTGCAGGAACTCTTCGGGGCCCACAAACGACAGCCGGTACAATTCCACTGCGGTCAGCTGACGTGCCAGTTCCACAGGTGACAGGCCTAGTGTGAGGATGTCGCCCTGGGATTTTATAAAAAAATTACATAAATATTTAAAAAAAATTATCGTTACAGTTAACCGATGTAGGTACGCTAAAAGTTAAGCCGTTGCTATTTATAAAACGGTAGGCGCTTGGCTCAACGTCGAATTGGCGCAAACAATAAGCTTTCAAGTTTAACGTATATAAAGATGGCAATAGCCATCTAAAAACATCATCTATTGTTTCGAGAGAAATAGAATAATATTTTTGGTATGTTTAATAAAGTGTTTAAAGTAATTTTTGTATCAAATTAACGATTGAAATGTTATTTTGGTAATAAAATGTCATAATCAATTTATCACCTGTGGCAGTTGTTCAACTGTGCATAGTGGCGCGGGCTCCGGCAGCGACTGCTCGTACTGCTCCAGCGCGGTGAGCCGGTCCAGCAGGCGCTCCAGGGTGCGAGACACCTCCGCCCTCACGCCCGCCATCTGCTCCGTCGCGCATCTACATACACACCAAGCCAATAAATTCACTTCCCTTCTTATTTATTACCAGCGGTAGCCTATAACGTGACCGCGTGCATCAGCTACCTTCCTGTTAAATCCCGTCAAAATCGGTCCAAACGTTCCGAAGTTTCGCCAAAACATACGCGGTCTCGCTAACACATATATAGACAGTCAGACAAAAATTTTAGTTTCTTTGTTATGACCAGGTATAAAAACTCACAATTTTATTAATATCATATAGATAGCATTAGCCGTTTCTAAATTAGGATTTTGTTATGGTCACCTCTGTGTGATAGTCCTGACGAGCGCCATGACGCGGTCGTCGCGGAAGTCATAGGGGAACATGCCGGTCCACTGGGTGAGCACACGTACTAGCGCGCCCATGTCCGCCAGCTCCTTCTCCGGGCACTCCTTGCTCTCCTCCACTTTGCCCTGACACACACACACACACACATACACAATACAGGAATACATTCGGCCTACATTATACAAAAATACTTAAAAAAATTAGACAATAAACTAAATGATGCAAGTAAAACCCTTGTAATTTAACTGATGCTAGATTCACACGAGGGTACAGAGCATTAGAGCAGTAAAAACTACAATACTGTTATTATTTGATGCACATCTACTGTCAACACACTACTATTCTGCCTCTGTGTTGTATTTTCAAATATTATTTTTCATCTTCCGTTCTACTTCACTTAGTTGCCTTCCTTGAAAAATTAAAAAAACGTAAAAATTATTAATTTATTTACAGCAATAACTTAAACATCATCAGCTCACTGTATGGCCCCACTGAGGTTCTCGCAGCCTAATCTAAGTTGAGGGTGACCAGGCCATAGTCAACTATGTTGGCCCAGTGCGGGTTGGTTGAAGTAAAAGATATTTAAAAAGCTTGACTAACAAAAGCTTGAGTAAAATGTATATTAAACATATAATGAATTACACTTACAGGTTTGTCGTAATTCTTGAAATATCTCTTGCAAAGTTTGGCTAGCAGCTCATGTGGCTTGAGGAAGAGGCGTGAGCACAGCAGGAATGTAAATGTGTAGGAGGGCGGCGCACCCGGCCGCAGCATGTCCACCAGCGCCTCCAGACTGGCGCTCATCAGCTGCCCGTCGCGGTACTCCACCTCCTCGCCCACGCCCACGCTCACACCAACGCCCACACCCACACCCATGCTCACACTAACGCCACCGTTACCCTGGTTCTAAACATATGCAACTATTACTCTGTGGGTATATCAATTCTAATTAGAAAATGTTATAGAAAATAATAAAATATTAAAAATTATCATGTTTAATTATCTGAAAAAAAAATACTGTATTAACATATTTGTAAAACAGACCTGTCCAGGCTCCACTTTCTGTGCAGAAATAAATCCGAGTCCTCCATTCATGACCATGTGCTTGCAGGTTGACTCTGACATCAGTTTGTTGCCTCTCACCATTGAGTAGTAATCATCATTCTAATAATTATAACATTTCAATATATTAATAACAATAACAACATTTCTAGCAATACATTTACTAAACAACTATAAAGAGACAATGTTTGATTGCATATTTAACCTTTATTGTGGCAAGACTTCTTTTTTGAAGAAAAGCAAAAAACTAAGTTAAAAATTTTATAGTGATTTATATAAAATTATATGTATGGTATACTTTACAAAATGGACATAAGGGTTAATCAATAACCCACAGTTAAACTGAACATTAATATAACTAAATAACTTATAAGTGTTATGACTGCATTATAAAATAAATCTGTAAAATATATTCCATATACATTTTGCATTCATAGTAAGTGGTAACTTCCGCCAATATGACTGAACTTTAAAAACTTCTTGGCATTGCCGGCATTTTTGATTGGAACTTACATCATAGTATGACAACCCAGAGCCGTGTAATAACGTGGGGTTAGCAGTGAGGGGTACAAGGTCTGTTGAGGAGGTTGCGGGCTCGCTGACAGGAGGCACCTTCACCGAGCACCCGCTACATGACGCCTCATTCAGTTTGCTTGCGTAGTAGTACATAGCCATTCAATTCTACAATGTCTTCTAACACTAGGCGCCTCTTCTGAAGCTATCTTAGAGAAGCCCACTTTATCTTAGAGAATCCATTTGTTTCTGTCAAATAAATTAGCATTTAAGACGCAATGCAAAAGTGTATGGAGAACAGTTCTTAGACATGGCAGTTGCACCAAAATTGTTATCAATAAGATTCATACATAAATTATTTGTAAAGCAAAACCCAGCTCTGACATTCATACAAAGTTTTAAATGAGTAGCAAACAATAAGCTGAACAATTGAATCTCGCATTGCTTAATATAATTGGTAGAGATTCGCAATGCAAATGCATTAACAAACAAGTGGCTAATAAACATAATTTAAAACTAATTACTGGAGTAAACCGGGAACATTGGGATGAAAAAACCTAGAATCAACAATTAAATTAAAATGCTGTTCAAATGAACTGACACTTAATTGCACAAATACCAAAACATTTCCAGTAAAACACTTCGCTCACAGAAATTATAATATAAGTTAAACATATTTTACATAACTTTATTATTCAATTTTTGGAAAATAACTGAAAAAACGATCACAGCAAAAAAAATTATATTCCGCCTTTTCCTTAATTCCAGCATTAACTTAGTAACTAGCTGTTGCATTTATAGTATTAATATGACAAAAAATTTACAGTAAAAATGTAGATTTCCGAGGATTCACTTGGAGATTCATAATAACCAAGAGCCCATCCTCATCCTCTATCCATAATAAAGTGGTAATAACCCATATTATGATCACAATTTAAGGAAGAGACGGGTGTTACTAGTAGCATTGCTAAATGCAACAAGACTTTACTTCATTATTAAAACATCATACAAGATTTAAACACCTGCACTATGACTTTAATCTGTCTTTAATCATATGAAAACAAGCTGGGTTTTGCTTTAAAATCCTAGCCTAAACTGTAATATTAAAATGTAATTTACTTATCATATTAAACCTTTCTCATATTTTTAAGAATAGTTTCACTATATTATAACAGCATAGAAAAAAATCACTGTATTCTGCATGCAAAGCTGTCTAATTATTTAACTAAAATTTATTTTTCTACAATTTTTATCAAAAATCTGCACATATCAATAAGATGAAATGTAACAACCCTACATAATTTCCAACAAACTATTTAATAAGCAATGATTCCATATGTTTAGATGGTAGCAACAGCAATAATAAAATCCTACCATATTACCGTTAAATTTATTTAGGTAGAATTTCTTTTGTTCACTTTTGCTGTATTGATTTAAAAAAAAATGGAATCAAGTAAAAAAATAAGTCAATGTTTTATCATGACAGAGTGCTATCGTATCGAATACTATGTAAGTATTTTTAATATAAATTTTAACCGAACATAGTATTTTAAATATTCAACCCTGAATAAGTAATAAGTTTTTTCTATAAAATATTATCTCACGGGGCCCGGTTATTGACAGATCATTTCACGCTCAATTAAAACAGATGCAGTGAAAGTTGGTTCCGATATTTAAAGTTCATTTTTATACACATCACTGCACTACTATAATATTGTAAATATACCGTTATATAAAACGTAATTTACTGGATCACAATAAATATATATTTTATAAAGTAATTACACCATTTACCTAATTTATTTATTAAGAAATAGCGCCAATGTACTAAACAAGGCTCGACCAAAGACTAAACAATGTAAACGATTGCCGATACGATACGGTCAGAACTGAGTGCGATAACAGCGCCACTCTCACCATAACTGTTCCCTATAAATGGATAGATCATCACCTGGAAATTACAGCCTTTGAATCGTTCCGACTTAAACCCGTCGGTTGAAGTTCTTGACAGTTTAATTCTATGTCTATTATTAGTTCGATTCCTCACCACCGCCACCAACCTCAACTGTCAGCGCCAAAATGGCGGAAATCAAATGCACAAAATGCCACAGCTTATAGCCTGTCCATATACAGAGGATAGTTTGAAAAAGTTCAAAGTCTATGCTAAGCAAACAACAAAACGACAAGGAGAAAAAAAAACACAATAAAAGTGGAAAAAGAGAAGAATATGCTATTTCCCACTTTTCTTCAGTTACTTGCATAACAATAGTAGTACCAAATAAGCAGCACTAAGGCTCTGGGTCTTTTAATTTCAGTTTTTTTTTATATAATAATTTGCATAGACAGCATCCAGCTACTCTGCATCAAATTAACTTATTAGGAAGTTCCTAAAATTGCTAAGTTATTTAGTAACTGTGATAAAAATTATGTCACTTCCGATCTTCTCACCGATTTTTATTATTACAGAGCTCAGTCGTTCTTCCTATCTCAAATTTAAAAAAGTTCTTTTTGATTGAAAACGTTGGTTGCCTAGGATAATTTCTTGATATTTCCTTGAATTTTTAAACTGTCACAATGGATATTTATTTACTTAATATTATGGTATATTTGTTATATATTATTTACCAAAAGCAGAGTCAATAATTTAAGTATATTATATAAGATATTCTAGTAATTTCAAGAATATTGTGAAAACCGGTCAAAGATGAACGATACCAGACGCCGCTCTACCATGACATTACCAGCGATAGAAACGATTCAGAGAAATGTTCGCCAAGTGCCTACGACTTATTCTAGGTATTATTTCTACAATTATTTTATTTTTGCCAAACAAAAAAGCTTTGTTAATATATCAGCGTTTACGCTACGATAAATATTAGTTAAGCCCTTAAAATTGGCGCGAAAATATTACGGCACAGGTTTCCAGGTACAGATTTTTCCTACGGATAAAAGGGGGATAGATATAATAGTATCCCTTTCCGACCTTTCACCCCCTCTGCCTCAACGCCTATTAACGCCCCTCTTTAATTAACGATCTAACGAGCTTTGTTGCCAACCATCCCAAAAAGAAGAATTGGTATTAGTCAACAAATTTTCCTTCGATATAAGACTAGACTAGACTAGACTTAGACTAAATATTTAGACGCAGGGCGATTATTGCATTTTTCGTAAGTATCTTTAACATAGCTCAAATTAAGATACGTTGAATTTTGTTAAATTATTTTTATAGGAAACCGCGGGATATACCGTTCCATTTGCCGCACAGAAAATTATTGGAAAAGATTGAGTTTGTCGAAAAGGAACCTGAACCATTGGTAAACAGGGACAGATATATTACTATATATTTATACCTAAACATACATATATCTGAACATCTCACAGATACACAAAATTGTAGTTTTATAGTTTAATCCGCCAAAGTACACAAATATACTAACTGTTGTTGTGCAATCTATCACTTCAAATTTCATCCAGACCCATTCCGATGCTCTAAAGTGACATTGTTTCAAACATCCATACGTCCATCCAAACGTAAGAAATAAAATTTCCAATTACAATTTCCGTAGACTGGCTTCGCCGCAGCGCAAGAAGATAGATATATGAGGGAGAGAAGAAGCACTAAAATACAATTAGAACCAATAAAGCATGAGGAAGGTGCGTTGCAAATTATGCCATTACCTCTCCAGCCTGAAATCATTATTCGAAGATTAAGATCAAGTCTAAAATTATTTTAATTATTTTGGGGCTGCACAAAAAAATACACAAAACGCCTTCTAAATATCGTTTATATATCGTAATATTGTTTACAGAAACTATATTCAATCTGTAAAATTTGTACCAAATGAATGAAAATCGCGGATAATCAATAATATTTCGAGATCGAATAATGATTTCAGGAGTTAGTCTATTTATTCAAAACAAATAAGTCTGCTTACCTTGACATGAGTAGAAAAATATAACTTATCTATATTAAACGCTAATAAATGCTTTCTATTGGTAAATAATATAATACTATTATTTTTAAAATACTTTTCTAACTGAATCAATACCAATGTTGTTCAGTCAAGAAAAAGAAAGCAATAAAGATACGAGAGTCGAGAAGCAGTATGGACGATGAAAGAAAAGAGGAACCAACCGCAGACCCTCTCAAGCTGAAGCCCCAGGTGGCCTCGCAGAAGGAGGTGATAGATCACGTGCGCTCAAACCCCCAGTGCGGCTTCCTGTACATGATATATGCTGTGCATCCACAGAATGTATACTTTACGCCATATTATCTAAAGTAAGTTTATAAAGACAATTGACGCTAGAAGACTAGATTCTTTATTGTTTCTGGTATACCTCTCGCCTCTCACATATTCATATACATCAACCCATTCATGCACTTTGATTTCGGGTGTAAATAAAAGTGTATAATTTACTTTTAGAATGTACCGTAAAGTCGAGAAAATATTACTTTGATTAGGTAGCACGCGTGTATTTTTTTATTATTAATTTATTTATATATTATGTGACAGTATTTTAACCGACTTTTGTTACATTGTAAGTTAGCAAATTGGTTTTTAGGCAACTAACATAATGTTCTTGTAACAGAGTTGTTAAGTATGAAGAGCTGGATAGGAAGAATTACTTCACAATAAGTCCGTGCGGTGTGACGCACTACACCAGCGAGATGGTGTTCACAAAGCTCAATGACTGGGAACAAGAGTACACCGTCTTCGTGCAGCTACATGAAGTGAGCGAACGATATATGTAAAGATTCTGCTACAATCTTGTCAGATTCCATTGACGAAACGATAGCACGTAGCATAATATGAACCATTTCCTCATCTTCTTCCTTTACTTCTTGAATATTTGAAAATAGTAATATATTTCTATTCAGGTGGGCAGGTACATCAAAATCCATCTCTCTGTTTTTATATTTGGAAATAAAGTTCTGTCTGATATTGCAAAAATCGTTGGTTTCGACACTAAAATCTCTGTTTAAAATATATCGTCATCCCAGTCATTATCTGCGAAATATCAGAGATAAATATTTTAAACGGAGATTTTAGTCTCAGAAACTCATGGTAAATAAGGTTTGAATTTATTACTGAAATGAATGTTAGTTCGACTTAGAAAACGAAGACTGGTGCGTCCACTCCTCATAGAGTGGGATACGAGCAGACAGGTTAATAATATTCGTTTCGATGCAGATAACATTCTTCAAAGTGTACCGATATTGGAAAGCATTGTACGTATGGCACAAATCGGTTCGGTTCCGCAAGTACAGTCGGCTGAGGAACATGCTCTCCCGCCAGCTGTTCATCCTTACACCGCCGCTGGCGCGTGCGTTACTGACGGTGCAGGCTCTGTGCTGTCGGATGCTGGAGGTATCGCTCGCTGACACAACACGACACATGGATACGCCTTTCTTCTACTTCAATGAGGCACAGGTAAACCGCACTCAGAATTAGATACAAATTACCAACTTTGAAGACTCGACAGTAAAGTCTGTAAATTACCCACAAAAATTAAAATAAAAGTAGTGAATATCTGGTAGTCAATGAAATCTTTGTTGTCAGATGATGCGTTTGGAGATGGTGCGCCGGCGCATAACGGAGTTTAGATCGGTGGCGCACGAGGCGGTGACGGTGGCGGGACACGAAGCACTGCGCCTGCGCGGCTTCACCGTCGACGATCACGAGGTGCCACCGCCCGCCATAGTGCGCGGCCGGCCCGTCGGCGGCATGTCCTACACACAGAAGGCCAACAAGAGGAAGTACTGCGAACGACTCGCTTGGTAATTTATCTACCACTCAACTCTGTCATAAACTATAAGTAGTTAGTTCTTCTTATTGGCTGAATTTAAAATCACTTGATAACATGAAAGTTGTTCTATAGCTTCATCAAGCTGATCGACTACATGACGAACTATATGCTCCACGGGCTGACGAATCGCTCCAACGCGCACATGGCAAATTTGCTGCGTACACACGCCTCGTTCACGCCCTCACATGACCTGCTCACCTCACTTGATGTCGATACCGTGCTGGAGGTAGTGCCTAGGCCAGTTGAAATATGCAAGGTACGTGGTATTCTAATTCTAAAACATGATATTTCCTTCTTAGACCGTTCTATTTACAAGCTTAATTTTATCTTAGCGCTCTCTATATAGTATCTAAAATAATTTGAAAATTCATGGCACAGTGGGCTCTATTTCAAGTGGACGCATACGTGCTGCCCAGCGGCGAGGTAGAGTTGAATCCCAGCGAGAAGATAATTTCCGAATATATCAGCAAGGTAACAGAGTACTGGGATGAGGTCGTACGGACGTTCCACAACTTTCTCAACGACGACGACCTGCAGATGTTCGTGCAGCCCACCATCATGGGCAAACAAGTCGAATGGTCGGCAGGAGTGTCACCTAATCTTTACTTCCTTATGAATCAAGATAAGAAAATGCTAGAAGATATTTTATATATTCCTAACGCTATCAAAGAAGCTTACGAGGTGGTAGATGTATTTTTAAACAGAATGAAAACGTTTATGGTGGAATTTAAAGCCGCGCATGAAATGGACTTGAACGTAATCAGGGACGAAAGAGACGTCAATGTATTCAAATTGCTCTGCGACAAACTGGTGAAGCAAATGGAGACGATCGAGGACGTGGTCAGCTACCAGCCACTCGGCATCATCTTCCTGAACCTCAGCCCGTTCCAGGAGCTCTTCAGGCCGCAGCCCAGGCGACTGTTCGATGTCGTTTTGAACACCACTCCTGAGTGAGCTCGCCTTCAGACTATTTATTGAAATAGTGCTAACTTAGCTTTGTATTACACATTGTGATCTTTTGTTCAGCGTGGGTCGTGCTTGTATTGACGAGATCTTGGAGGGCATCGAATCCATCGGCGAGGACATCAGTCGGGAACCGGAGACGGCGGCCGAGCTTGTGGAATTCAACAGCCTGCTGGATGGCCTGGAGAGCCGCGTCGCGTACCTAGAGGAGCGGTTGGAGTACCTGCGCGAGTTGTACGACTTTATGGGAGAATTCAATATTCCAGTTTCGCCTGAAGATATGACCGACTACTTGGGTAACATAATTTTTTGGTGAACTTCTAAGAATCTTTAATGAATTTGAAGCTCCAAGAATGTTGCAATATTAAACTGTAAAAATACAAGCGAAAAGAAAAACTACTTGTGATAAAATAAAAGATAATTGCTCATTTGTATAGGTCTGAGCGTGGCGTTGGGCACGCTGCGGACCAGCGTGGACGCGCGGCTGGAGACCCGTGGCAAGCTGGCAGGACAGTTCGCTTCACAGGTGGGCCGCGACCTGATGCAACTTATGGAAGAGGTCAACACGTTGCACGCACAGGTCGCGGTAAGTATATCAACTTTATAATAAATAAATAAATAAATAAATCATTACATCACTTTATCGATCAATTAACTAATTTTAGTGAAACGGTTAATTATTCTTTAAATTTTATATAGTTCCGTTTTTTATATTTTCTACAGTTATATTGTACTTTGACTACATCTGATAGTATTCCACAACTACCTTCGGTAAAGTTATATGTTAATTTATCACTGTTTGTAGCAACCTTGGCTCTACGACGACAGTTCTGACATGGCCAAGGTTTTGGAGGTATTGGACGACCTCATGGCTAAGCTTATGGCATGCTTCGCCAGAGACAAGCAGATTCATGACTGGCAGAAAATATTTAAAGTGAGTGACATGCTTGATGTTAAAATTATGAAATAATCATTTTGCTGTATTTAAGACCGGCGTGTAAAAATTATAATAATAATGTCGTGTTCAGATTCCGCCATCACGACTCGACCAGTTGGATGAGGCGATCAATGATGTGAAATTAAGACAAATGTTGTGGAAATCTTCCAAGGAGTGGGATGAACATTATCACAGTTGGTTAGTGTTTCAAAATAATATCCCGCCCTGGACTTATTTGAGACAAAAAAATTCTAATATACTATCTTTTAGTTACATAAATCGGACAAACTATACATCATACAAAGTTTGCAAAAGTTGCTATATTAGCTACTAGCTGTGCCCGCGACTTCGTCCGCGTGCAATTTTGTCTTTAGGTAGCATTTTCATTACAGACAGACAGACAGAGTTACTTTCGCATTTATAATATTGATATATTAATATATTAGCTATTTATAAAACAAATTTTCAGCAAAAACTCTTTTTGATTTCATTTTTTATAAAAGATAAAATAAAACATAAAATCTTTTACTTAATAATGATACCTTTAAAATATATAAACTTTTTCTAGTGGTAACTTGTCTCACTGCTGCGCGACTTGATACACAGGTACGAAGCGCCCTTCCACACCCTGGATGTAGACGATATACAGAATGCCGCCGTCAATTATGGCAAGCAGTTTAACCAGATGGACAAAGCATTGCCACCAAACAAGATTGTGCCAAGATGCAAACATTCTATTGACGTTATGAAGGATAAGGTAGAACTTTATCTGGATACTATACCATCTTAATAGAAAAAAATTATTTCCGCTTATATTTAAAACAAAATACAAAATTTCCTATTTATGTTTTTTCCCTGTTCCCCCGTCAAAGTGGATTGAAACTATATACATTTCTCCATGCTTTCCCGTCAAACACAAAACCAGGAGTCACTTTTGCATGTGCAACGTCTGACTGTATGTTTCGTGTGCAGCTGCCGGTGATCTCGTACCTGCGTAGTCCAGCACTGAAGGCCCGGCACTGGGTGCGCGTGGAGGAGGTGTTGCACACTCGCTTCGTGCCCGGTGCGCCGATCACGCTCGCCGACCTCGAGCAGCTCGGCGCCTTCCAGCACGCCGAGGAGCTCATGGAGATCGCAGCTCAGGCTAACTCAGAGGCCGGCCTTGAGGCTCTGCTCAAGAAGGTACGTTAGATAAGATTTCAATGAATACTAGGCCGAGGTCTTTCCTTTTGTGATGTACGTGTGCTGCTGTGTGCAGGTGGAAGAGACATGGGCGGCATTGGAATTCCCGGTGTTGCCACACAAGGACTCGCGAGACGTGTTCATGCTGGGCGGACTGGAGGAGATTCAGGCGGCGCTGGACGAGAGCTGTGTCAACGTTAACACCATTCTCAGCTCGCGCAGCTGCGGCCCACTTAAGAGCCGAGTCGAAGAGTGGCAGCGAAACCTCGAGCTTTTCGGCAAAACACTTGTTAGTACACTATTAACAGAGTTTAATTTATCGATACTACTTTTGTCTTGACACGAATTTCGTTTGGGTGTTAGGTGTCTCAGACATCTCTATAATAATAATAATAATAATAAGCCTTTATTCAGATATTTTTCATTACATTACATTACATTATATTATTTAAAGTTTATGTTAAGTTAGTATTTAGGTTTATATCCGTTTGTCCCATGTGGACAAAGGCCTCTTCCAAATCCTTCCATTCTTCTCTTACTTTTGCCTTCCTAGACCAGGTCTCTATATCGTGACTTAACTAAAAGTATGTATGTAATGAGCGTTCTGTACGAGCAGGAGGAGTGGCAGCAATGCCAGCAGACGTGGATGTATTTGGAGGCGATCTTCAGCGCACCCGACATCCAACGACAGCTGCCAAATGAAACTCGGCTCTTTACCATCGTCGACAAGTCTTGGAAGGATAATATGCGTAAAGTCGCTAAGGTAGATAATCTATAATGATTTTTTTTAATATCATCCAAGTATATTGAGATTTTTACATGCCTTAAGTCTAATGTAACAATAAGTTAGATGTTGCATGACGCACTTGTTCACATAAACTTCGTTCATGTATAATTTGTGGGTTCTGCTTGAAAATGTGTAAGTGAATATGTTGTGTTGCTGCAGGTACCGCTGGCGTTGCCGGCGGCGACTCAACCAAAATTGTACGAGGAGCTGGTTCGTAACAACGAGATGCTGGACCAGATCATGAAGTGCCTGGAGGCGTACCTCGAGACCAAGCGTGTTGCCTTCCCACGCTTCTTTTTCCTTTCTAACGACGAACTGCTTGAGATCTTGGCGCAGGTAAGCTCACCGTCTTTCTTACATTGGCCTCTTGACACAACTTTACAATTATTTTATAAATTAAATATTTGCAAGTATTTTTGAGCAAACGTGTTTGTTGCAGACTCGCAACCCGCATGCGGTACAGCCGCACTTGCGCAAGTGCTTTGACGCGATCGCCAAACTGGAGTTCGGCGTGAAGCTGCCGGAGAGCGAGATGGAGGTGGCAGAGGATGGCACACTGGTGGAGCGCGAGATGTCACCGCGCTCGCGCGACCGCCTGCAGGCCGCCCTGGCTCTCACTGCTCGCCCCGAGGACCTCACCACTGATATCATTGCCATGCTCTCGCCCGAGAGCGAGCGCGTCAACCTGGGCAAGGTCATATCAAATCCTATTCTTATCAACTAACTTAAAAATAGTCCCAATTACCTGTAAACTATTTATTTTACACATCCTACTAATTGCTCTGTTTGGCTTCGAAAATCCTCAAGGCACTGTGTGTACAGGGTTTGAAGGCGCGCGGCAATGTGGAGGAGTGGCTGGGCAAAGTCGAGGCGGCCATGTTCGCCTCCGTGAAGCGCTGCATGAAATATGCTCTGCGCGACTACGAGACGCGCCCCCGACCTCAATGGTCCGCCCTGCATCCAAACCAGGTCAAATTACATTTTAGTATTTTTTTTTTAATTTTAGTATTTTATTTTAGTTTTTTCCTGTTTTTTACGAAACAAGCGGGGGGGGGGTGTACCCTTTCGCCCTGGGTTTACCTGTAATGTATATTCTGTTGCAGGTGGTGCTGACCGTGTCGCAGATCATGTGGGCGCGAGGCATCCACGAGGTGCTGAGCAGCGCCGAGGGCGAGGACGTGACGACAGGACTTGCTGAGTTCGAAAGGCGCAGCGTGGGTGACTTGAACGCGCTCGCCGCCCTCACGCGCCAGCCACTCGGCGCGCTCTTCCGTCGCGTGCTCTGCGCACTCATCACCGTCGACGTGCACGCTCGTGACTCCGTCTCCAATATGGTCGAGAAGCGTGTGCAGAAGGAGTCAGTAACAAATAGCATTTATTTTGTTATCTCTCTTAAGTCTCACTTTTTTGGCTCAACAACTTTTGTGCAAACAGTAATTTTTGAAAAAATACTTACATCAGACGTAAAGTTTCCATGGTTCTTTACTTAAACGTCTTAATACGTATAGTAATATAATGCATCTCCGTTTCTATTTGCAGCACGGACTTCGAGTGGCTGAAGATGATCCGCTACTATTGGGAAGAGGATCTGGATAACTGCGTGGCGCGCATGTCTAGTGCTATGTACATCTACGGCCACGAGTACTTGGGCGCTGGAGGTGATATCGCAACTCATTTTTACTACGAAACTTTCCCAACTAAGCAGAAATAGTTAATATTTTCATTTTTTTATAATGTTTTTATTTAATTTTTCCTTTGAAATGTCTTGAACACGAAATGACTATTAGCTTTTGTACAATTATGGTTTTCTAGAAATAGAAAAGGAAAATGTGCTTTAAAATAATGTGAATAATAAGAGAAACGTATAATCAGGTGTGTTGGTGATAACTCCATTAACGGACCGCTGCTACCTGTGTCTTATGGGAGCGCTTCAACTGGACCTGGGTGGAGCGCCCGCCGGACCAGCGGGGACCGGCAAGACAGAGACCACTAAGGATCTGGCCAAAGCCGTCGCTGTGCAATGCGTCGTATTTAATTGCTCTGAAGGTACAAATTATTTGTGAACAAGACTTTTAATCATCTACTTAGGTTCAATACATTTCTTGAAGGTTGTAGTATAACTACGTATCGTATTCAGGTCTCGATTACAAAATGATGGGCCGGTTCTTCTCTGGACTGGCGACGTCCGGCGCATGGTGTTGTTTTGACGAGTTCAATCGTATTGACATCGAGGTGTTGTCCGTTATCGCCCAACAGCTCATCACCATCCGCAACGCGAAGATTGCAAGACTCTCCAGGTCCAAAACATTGTCTTTTATCCAGCAACACACTTATCGATACTTCTCAGCTAAGATCAGATGTTTTGTTGATGTGATTACAATGGTTTTAATTTAATAGATTCATGTTCGAGGGTCGAGAGATAAAGTTGGTGCGCACGTGTGCTGCCTTCATCACCATGAACCCGGGCTACGCGGGCCGCACTGAGCTGCCAGACAACTTGAAGGCGCTCTTCCGACCAATCTCAATGATGGTCCCCGACTATGGTACGCTCACTACCTACTGTTATTGCTATGCTCTATTTGGTATAGTATGATGGATTGATACAAAAAAAATATTTGGTAGTTAAATCTAATTGTTGTATGTAACAGCACTGATCGCGGAAGTGATCTTGTATTCCGAGGGCTTTGAGTCCTCCAAAGTTCTGGCGCGCAAGATGGTGCAGATGTACAAGTTGTCCAGCGAGCAGCTCTCCAAGCAGGACCACTACGATTTCGGCATGAGGGCGGTCAAGAGTGTGCTGGTTAGAATGTCGTTATTTTCTTGAATTAATTTTTTTTTCTATTTTATTTTTTTATGTTATATGCATATTAATAAAAAACTTCTTACTGTCTTCCTATCGTAAAACAGTTTTTTTTCGTATCAGGTGATGGCAGGCGCTCTAAAGCGTGCAAACCCTGATCAAGTGGAGGACCTAACATTGCTGTGTGCGCTCAACGACAGCAACTTGCCCAAGTTCCTGGCGGCAGACGCGCTGCTGTTTGCGGGCATCCTCTCCGACCTGTTCCCGGGCCTCGAGCTGCCCGTGCGCGACTACGGTGTCATGGAGGAGGCAATCAGTAAGTTCCACTTGCTCGCCCGTTTTAAGTGATCGTCAAAACTTGCACTTTTAATTTTATTTTATACACTTCACGATACGTAACTTTATCGTATTTTTTTTCCATTTTTTTGATGCGAATACTTTAACAGTGCGGTGTAGTTTTTTCTAAATTCTAATGTATATGTGTTTGCGAAATCTTGATCTACATTTATTATAACAACTGGTGTTTAGAGTACTGCTTGCTGGAGCGCAACTTGCAAGTGGAAGCTTGCCAGATCCGTAAGGTCATCCAGTTGCACGAAACGATGATCGTGCGCTGGGGAGTGATGCTGGTTGGACCTACCGGCGGTGGCAAGACTGTCGTTCTACACGTGAGTATAATAAAGGGTCATCGTGTTATATTATAGTATGGCGTTTGTCGTAGGCAAGTAACTGTCCAATATTCGGTACGTAGATACTGGGAGCGACGTACGCTCGGCTGTACGAGGAGGAGGTGGAAGGCCCCCAGAACAAGCCGGTGCATATGTACACGATGAACCCCAAAAGCTTGAGCATCGGCGAGCTGTACGGCGAGGTGAACCTGCAGACGCTGGAGTGGCACGACGGCGTACTGCCGCTCAGTCTGCGCATTGCTGTACAGTGCACCGCCCCCGACCACCAGTGGATCATCTGCGACGGCCCCGTCGATGCCGTTTGGATCGAAAACATGAACACCGTGCTCGACGACAACAAAATGCTCTGCCTCGCCAATTCCGAGCGCATTAAGCTTACACCTCACGTGCACATGCTTTTTGAGGTTAGTGCGCGCATATCATGATTCTATTATTCATTTTTGCAAGAAATTAATGTGAAATGTGTAGGTGGGGGACCTGGCGCAGGCGTCTCCGGCGACGGTATCGCGCTGCGGCATGGTGTATGTGGACCCACGCGAGATGGGCGTGTTGCCGTACGCGCGCTCTTGGATCGCGGGCGCCGCAGCTCAAGGCCTGCTCACCGGCGATCACCCTGACTTCCTCTATCAAATGTTTCTGATGCTGCCCGATGGACTCGATTATGTCTCACATAAGTGCACAGTCGGGATAAAACAGGTACATACTCTACTTTGTTATAAATGTTGTTGACAGTGTACATAATCGTCATACAACGAGGCTTTCCTGAATAGAAAAAAGTTTAGAGTGCATATTTTGGTGTGTGTAGGTGGATGCTAGCAAGGTGGCGGCCCTGTGTAGTCTATTGGGCAGCCTGTTGGCCGAGCCAGGCGAGAGGTTCCCGGACAAATCAGCGGCGCGCAGCTACCTAGCTCTGTGCTACCAGTTCTGCTACGCCTGGGCCGCTGGCGGCAACCTGCTTGAGTCCTTCCGACGACCCTTCGATGAGTTCATCAAGAGACAGTTCGAAACCTTCGAGGAGGGAGAGTTGTGCGTATTCTATTTTATTATGTGCGTCACCTTACTTTGATGCAACAACATTACATTAAGTTAACATTTTCATTAAATGCAAATGGAGTAAAAAGGAAATGTTAGAACCACACTAAAAGGCACTCAAAAATCACCGGTGTTCGTTAAAAGACTTTTCATATTTAATACTATTATCCTTTGACATGACCAAAAGGCCTGTAACTAGTTTACGGTTACATTTTATTAACAAAGTTAGGGTCCGACCTTTACCGAGCTAATAGTATCGAGCTTCCAATATCGACGCTGAAGTAAAATTCAATTAATTTGGTCAAAGTGCTGCGAATTTTGCTTTTAGAGCGCTTAAAATAATTTAGACAGACCAAGCGTATGATCAACATCAACAAAGTTCAGAGGAATACGGAATAATTTGTTTAAAAAATGTAGTTTTTATTAAAAGCATTGTAGAAAGTACAAAAATAACACCAGTTAGTAGTTAAAGAAAATTGTTCGTAACATTTCCAATGACATTTGTCAGCCTGCCGTCTGGCATGAACCTGTTCGAGGTGTATGTGGATACGAAACTGCGGCGCGCTCGGCCCTGGTCCGAGTCTACGCCACCTTTCACCTATGATCCCGACCGGCCGTTCTTCGAGACCCTGGTGCCTACCACAGACACGGCGCGCTACGGCCACTTGCTACGTCGTTGGCTCGCCGCAAACAGGCCCACCATTTTCACTGGAGACACGGGTATAAACATACCGGGATCTCTATCTTTACAAGGCCTTCCTTTTTCCAAGGTCCTTGTTAAATGTTTATTATAATTGCATAAAACTTTATTTTTAGTCTGTACTTATGTACTAAAAACATTGTTAAGAAATATTTTAGAACAAACGGCTTGCGCAAAGGATTTTTTCTTAATTTCTATGGACGATGACAATAACTTAGTTTGACTGCAGAGCCGATTATGCTACGATTTTTATCGTGTCCAGGAGTCGGCAAAACCTGCATCATCCTGCAAGTGTTAAACAAGATGCAAACGACAGACTCTTTCATACCTATCACACTCAACTTCTCTGCACAGACCAGCAGCAAGAAAACACAGGCAAGAACATATTGCTGTAACTTATACTTAACTTAAATCTATTTACAATTGAAGAAATTAATTAATGAAAACATTTATAGCGATATTAAATTACTTTATTTCAAATACAGAGTTGCTCTGGTATCCAATATATAATTATGACTCTAATGATGGTAGGAGGCGATAGAACAGCGACTGGAAAAACGACCTCGACGTGCGCTGGGCGCGCCTCTCGGCCGCCGCATAGTTGTGTTCGTGGACGATGTCAACATGCCACGTCTCGACATATACGGTGCACAGCCCACCATCGAACTGCTCAGGTAAACTATTACAACACGCCTGGTGAATGAATCTGTATACGCACAATGCTACCTTAATCAAACTGAATTGAGAAATATATTATTATATTGTCTGTTTATATTTGCAGGCAGTTCCTGGATTTCGGTGGGTGGCACGACCGCGACAAATTGTACTGGAAGGAGATCATCGACGTGGTAGTGGTGGCGGCGTGCGCCCCGCCCGGCGGCGGCCGCAACCCACTCACCGCGCGCTTCGTGAGGCACCTCGCCATGCTGCACGTCGCCGCACCGGACTCTACCGCGATGATTACTATATTTAAAGTAAACATTCACCATTCTTTGACTTCTTTTGAGAAAAGTACACGATATTGGTAAAATCACTTTAATTGTATTGGTTATAGTCGATCTTGGGCGGGCACATGGAGGACTTTGTGACTGAGGTGTCCTCTCTGGGGGACAACTTGGTGCGCGCGGCGGTGGAGGTATACGGGCGCGTGTGCGCGCAGCTGTTGCCGACGCCTGCACGCGCCCATTATGTCTTCAATCTGCGAGATCTCTCCAAGTGCGTGCAGGGCGCGCTGCAAGCTCGGGCGGCGTACGTACGCGTCCCACGGGAAATGCTACGGTATCTGCATTTACTTTAATAGATTTCGTTATGTCCAGCTACACCATGAAAAGATAACTCACATTCATATCGTCTTTGAATTGCATCAGTATCTGTTTAGAAGATAAAAAATATCAAAACTGTGTTATTTTTTTTTAGGCTATTCTATCATGAATGTTTGCGAGTCTTCCATGACCGGCTTATTTGCGTAGAAGACAAGACATTCTTCTATAGGCTAATGTGTGATGTTTGCGAGAAGAACTTCAAGGAACCGGTGTTGGAATTGCCGGAAGGAGAGCTTATTGAAGAGCCGCCAATGCTGTTATTTGGAGATTTCATAAATCCCTCATTGCCAAAAGAAATGAGGGTGTACCGGGAACTTCCAGACATGGAAAAACTCATGGCAGTGCTCAAGGTTAGCTATATTCTCAGAGTATAATACTTATAAAAAATTATTATATATCGTAAAATGTCACGATGTATCCAGGAATACCTGGACGAGTACAACGCTAGTGCACGCACGGAGATGCGGCTGGTTGTGTTCAGTGAGATGGCAGAGCACGTGACGCGCGTTGCTCGCGTGCTGCGTGCCGAGCGTGGGCACGCGCTGCTGGTGGGGCCTGCGGGCTCGGGTCGGCGCAGCGTCGCCGCGCTTGCCGCCCATCTTAACGACTGCCGGTAATAACACGGTCAAACTGCACACCTACTACATCTTTATAAAAAAAAAGCAGCGATTTATACACTGCCTTACATTTTGTATTATGTTAATAAAATCGAAAAAGAATGAAACAGGGACAAGGTCGTATGGACTCTATACTGATGGAATGGTTTCCGAGGCAGGTGCATGGGCATGGAGCTTAAGCGGAATTATGACGTGCCCGAGTTCCACGAGGACCTGGTGAAGATGTACATGAGCGCGGGTGTGGCGCTACGAGAGACCGTCTTTCTTTGCACCGACTCGCAGCTCTCTCGTGACGACTTTCTCGAAGATGTCAACAATATGCTTAATACGGGTACATCAATCTGTAAAATTCTGTCTGTGGTAATGGTGGTTGAACTTCCATTGTTACGAAAGTATTTGATGTTTCAGTGGTACTCATTCATTCGACCGATCATTAACGGTTAAGTAATAAGTTGGTATGTTGTTTTTCACAGGCGAAGTAAATAACTTGCTGGAAGGCGACGCGTACGAGCAGATGCAGTCGGGATGCGGACAAGATGCTGCAAAGGCTGGGGTCAACCTCTCCGACCGCGACGCCCTCTATCGGTTCTTCATCAACCGCGTACGCGCCAAGCTGCATCTCTGCATTTGCATGAGCCCCGTCGGCGAAGGTTTCAGGTAATTACATTACCGTAACATTGTCCCGTGAGAGTGTAACCTTTGTAGATCTCTGGGCTTGCTTCGTATGTTAATAGAAAAAAAATTGTTTGCTCACTCATTTGATATTATAATGTGGTGGTGTGTGGTGTATTCAGACGGCGCTGTCGTATGTTCCCCTCCCTGGTGAATTGCTGTACTATTGATTGGCTGACCAAGTGGCCACCGGGGGCGCTGCACTCGGTGGCGCGCCAGTCGCTGGCACCGCTGGCCGACGCCAAGCTCATCAATGACGTATCCACAGTCTGCGTCTCTATGCATCAGGTACATGTAGTTAAACTTTTACCTTGTGTAACATTAAATCTTTACGACAGCTAATTATGAATTGATAACATATGTATACCTGTGTTATTTTGTGTCAGGACGTGGACGTGATGTCAGAGCGCCTATTTACGGAGCTGCGGCGACACTTCTACTCGACGCCCAGCAGTTACCTCGACCTGCTTCAGCTCTACCTCTCGCTGCTGGATGCCAAACGGCAGGAGATCATCTCTGGCCGCGACCGCGTCTCCTGCGGCCTCGAGGTATGTTGTTGAACTCGTTGGCCTATATATTATAGTTTGCTTTTCATTGTGAGCGTGACGTGTACAAATGTGTATATCACATTTCAGTGTGGATATATAATAGTATGGATAATTACACATTTGTATGTTATAGAAGCTGTATAGCGCGTACGAGTCTGTGGGTGCGATGGAGCGTGCCGTACGGGAGATGGAGCCGCTGCTGGCGCGCAAGGCGGCGGAGGGCTCAGCGCTTGCGGCGCGGCTACAGAATGAGCGGCGTGCTGCTGACCTCGTGCGGAGCGCCTTACTCATAGACGAGGCTAACGCCAAGGTGGGGTTTATGGACTTTCTCGACTCGATTTGGTTTCTTGCTACAAAATTTTAAACAAATACAACACGTTCATGTTACACATCGCTTTCTACCTCGACAGATGAAAGCAGACGAGGTTAGGCAGATTGCGGACGAGGCGAAGGCCGACCTGGCCCTAGCCATGCCCGCCATGGAGGCTGCGCAAGATGCACTCAAGGCGCTGAATAAAGCCGATATCAATGAACTTAAAGCCTTTCAGAAGCCTCCAACGCTCGTGCGCTTCGTCATGGAGCCCGTGTGCATTCTGTTAGGAGCAAAGTCAGTTTACCTTACACGTTTTTTTCATTTTAAAAAATAAGAAAATCTGAGCTTATTTGACCGAACCAAAGGTCTACCGAATGATACAAGAAAATAATTTGCAGACCCGATTGGGATTCGACTAAGAAACTTCTGGCCGATGTGAACTTTATCCGAAACCTGCAAGAGTACGATAAAGACCACATCCCCGACGCCACCCTTAAAAAGATCAAGACTTATCTCACGCACAAAGATTTTAATCCCGATACCGTCGTCAAAGTCTCCAAGGTAACTTATTATATTTGTTAACCCACTGATATCCAGGATGCCTAATATATCCGTGAAATAATTACTTACATCTAGATAAATAACTCTAAATAACGTAAGTACTTTGTACTCGGATGGGCGTGTCTCGATGTAGAAGTGAATTGCAGTTTTGTTTTGCGTAGGTGTGTCGCTCCATGGTGCTGTGGGTGCAGGCCATCGACATGTATGCCAAGGTGTTTCGAGTCGTGGAGCCCAAGATCCTCAAGTCAGTGAAACATTTTAATATTTTGTATTTCATAATTTTCATTCAGTCACTTACACGAAGATTGTGTGTCGGTTGCAGGCACAAGGAGGCGGCGGGTATCCTGCGCAGCGTAATGGCGGAGTTACGCGCCAAACAGAAGCAAGTAGAGGCCGTGGAGGCGCAGCTGGCGGCCATGCAGCGCGAGCTGCAGGTTGTAGAGGAGGAGCGAGACCGGCTGCAGGCGGATGTGCAGCTGGCCGCCGCCCGTCTGGCACGCGCTGGTAGCCTCACGCAGGCGTTAGCCGATGAACAGACACGCTGGGAGAATAGCGTCAAGGTTATCTATCCTAAGTCTCCAAGCGGTACCTGTAGCTGCATTAGGAATTTTGTTTATCTATAAATTTAAGGTCTTAGCACTTTGCTCAGCGCCCTAAAATTATCAAGCATTCCCAAATTAGCCGAAACTAACATTTAACTTTTCTCTGGTGGATTCCAGGAGGCGTCGTTGCAGCTAATTGACGCGACGGGCAACGTGCTGGTGGCGGCCGGGTGCATCGCGTACTTTGGCGCCTTCCCCGCGCACTACCGCCGAGAACTCGAGCACAAGTGGGTGGCGCACTGTGCAGAACTCCAGATACCCGCGTCTCCCACTTTCGAGTAAGTCTGTATTTTTACTTTAACTAAATTATATATAAGTACGTTTGTCGTTCTCCCTAATCGTATGGACATACAGTACATGATTTCACGTATATTATCGAGTTAAACAAGACAATACTGATGCATACTGTTTATGTTATAGCCTGGTGGGAACGGCGGCGGGGCCGGGGGCGCGGCTGGCGTGGCAATCGCAGGGGTTGCCGCGAGACGCCGGCTCTGCTGAAAACGCTACTTTGGTCGTGAGTGCCGGCCGTCGACCACTCGCCATAGACCCTCAGCAACAGGTTGATCTCCACATACTCGTGTTTAACTACCTCCGTGCGGAGCGCCACTTTCACACACAGAGACATTGTTTGTCGATGTGCGATTTACAGGCGAACCGGTGGATAAAGAACATGGAACGAGAGAACGGTCTACACGTGGCCAAGCCGACGGCACCGAATCTGCTGCGGATAATGGAGAGCTGCGTGCGGCTTGGCTGGCCGCTGCTGCTGGAGGACGTAGGCGAGGAACTGGACGCTGCACTCACACCGCTCTTGCTTAAACAAACTTTCATGCAGGTATTACCAGCACACCTACGACACACGTCAATTGAAAGAAATACAAATTCTAACATGAACATCACTAACTAAACTACTATAGGCTTCATATTTAGGTTTTCATTCTGGCAGTAGTATGACCGCAACTACCACCAAACACCAACAGAATTGAACATCATTAGTTTTGCAAATAAGTGAGAGTGTACCAATATAAAAGAGTTTAATATCAGGGTGGTCGTCTGCTAATCCACCTCGGCGACAGCGACATAGAATACGACCCGCACTTTCGGCTCTACTTGACCACGAAGCTTGGCAACCCGCACTATCTGCCCGAGATTTGCATCCAAGTCACGTTGGTTAACTTCACCGTCACGCTCTCTGGACTGGAGGAACAACTGCTCGCGTAATTACAACAATTTGTCTTTCTTAAAAATTTATTAAATAAAAATCTTCAAACCTATAATAATACTCATATCGTCTTAAATCACACATCATTATAAAGTAAGTAATATAATAAATATATGTTGTAAAGTGAGGTAGTGAGCCTGGAGCGTCCCGAATTGGAGCTGCAGCGTACGCAGTTGACGCAGCGCATCGCCGCGGATCGCGCCTCACTGCTCGACATCGAGGAGCGCATCCTGCACCTGCTTCACGCTTCCACAGGGAACATCCTCGACGATGAGGTCCTCATCGAGACGCTCAACGAGAGCAAGGTAACACCGCACGGCGCAGCGTCTATGTCTGCTCTTCAGTTTAACCATTGCACCCTACACTACATATTGAAAGCACCCGTAACTTTTAGTTATACAAAAAAGGGTCTTGACAGACAGACAAATGATCTTATAAGGATTCTGTTTTTTTCCTATGAGGTACGGAACCCTTAAAAATGTATAATATGATGTTTTTCTACAGGAAACGTCTGAAATTATCTCGGCGCGTTTGGCCGAAGCGGAGATTACTGAGCGTAGCATAGGCACGGCGCGCGAGCGGTACCGGGAGGTGGCAGCGCGCGGCGCATTGCTCTACTTCGCTATTGCACAGCTTGCGGACCTCGACCCCATGTACCAGTTTTCCCTGTCGTACTTTACACAAGTGAGCAACCGACGAAAGTCAATTTGGGAAAATGGAGTGATTGTGATTGAAATAAACAAGTATGGTAATAACATAAATTTACTGCAGATATTCAAGCGCGTGGTGGAGGAGCCGGCAAAGGAGGGCGACACAGTAGAGACGCGCGTGGCTGCGCTTGTGGACAGCGCCACACTGGCGACACAGCGTGCGGTGTCTCGCGCCTTGTTCGCGAGGCACCGGCTCGCACTCTCCATACTGCTGACCGCCGCCGTGCAGCTGCACTCAGGCGCGCTACCGCACTCCTACTGGCACTACCTAATGCACGGCGCGGGTGCGCCCGCCGGCGTCAGTACACACATTTTTGAATAACCACAACATTACAACCGGTGATTTTACTTTTTTATGTCAAAAAAATTACCAATTTTACGGTATATTTGTTTGGTTCATAGGGAATGCCAAAGAAGCCTGCGACGGAAGCGATATCCGAGCAGACATGGGCGGCGGTGAATTTCCTGCACGAGCACGAGGCTGCCTTTGTTGGCCTCCCTGACGACTGTCTCAAGCGCATCCCACTCAATGTTGGAGAATATTTTGTTGTAAGACTCCTCATTTTACACAGAATCCCTACATCTAACTTTAACGTAAAATAATGAAGGTACGACTGCTGTCTTGTTACCATCTTGAACTTGTTAACAATACACTACAAACTCTTAGATTTTATTCAACAAAAATGTATAAGCAATTTAAAATATACATCCTTATTTCTATAATTACATATAGTCTTAAATTTATGATATAAAATATTTAAAAAAAAACGAATATACAAACTGTATCTAAATTATTCAAAATGCTTGAAATATAAAACAGGAGATTCATGTTGACAAGACGAACACGAGCAAGCCGACGGTGGACTGGGACAATCGGCTATCGCCGTTTGAAAAACTGATGCTGCTCAAATGCTTGCGCGAAGAGAAGCTTGTGTTTGCGAGCTCGCAGTACGTGTCTCTTTCGCTGGGTCCCGCCTTCATCGAATCTCCGCCAGTGCAGTTGCCGACACTGTAAGTCATGGAAGACAAATCGATTTCACGATCTACAACTGCCAGAAATAAATATTCTTAGTGTTAATTGTTGTTACTTTCAGATATGCTGATACGAACTCTACAACACCCTTGGTGTTTGTGCTTAGCACAGGTTCAGATCCTTTTGGCGCGTTCCAGAAGTTCGCCACGGACAAGGGCATGCGCGACCGCGTTAACTTCATTTCTCTGGGACAGGGCCAGGGGCCGGTTGCTGAAAAGATGATCAGCGATGCCAAGCCGAAAGGAGATTGGGTATTTTTGCAGGTGAGATATATTGTGTACTACCATTTTAATTTTCTCACGTGGAATTGTAACCAATTTATTAAAATAACTTTGGTTTCTGCTTCTAAAGCATTTTCGTTTAATAAAATCCACAGAATTGTCACTTGGCAGCATCCTGGATGAGAAATCTGGAGATGATTGTAGAAAGTTTTACCAGCGACCAGGCTCCGATCCATGAAGAGTTTCGTTTATATCTAAGTTCTATGCCAACTCCCAAATTCCCAGTTTCTGTGCTACAGAACTCAGTTAAAGTTACCAACGAACCACCTAAAGGTCTAAAAGCCAATGTAAAAAGAGCACTAATTGAAATGGATGCAGATTTCTACGAGAATCATGGTGAGAGATAATATGTTGATAGTGATTCATTTGTTTTTTTTTTCTACCTTCTAGTGTAAATATTATTTTCAGTATTGGAGCAGGACTGGCGCACGTTGGTATTCGGCATCTGCATCTTCCACGCCCTGGTGCAGGAGCGCAAGAAGTTCGGTCCACTCGGCTGGAACATCTCGTACGAGTTTAGCGACAGCGACCGCGAGTGCGCCATTCTCACGCTGCAGATGTTCTGCGCCGGCGGGGAGATACCTTGGGACGCGCTCGAGTATATCACCAGTTAGTACATCGGTTATCCTGTATTTGTCATCATCTTTAACAATATCAAATGGTAACCAATGCTATGGTTTATTTCTGGAAGATAAGTAGAAGTCGGTGTGGTGTAAACACGTGCAGGTGAGATAACGTATGGCGGTCGTGTGACGGACATGTGGGACCAGCGGTGTCTGGCAGCGGCGCTGCGGCGCGTGGTGTCGCGTGCCGCACTCAACCCCGAGCACTCGTACTCGCCATGCGGCCGCTACGCCTGCCCGCGCGTCCCGCTGCTTGTAGACGCCCAGCGCTACATTGACGGCCTTCCTGACAACGAGCCTCCCGGCCTTTTCGGCTTACACGATAACGCCAATATCACATACGAGGTCAGTACCAAGCTACGACCAATTACGATTTACACTGCTGTTCATCTGAAGCTTTAATACTGTCACAAACTATGTTTTGTAGCGGCAAGAGACGACCGCGCTGCTGCAGACGATAGCGGAGGTGCAGCCGCGAGCGGGGGGCGCGGGCGGGGAGCCGCCCGAGCGCCTCGTCTGGCGCATCTGTGAGTCCACGCGCGCCTCCGTGCCCCACAAGGTGCTCTTGTCTAACTGCACACCTAATGTTAAAGCCTTCATAAAACAATACTGCGCCTCTCTTTGACTAGCGTATAAGTAATATATACTATTGCTGTAAGGTGGACACGTCGGTAACGCACGAGTCAGTGTTCGCGGTGGACGAGCGCGGGCAGCCGCTATCACTGGCCACGGTGCTGCACCACGAGCGCAAGCAGTACGACACGCTGCTAGCTCTGCTGCACTCCAGTCTGCGCGAGCTGCAGCGCGCTGTGCAGGTACAAAATACTACTAAAATAATGACTCGACATACCTGATGAATGTTATCTGAATGACAGCGTGTCATGTGCGTAGGGCGTGGTGGTTATGTCTGAGGCGCTGGAAGAGGTGTTTAACGCGCTGGCTAACGGACGCGTGCCCGCCATGTGGCACGCCCGCGCTTACAACTCACTCAAGTCGCTCGGCAGCTGGCTGCACGACCTCGCACTGCGCGTTGATTTTATAGAGGTAAGTTACAGTTTCCTATCGAACATTCAAATATTTATTAGATTCTAGATATTTCTCGATGTAGGGAGTGGCTCAATGTGCTTGACCTTCATTAATCTTATAAATGTGGTGCAGGCGTGGTGGCGCAAGGGGCGTGGCGAGAGCAGCTGGCTGCCGGGGCTGTTCTTCCCTCAAGGCCTACTGACGGGGGCGCTGCAGACTCACGCGCGCCGCAACCGCCTGCCTATTGACGTGCTTGCCTTCGACTTCCACCCCACCTCTGTCTTCATATATCAAGACGATATTTACACTTTTAACAAGCACCCTAAGGTTTGCGTAACTGTTTACGTATTTTTGGAAAAGAGAAAAAGTGATCACCGTTATAGAAACTGCATATATATACCTATTTAAGCACGTGACACAAGTCAATATTGATTGCAAAGTACGTTTACGTTGTGCAGGAGCAAGTGGATGTGTACGGAGGGCTGGAGGCGCCAGACGAGGGCATCATCATCCACGGCCTGTACATCGAAGCAGGTCGCTGGGACGTGCCCAACGCCTGCCTCGCAGACGCTCTGCCAGGTACACATCCATAATCACTTTACCAGCTTATTTAACCTTGACTATACAGTCTTTACTACTCACTACTTTTATTTCATTTTTGTGTTTGCATTTTCAGTCACAAGGTGGCATTAAAATCAAAATAAATCGAAGAAAACTCTTCGGATAGGCATATATGCATGTGTTTTAGTTCATTCGACAAACTCGAATACATCCAGTTGATGTTTTACAACAACATTTCTTTTAATAAGGTAGGTTGACGCAATATTACCATACCATGTGGGTGTGCAGGTCAGACATGGTCGTGGCTGCCGGCAGTGCGGGTGAGCTGTCGCGTGGGCGCGCCGCCGGCTGGCGGTCGGTACGAGGCGCCGCTGTACCGCACGGCGGCGCGCGCGGGCGTGCTCGCCACTACTGGACACAGCACAAACTTTGTCATCGCTATATTGCTGCCGGCAGATCATCCCTCGGACTTCTGGATCCTGCGCGGCACCGCACTGCTCACACAACTCTCGGACTGAATACTTTTGAGATGATTACATTTTGTTCTAGATCATTTTATTGTAGAATATTTTATTTTGTTACTCTATTTTATTGTTATGAATATTGTTTTGTAGACTATAACTGTGGTGTATAAAGCGTTACGAGAGAAGCATTTTATTAGAAGATTAATTTAAATATATACATCCATATACCTAATATCAATAAAACTATAGCAGCTACCTTCCAGGACATGTAACAATGTGGTTACATTGAGTTGTACTCGTAACATTGTCGCAGCGTCAGGAATTCAAATGTTTAAATAAAACCCAAAAATACGTAAAATTAGTTTTATTCAACCTTCATTTTCATTAATTCATACGTAACTGCAATATGAAAATTTTTGAATGTTTACCTCAATGTTAAGTTTTACAAATGAGTTTATTTCTCTAAAGATTTTCTTATATGTAAAACATTTCTTCCATAAAAATACCAATATCTACAATCTTTTCTATCATTATTTGTTGTAAACTGTCCCCTCTAAATGTTGTAGAGCGCGTGGGGTAGCTATTAGTTCAGTGTTGAGCTGTCCGTGTCGCGCCCGCAATGGATATCACAGCAGAGACAAACAGTGCGCGACACCCGGCCTGCCTCGCACACGCAACACACAATCGCAAACCATAAACATTCATTTACTTCCATTACAAAATAAACACAATATAAACAATCAGGACCATGTTTATGTTATACAGAGGGACATCGCGTGGAGCTGACATGTTGACAACACTCCACACACACTTAGCCTCCATTTGTACGGACGCTATTCTATCGCGCATTAAAATGCATTCCACTATAACAAATGCATTTCTATATATTTCTTCATACGGCATCGCTTTTATGACGCGACGCTTTTATCGCGCAGTATTGCATTACGAGCTCTGGCCGAACGAAACGACTGATTTTAAATCGTTCGCGCGAGTCTCTAAAACAGATTTGTAACGCAGCGTTAAAAAAGCACCCGTGCGAATGAGGGCTTTACGCACAACTCCACTGCACTGACATTTGTTTTGACACATATTGACATCTCTTTCATTCCCTTTGATAAAAACAGAGACAACAGCATATATCAAACAAGAGTCACCGCAATGTAATTCTACAGTTACATCTCACGAGGACGCGCACTCGACACAAACACACTAACAAATTATTAATTTTAATAATTTCTTTTAATACGACTATTATCATTAAACTAATTTAGAAATTGTTACAACTTTCTCTCTTTGAATGCGTGTTAAAATAATATACACAAAGGCAATGAAAACGACAGACAAATGTATTAATGAAAGAAGTTGAATTTGGTACATTTCATTATAATAATAATTGATATCGAAAAGAGACATTCCGCTGAATAGCAAGTCGATATTTTTTGGTATAATCTCTGCCGCTAACAAAGTTCTATTTTACTTGAATACATGAAAGCGCAACATTTACTTTATAACAATTTATCTTCAGCTCGTCTCTTTCCGAATAATTGCGTCCACACACATTCATTACAAATATTTGAACTGATATCCCTCACGGGTTTGGTAAACAGTCTACAAATTAAAAAATAAAGAAAATATGAAAAAAAAAAGGATAAATACAAGTCACATTGGATTAATATTACAATAAGAATGTTTATGAATAATTATAAAGTATTTCAATGTATACATTTGAACATTTTAGGAACAAGAGAGAATATTCACAAGCCAATATAAGTTATTCTCAAAATATAATTCTCTGTGAATTCAATTGCTCAATTATTATTGCTATTATTTATCCAATTAATTTAAGTATTCGCTTAGGAATAATACGAAAATACACTACACGTGAACTACACTGAAATATTTTACAATTCATTCTCAAAACAGAAAACATTTTTAATCATTTTATTATTACATTGATTTATTCAAATTATACATTGCTCTTGAAATTTCCTCCAATTTTTGTCATATATATGACAAAAAGATTAATATGATGGTACATTACACATTATTATTTAACAAATGTAAAATTAGTTTAGCATTAATCATTGAAAACATTATGATGATAAATTTAAATTAACATATTAACATATTTTCAGGCAATATTGTAATAAAAAAATGGCATATTATGGACAACACAAATGAAACATTGAATAACAAAAAGTTCACATATTGGATTCACCAAAACGAACTATATCAATTGTTAAAAAAACAAATACATTTGAAAGGCTTTGAAATTGAAATATAATTACAATTAATTGTCATTGAGACACATTGTTCACAAAACCTTTCTGTCAAATATTTTTGCTGCGTGTCATTTAATAAGGAATAATATAACAAGTGCTGCATTTAATATATTTCAAATGTGATGTGCACTCCGCAATGAACAACAATGAACCTGTTGTCTTGACGATGCTTTAATGTATTTATATATGTCAGAATAATGGTCAAAAGTTGTAAGACCGTTGTATGCGTGGCGGGCAATGGACGCGGCCAGGCAACAACGGCCGCACAATGCACACTACGAGCGGCGGACACCTAGCAAATTGGTTTTTATAATTTCCATCTTTACAAATAAACACGTTACAAGACACTGTACCCTTAAGACTGACCGATGATTTTCATTATGAAAGAAGTGTTAGCGTGGGGCGGGCGCGACTTTGCGATGACACGGTCGTCACGTGTGGTAGACGCGTGGGTCGCGCGGCATATCCGAGGCGGCCCGGCCCCACGCGGACTCCTAGTCGTCCGACATGAACGAGTTCTGCGACTTGAGCTCCTCCAGCCTCGTTATCTGCTGCCGCAAATACATCACCCTGCACAATCAATTTCAACATTTATATAACTATATTTATAAATTACTCTGGTAAAGTAGAGTTATAATGTATATTCCTACTTTTGTTCCTGCAGCGTGGCCTGTATCTCTGTGTGTCGTACGAGCGAGCGCGCGCACTTCAGCTCAGCGGAGACCCGCGTGCACTGCAGGCAGCCCAGCTGGTACGCCTCCTCCGTAAACTTGTTCGCCTGCAAACACACATCATTGTCACAATTATTTTATACGATTTTAAACAACAGATTACTTCGGAGGAAAAAAATATATGCGAGTTTAGTGTTATGAGGTAAGCTAAGTGTGTAGGAGAGGAGAAAGGCGGTGCTGAGGTAGATACCTGTTTCTCTAGTATGTCGGCGGGCCAGGCGGCGACGTGCGCGGTGAGGTCCGCGCGCACGTAGTTCATGAGGGAGGGGGTCAGCATGGGCGCGGCGTGCTGCAGCGGACCCCCCACCACCGACGAGTAGCTGCCCAGGCACTCCACTGTTACACCACAACCACATTTTATCTTAATACAATATAAAAATATACATATTGCTAGCTTATTCTTATTTATTTATTATACAATATATTGCTTGTTTAATAATATAAATATGTTACCTAAACAAGTTTTTTTTTTAACCGAAACGATATTTCAGGCGTCAGTGTCAAGGCTAGACGAAACTTAAATATGTATCGGGCACTAACTTTTCCTGGGCAGCGCTGTGTCGAGGTGTAGGGGCGGCGCGTGGGGGTCTGTGTTCTCCGAGTGCGTGGGCGTGGGGGGTCCAGCGTCACGATGCGGCGTGCACCCGCCCGCGTCCGAGCACCCGGTTACACCCGCCATCGCCGCCGAGCCCCCCGCCATGCCCACTGCGCCCCCCGAACACGTCACACCCGCCACCCCGCTGCCCATCGACACCGGCGTGGCCACGATACGCGGCAACGCCGCCGCAAGCAGCGATCCCGTCTAATAATACAAGGAACATTATAATACTCTTATAATCATTAAAATATAATAAAAATTTGCAGATACATATAATATAAAGTATGTTATGATAGTGTCAGCGTGTTGTTTGTAGTACTTACTTGCTGGTTAGAGTTGTCGAGTACGACGACTGGGGGCACGGCGTTGTCTGAGCGCGGGACTTCGCGCGGGTACGAGCTCTCCGACAGCGGCGTGCTGCGGTCCGGCGAGATGTCCATGTCCTGTGTCTGCCCATCTGCTTACACAGTCAACACAAACACTTTCATACACTTGCAACCAGTACACATTTCAGTTACAAAACTGCACATATAACAAAACTATCTCAGTATCAAAGATATTGTTCATATCTTGATTGTCTTCTTTCTCTCTCTCTCTCTCTCTCTCTCTATGCCTAGTATGGTGCTTACCCTTGGCATCGTGCGAGTGTTTGGTTCGCGGTCGTTCGTGCGGATGCGAATCGTCATCGCGTCCACTCCAGTATCGGTCTGAGGCGTTGTTGGAACGCTTGCTGCGCGACTGCTCCGACTCTCGCCTTCCGGACCGCGACCGCGACCTTTTCTCTCTGTCACGATCTGCATACACAAAACTTGTATAAAAACAATCATATACATTATACAACATACATCTCTCGCGTGAAGACGAACATGACGTGACAACCAAAAACCGTCTCAATAGAAATTATTTGGACAAATACAAATGTCAATGTACAGGTTGTTACAGCAGTAACTAGCAGTAGCTCATAGTTGTTAAGCTATCTATGTTACAAATTAGTATATTAAGTTTAGTGATTTTATAGTTTATATAAGAAATATAAACAATCAAATTACAAAGTTTCATTAAAGAGGATGAAATTGCACTAACATTCCTTAAAAATATATAGTGGAACACTTTTGACCTGATATTAATAGAAATAGATTACTACTTTATTAACTAGAGTAAATTGTGTTTTACCTAAGGGATGGCGACCCAAGGGCATGTCACTGATTACAAAATCCCTATGGACTACGAATTTAAGCATAAAATAGACACTTCTATTGATTCATGTTGTTTATTATGTTTTTTTTTCAAAGAGAATGAATTGAAATGGATATAGCGCAGAGTTAAAATACTTTCAAATGCCTTAAATTTCTAACTATTTGCACAGTTTTATAAAATGTGATTGCAAGCTATATTACAGGCAGGGAATATACAAATATAACTTATGAAAGATATCTAGTAACAATTTGTAATTTTGTACAGAAAGTGATTTTGTTAACAAACCAACAATGTAACATTTTCTCATAAGTAGTGACATACTTTGCCTGCTACAATATCATCATGACTTAAGTACAATTTAATTTGGAAGAAATTTACACTTATTCGGTGAGATTTAGTACATCAAGAAATACAAATAGTATAAGATTGATGGTGAGGTGAAAGTTGTTTGCTAATAAATTAAAACACTCAATATAGGGTCAATTGCAAATGCTTAATGTTACTAGATAAGACCTAGGTCTCTGATAATATGCTCTACACTGACACACAATAACAACAACCTATCATCTTACAATGTAACACTAACTTGTTTTAGCGAAAATTTAGTTGGATGAAATATAGAACCATAAATAAGGTATTATGTAGGACGCAATAGTTTCTTAACTTTATTCACTGTCTGGTAAGAATGTAAGAGAAATGAACAAATCACACCAAAAATTTCAACTCATCTGATGAAAATGGTTACAACTAGTGTGAGAGATCTTAAATGGGGAAAGCTTTGTTATAGCAAATGAAAGTAGACAAACAAGCAGCCTCTTGACCAAAATAGTCCAATGAAATTAACATTGGCCATCAATCTATATATGCAGATGATTTGTGACTATCAACAGGGGGTGTAGATGCCAGAGTATATTTCTAGCAGACACTACGCCTTGCCTAAATGTAGTCTGTTTGGCATAAATAAAAGTATAAACTTTTGATTGGTCAGTACTGACAATATCTTTGATTTTAGACTAAAATATTTTTTGTACATGAATATCAACTTCATATTAACATTATACTTTTTATATTAATAATGAACATTTACATTGTAGTTTACTTCAAACATACAATACATATACTGGTATTGACAAATCAGTAAAGTAATGCTTTTATATTAGGCTCCTCACACAGATTTCCCTTAGAGAACTAGAAAGTGGTTTCTTGTACTACAATCACATTATTTTTAGTTCAAACACACTGTCACTTATCTACTTGATGTATATTAGAAAATGTTATATGTTGGTATGTAATGTAATATAGGATACAAATATAAATGTTATTTGTGCATGTTGCAAAAAACTTAGGGGAGGTTCTGAGATGAAAGTGGTAAATCAAAATAACGGATTTAAAAATAGAGATGTTAGTTAGGGAATAGCCAGAAAAACTTAAAAATTGGTATCAAGGGAAGGATCTTCCCATCCTAGCTTATGATTCAGAGATATAATTTTTCTATGGCATTATATTTAGCAACAACAAAGCATGAACATATTTTGGAGGTCATCACTGTGTCTGCATTTTAAATAATAGAAGGCCCCAAATTTTCAATAATAGAATCTAAAGCCAAGCTTCATAACAAAGCATGTCAAATATAATCTTTAAAGATTAATCTCTGTGATAAGTATTTTTGGAGATATTTGGATATTTCAAGGTGATGAGCACAGCATAGTTCCAATATATGTAGGCAAAATGTTTATTATTTGGCTCTAGTTGTGTTTCATAGGATGGTCCATTATGTTTGCAATATTTCTCAATATTTAAAAAGGGCAGTATTCAGAGCAAACAAAACTGACATGCTTAGAAGAAGCGAGAGAGGAGTGCCAGGACCATCCTAAAGAGTCCTGTCTTTGCCTATATCTATTTTGGTCATTATAGATTACAATAACGGTATTACATGTAGTAGGATACTACATATATAGGTCCTGACAATGTGTAAACATAGTAATTATATGCTACAAACATAATTATTTATAATACAAATTGCTCATTACCTGAGCACACTGAAGAAACTTATTGTGGTGTATTATAATGGAACATGAACAAATTTAAATGTTTGGACATGATAGATTCACTATCAGAAAATAAAACAGACTTATGATGTGATTGGATTAGTCCTAGATTGAGTTGATTAATACAGACTAATAACTTGGCAATTACAATTAATGATAAACTATTTTGTAAATAATTCTGGGAGATCAATTTATTTATAAAACTTGATATAGATGACAATTGCCATTGAATAATATAATTACTTAAATAGTTATTTTGGAATGAAGTACACTTAATGTTATGACATTTAGTAATTATTATGTTAATTATTAAAATTTGTCAAATCATTAACAGTAAAAGGTTGATAGATATATTAGTTTAAAAACCCCTATTGCATATAGATTTAAATATAAAACAATATATAATATAAATATCTGAAAACTACCTTTTAACTTCCTAATCATTTAATTGTCTCTTCTGTCATATAAAATAGGTTTAGAAAAAATAACACATGGCTCTTTACAATACCACATTGGTCATTCTTCCCCATGCAATACTTAACAAATCATTTCCTTAAAATATGTGGTTTATAATAATAAGTAAACATAATTTTACTATTAAATGTATTCAAGTTATATATAAATGTAATTTTCTACTTATTAAATATTGATAATTATGAATTTTAGTACATAGCATATTATATTAAAAAGAGTTAGCATGCAATACTCACTGCTTCTGGTAGAGTATGTGGAATCTTTGGATGTTGTCCTGCGGGAGTCCCATTCCCGTGGCTTCTCCCACTGTGACACTTCACTGATAGAGTTATAATAGTACTTCTTCCCTGATGAACTAATATGTTCTGACCATTCACTTCCTGCAGGCACGCTTGAAACTGGTGCACTTCTTTTATCATATTTACTACTCCTACTAACACTACAGTTCATGCTACTAGTCCTACTTTTTTTCTCAGATTCACATCGTTCATGGTTGTTCTTCTCTCTATCACATTCTTTGCTACGTTTCTCTTTCGGTGATCGAACACTGTCTGAAAATCGTTAATAATAGATATTATTAACCTGAACATATACGATGGAGACTGTTGTGTACAATTTGAAAACATATTAATTAATTAGTAATGAAAATGACTAGATTGTGTACATAAACAAATGTCAATATTTGTATATGTGCATTCGCTTTCACTATGTATCAAACACATTCGCATTTGCTGTTATATAACTACTCATATAATTATAACATTTACTCAATAATTAGTAAAACTTAGATGAAACAATATAGTATGTTTTAGTAATGGTTTTGCTTTTATTTTGAGTTTAGTTTTGAGAGGCAAGGAAAATGCTTACTTTCTTTATACCAGACATGTTTTATATCACAGTAGCTTTTTAAATATGGCATGATATAATGCACTAGCTGCTTATATACCAAAGTAGCAAAGAGCCAGAAGTATTAGCACAGCTTTTTTGTTGCTTATTGATAGAACTCTCTGAGTACTTTGATAATGAAATGAAACCCACCTGTGTACTTATTTCTAGATGATTTGTAGTCTCGATCTCTCTCCTTTTCGGAATCTTTTTGCATGTAGGAATTTCTTGGTACTGTATGTGGCCTTTGGTCGGACACATGACTGTAGTGGTGGTGGGCCGAGTGGGTCGAGTGACCGGTGTGGCCGCTGTGGCCATGTCCATGTGTAAACACATTGCCATTTGGTGATCTAAGTGATGCATAGCGTGTATCAGGAATGTAGTCACTATTTGTCCTCTCAATCTTGGAATTGTACTTCTGAATGGGAAACAAACATTGTTAAATAAATACAACCATCACCAACACAAATGCAGCAGTAAACATAAACATGTTTGTTTATAAAATGCGAAAGTAAAAGTTGCACAGGTTATGTATGTACAAGTTGTCAGTAAGGAATCTTTGAAAATAGCCCATATATAGAATAGAGCTTGTCCAATAAATTGAATACGTTAAGTTTTTATAAGTTTCCGATATACTCCCAACAAATATATGACAAATTACGAAAGTTATAAAAATGCTAATATGGTCTTCGAGTTAATTAGATTATTGCAAGGAAAGTGTACAACAAAGACACCTAAATTGATCACTAATTCAAGCAAAGTACTGATAGAAATGAAGCTATCTAGCAGGAAAAGATGCTTCCAGTGTAATAACATCGGGAATGACTCGAATCTGGATAATGTAAGCATGTTTTTTAACTATTATCTATATGATGTCATTTGAAAATAATTTGAAAGAAAGGCTTACCTGATACGGATGGGTTTGGTGCTTCTCAAAGTACCTGAAATCAGAAAAAACATTTAGTGTTCTCGTAGGATCCACATAGCACTTGTCGATCGGCGACCGCCATCTATATATTATATGCTAATACTTAGCATAAGAAAACGTAACGTACCCATCGCTTATTCGCTGAGGTTTCCTTGCATGCATTACCATCAATGCAAATGTACGAATATTTTACGGCATCAGTGACAAAATGTAAAATAAGACCACCGTTACAGTTTTATAAGAGGCCGCAATACATCTTGATGGACGCCATGTCACATTCGAGACACTCGAGAGAGAGTCGATAGAAACGCGAAAGAGATAAAAAGTAAAACGACAACGTATACTGGTAGAAGAATGACGGGGGTTAATGCATAGTTTTGTGTATGATTATCCTTTATAAATTAAAGTATATTTTAGTTAATTGACTAAATCTTTAAATAAGTTGATTGTCTGATTTCCAAGTATGTATTTAATTTTTTTCGGAGAATTTACAACGCTACAAACTTTTGTCATAGATAAATTAATAGTCATCCTTACTCTATGGCAAAGATAATTAAAGTTGTTACGATTATTTTTTAATTTTTCAAGATACTAAACTTAAATTGTCGGAAAATATAATTACGATTTTTGTTAATTATTCGAAATGTAGCAATATTTCTTCTCTTGTCTTCAAGCAATGCTGTCAAGTTGACAATTGTTCGACTGCCATTTGCAATTGCCAATGTCAATCTCAATCTCTACTCTCTTAAAAAAAGTTGAAAATAACCTCACCCAATACCTCATTGAATATAATAAAAATTATCAAAATTAAAATATGGCGAAACTTGTGGATTTAGAGTTGAAGAAAGCTTTTTCGGAATTACAAGTAAAAATTGTCGAAACCCGAAAGAAAATCAACGTTATCGACGTTCAAATTACAGCATTGAACAAAGTATTGAAGTATATTGATTCTTCGCGAAAGGAGTTACAGGTTTTGGAAAATGATACCAAAGCTTATATTCCAGTGAGCAGAATGTTTCTTCAGGCAGACTTAGGTGAATTAAAGGAAAGTATCGACGACCGTGTCTGTATGCTTAATGAACGTATCGTTGAGTTAGAGAACAAAAAGGAGTACTTGGAAAGAAAACGTAGGGAAAGTGAAGATAACATCAGAGAAATGATTCAGCTACGGAAGGTGCAGTTCGAGAGTGAAGTCAATAAAATGTCTTAATGCATCCCAATTATGTATGTCTACAAATGCACTTTCAAATTCTATGGAGGATTTTTAATTACTAATTTACTATGATTAATTTTGACTGCAAATATACTGTATTACTAATTATTTATAAATTCTTATAATTAAATGATCTAATTGTGATTGCCCATATGATGTTACTGTCTCAAAGGGTTATTAATAAATCCTAATAAAAACTTATTATTTATTTGTGTCTTATTGTTAATCTTTCATTTTTTTGACTTCTTGAGGGAGAAATAATTTACAGGCAATAGCATAAATAGGCATAATGTTGAACAGTAAAATTGTAACAAATGGTTACTTTTGTGAATTCTGACTGTTGCAAATGTATTTTATATGTTACATTAAATGATTCAGTACGAAACAGTTAAAAATGTAAACTCATGTGGCCACATAAAAATCTGTGACAACTGTGCATAGAAGTGTTTCAATATGACTTGACTTGACTTAAAGTCCAATGTCCTCGTAATGGGGAAGAGAGCATCCACAGTGTGCCACCAGTTCGCTCTATCTTGGGGTGTGTGTTTGGTCTTGGGCCATGTCAGCCATGATTATCTTCATGTCGGCAGCCACTGAGCTCCGCCATGTTTGTTTAGGAAGGCCACATCTTGTCCCTAGCAGGATCCACTCCAGAGCCACCCTGGGAATATGACTGGGATCCCGACGAAGCATGTGGCCGATCCATGACCACTTGCTTCAATATATTCTTCTAAAATTAAAAGATTGGCATCTTGGTTTCTTCTCTTACAAACTTGATAAACCATACACCTGTCCAAAAGTGTTTATCTGTCAGTCTTAGCACTATTTCAAAATATTTTTTTAATATAGAGGTACCTTCATTTTTTTCTAACTAAAAATATATGAGGGTAAAAATCATAGTGCATCAGTATCTATATTCTATTGTAACCTTTATCTTCTTCATTGATGAGTGAAATGTCAAGAGCTCTTACTATGTTGGGCTTACATTGATATGTCTTACTGAATAAATTAAGTTAATAAAAAAAACAGATGAATTGATAACCTCCTCCTTTTTGAAGTCGGCTAAAAATACTCTCTCTCTGTGTGGCTTTTTATCCCACTAGTTGTTACCCAAGACTACCTCAGCGTGGAATAATAAAATCAGTAGCCTATATGTTCTTCCAGACTATGTTCTACATCTATGCCAAATTTCAGCGTGATCCATGCAGCCGTTCTGGAGATATCTTCTAATGATCATCCATCGAACTAAACTTTTGCATTTATAATAATTAGATATGGTGGTGGGTTCAGTTTTTCTTATCATACCTTTCACTTTGTTCTATGGTTAACATCGTTTGAGACTTAGTCACCTTTCTGTTCAATACAAATTAAAGATAATAAAATTTAAAAAACTACCATAGAAAAGTATATAATATTGAATAATTGATGTGTTGTTTGTTTATAAGAAAGTTGTTTGTGTGAAAAGGATCATGCAGACATGATAACCTCCAAGCTTGCATTTATAGAACATGTTTACATAAAGATAAGTAAAAATCAATGTCCTTAAGTTTCAACAAGTAAACATGTTATTGTAAAGAGACAATTTATCTGAAGAGGTGATTAATAATACAAAATGAAAATTTCTAATGTTTACTCCATACATCCTACTGTTTGTTTGAAGGTATCTCTGGAAGGGCTCAACGGATCTTTATGAAATTTGGTACATATGTAAAACATAGTTTGGAATATCACATATGCTATTTATTAACTTCTTTTTAATTCCGCTCGGACAGAGTCGCTGGCGCCAGCTAGTTATAAATGGGGATGCTTGATTGAATCTCCGGAATAGCGTAACGGATCTTGATGAAATTTTGACAGATGTAAAACTACTAAGTTTTTTACAATAGCGCGCGGACGAAGTAGCGGGCGACAGCTCGTAGAAGATATATTTTTAAGCATGGGATGAGAGCTTCAACTAGAAACGTAGATTTTCTAAAGAGTTTGTATTATTATCTGAAAGAATAAATGTAAATAAGGTGTATTCTTCATTTCTGGTTAGCCTCGGTGCAGTGATAATTGGTGAAGGGATATTGAAGTTGCACGTAAGAAATGTTGATGGGCGTCGTTGAACACCTCGGTTATCCAGCTCTTTCTTTGCCTTTCTTTTGTTTTAAAAAAAATAGGCATCTTATTTTTAAAACATTTATTTCCATTTTTACACATCAAGATTTTTTTTATTCCTTATACATTGATTTTATAATTATATCATAATTTCGCATAATAAGAATTAAAATTATTAATTTCATATACTTTGCATAATTATAATTGAAACTTATCTAACAAAACTATAAATCCTAACAAAAAATGTACGTAAACAAAGCAAAATATTTACATAACAATCTAAAATACTATTTTATCATGTGATAAAATTTTAAAACAACAATTTAATATTTTATCAAATAACAATTTGTTTCTGTGACTTGAGAATGTGATGTTCTGTAAGAAATTAAAAATTAGCCTTAAAAGCTTATGCGTACGTTAATGCAAAATAATTAAATACAATATCTGAGTAAAAATTTTAAAGATAAAAATACATTTATTATAAGAAATATGAGGCATGTAGAAGCAAAAACAATTATTTTATAACTTCAAATCGATATTATGTTAGAAACAGTAGTTTAAAAAAGGTTTCAGAATAATTCTGTATCGTTTGATTTGTTATCGCTTTTAGTAAATTAATATTGGTTTTGCTAGTGCATGCGTCACAAACAGAGGTGCCGAGAGACAGCATCGTCAACGTAACGACCGAATACCGACAATCATCTATTCGCGGTCTCTTGGTAAACAAAAGCGTTGTGAGAAAATCAAAGATAGATCTTATGCTAGTCGTAGATACTTGACTTACAGTAACATGGCTATATGCGTCATAGTTGCGACACGTCTTATAATGTAAGGGATCCACTACGGGGACGTCGACGAGATGTATTGCGCCGCGGGGCACAATACGTCGACACAAACATCAATAATATAATCGATATACGTACATCTATTTGGTTAATATAATTGTCATGATCGAAGCGATTATGCCAATAAAAATATCTACGATAAACATAAACACTCGCGCCGTAGCCAGCTTGGCGGGCAGACATTCCCGATATACTCTTACCTCAACCTCAATGCGCCTCACTCGCGTCCACAAAATCCATATATTTACGACGATAAAGTACTCTTAGACTTCCATTTCACGCGCAATTAATACGCTTTCTGCATTTCCCAACACACAAAAATCTTATCATCTTCACTCCTCGCTTGCTCTTCAATATTGATTTTTGGACGCATTTCACTGCCTTTACCCTTCTTCAATTTTCTGCCACACCCAACATTCAATACCAAAATAAATCTTACTGTTACATTTGAAGCTTCTGACATATATATATCAAAACAATATTATGCATCATCTCGAAAAATACTTCGTTCCAAAAATCCTTCCCATATTCAACATAAATAGCTTCTAGTCTTTACCATATACAAAATCTAAAGAAGCCCATCTCACAAATCCTGAATGCAACATTGTAAGCTGCTGATTTAAATGTCACATCATTTTAAAAATAATCTTTCAAGATCCATCATCATAGAAAATAACTCATCCCATAAATCCTTCCTGAATCCAAACATCGTGCATTACATGTGAGCTTCTTGCATTTATCGCATCAAAAGAAATATAATTGTGCATTGTCATACAAAATAATCCGTTCTACAAAGCCTTCCTGAATCCCACGATAATATAACCTGAAGCTTCTTGCTTTTATCATCGAAGAAAATCTTTCATTATTTCTCAATGATATAAATTACTTTAATCCACAAATCGAACTATTTACAAATTACTCTTGTGCCTCTCCTCATATGAAAATCCTTCATCGTGCATCATAACACATATACCAAATTATTCCTGAAATACTTTCATATAAAAAAAAAATTACGTAATTCCAAAAAAACTTTCCTGAAATCAACAATGATCAATGTACAATACATATCAATCTTCTACCAAAACAATATTTCACAGTGAATCATAATATATTTATAGAAATTAATTTATCCAAAAAAATCTGCTTGAAATCACCAGTATGATATATATTATTATTATATTTTTTTATTTGAAAACAATATTTAATTGTGCATCATTATACATATATATTATGACATACATAAATCCTTCTTCAATCAAATGTACCAGAAATCATCAATCATTTTGTGCTTTATCGAAGATAATACTTCCCTAACAATGCTTTCAGCATCCTATGTGCATTTAGCATAATTGATTAATTCCCATTATCAAATGCAGAAATTGTCAGTGATAGTAAAGTACAATACTGTTACAATATTCAATATTTATTATGTCTTATCCTGGTATTAATATTCATACATAGTGTACTCCTCTCCTCATCAATCCTAAAGTTTTCCATTGTCATCATGTTTCCATCTTATTTCTTTTCATTTGTGTTGAAAATGTCAATAAAATTTTTATGTCGCAATCAAATTCTCTTCAATATTATCTCATCTGCCGTATTTTCAAAGTTATCGTGTGATGTTTATAGGATTTTAATTTTAATTTTCAATCAAATTACGCGCAATTTTATTGTAGCTTTTGCACATCAAATTTGAACTTGCATAAAAATGGTATGGGCAAGTCCAAATTAGATTTGTCAATACTAAATTTTATTTGAAATGGTCTGAATTTAAATTTAAAAACCTATCAACATACTTGTTCATCAGTTTATATCACTCGGTCCTCATTACTGTGAGTTTCCACTGCTGTGACACATGTGAGCGAGAGAGAGCGACAGGGATGTTATAATGCTATGTCAATACAAGTGTCGCTGCAGTCGAAACCCACAGTTATCTCGTTTTTGTACTTATTTTGTCTTTGTGACAAATTAAAGGTCATTTCCTTGTAAATTTCATATCAAATGCGTAAACAACTTGATTTATTGGCTTTTGCCGTATCTTGCACTTCAACTCCGATATTTATTATAATACAACTAGAAATGTTTTTGTTGTTTTTGTCATACATTTAGGGAATTGCTTCTAAAAGAAGTTTCATAATCACTTATATCTATATACATAGTCATAAAGAAGTTTGAATTGTCAATGTGCACTGGTCTCCTTCCTATTAGCCGCCTAAAGTCTATAAAACACTACTTGAAACTAAAAACAAACATCATCAACACAATATGTGGTACACTGGAGTGACGTTTACTTGGGCATCCAGTAGTAGTGCGAGTAGTGTTGCGGCAGCAGCGGCGGCAGGGGCGGCAGCAGGTGCGGCAACGGCGGCAGCAGGTGCGGCAGCGGCGGCAGGATGGAAGACGACTCGGTGAGCGCGGGCGGCGGCGGCGACGCGGTAGGCGCGGGCGGCAGCGGCGGCGCGGGGCGCGCAGCTTGCGCGCAAAGCGGTCCTCAGAGCCACGAGTGTCTATTAATGCCATCGTAGGGCGGCGCGCGTACGCCTAGTGCGGCGGGATACGCCGGTGAGTAGAGGCTCATGATCTGCGCGCCCGAATGCCTCAGCAGCTCCTCTTGGTGCCGCTGCAGGTACTGCTGGTACAGTGGCTGGGACGCTTCGGCGCTCACGAAGGGGTAGCCCGCTCGGACTTGTCCGTGCGCAATGTACGGGAAGGACCCACTGCCATGAGTAGTGTTCTGATGTGCAGGTTTAACGAGCTTTTCGGCACTAGTCTCTGCCGTGTTCCGTTGCTGATGGGCCACGGCAGCTGCCATGTAGTTGACCGCCATCAGCTGATTAGTGCTGTTACGTAAGTCTTCTATGGAGAACCCGCTGTTTTCGCCATACAATGGTGCTCCGAGGGTAGGCGTGGCGCCGAAGTTGAAAGCGCTCGTCGGCATCATGTTAGTTTTGACTGGATTTAGCATGTCGGTGCTGCAAGGCGGACTGTGGTACGTTTGTTGAACCACCGGCGACGGCTTATTCTCCGTCGTTCTTTTCCGTTTCGTCTTCGGCTTGAGCTCTTGGTGAGCGCTGGTGATGGTCGACGACGCCTTGTACATGTTGTCTTCTCTGCTAACGGATGGTGAATGCTGTGAGTAAACAGAGTTCACCGACGTTGTAATGGGATCATGATACAGAGGGGCGCCAGTGCTCGAAAAGCTTGATAAGTACCTATCCTCATTGGAGTACCGCTCTAGCATTTGCGGTATGTTAGGTATAGATCGTAGAGTCTCGAGAGGAATCGAGGAATGTGTACTGTACGAAGTTTTGTAGGGAATCGATGAGGCGAGCCGATGGTTTTGTGCAAACTTGTCGCTTTTTTGTGATTTGGCTAAAGTCTCAATGTTCTTAGCTATGGCCTCGGTGTCGCAATGGGTCGGAGGTGCCATCATGTGGTCAGTCTTATGCATGGTGCGCGGGTTCGGGATTCGTATCTCACCCTGAAGGTTTTGGTGCAGCTCTTGCGCCCGCTGCAGACTGGCCCTCGGCACGCTGTTGTATGCATTGTACTGTTCCTGCTGCAAGTTCTTGTTGTAGTTAAGTGCTGCAGTGGTGGTGAGATTAATCTCAGGTTTAAGTTTATCCTCGTGGTTCGCGGTGTATGAGTTCGAATAGTCTGAGGGCATAATATCTGTCTTTCTAATTTGATTGGTAACTTTCCAATTTCCATAGTCGATGGCAGTGGCGGAAGGCGGCAGAGAAGAGTTGCACCCATATAATTTCTTGTTTGCTAGTTCAATATCATTAAGAGAAAAGTTGGCGGCGTCATATTGCTTGTGATGCATGTGAGCGACGTTGTGATTGATAGGCATGTCACTGATCTGGCGATCGTGGCAGTGTGCGGGCGTCATATTACTGGGGGGCATACTCGCTTTTGATAGTGATATTTGCGGTTGGTGATTATTTATTCCAAGATTTATAGCAGTGTTAGTTTTGGCGTAGTCGATTTCGCGCATTTCGCTGCTGTTTCGTCTGTCCTTGTCCGAGTTCATATAACCCATGTTAATCATATCGACACAATCTTTTCTCATCATACCGATAGACTTGCTTGAATCCGAGATAACGTCCTCACTCCTGATTTCTCGAACATCGCTGTCGTAATCAATTACTGTAGTCTCTACAGAATGTCTATCGCTATATTCCATTGCACTTTTTTCGCGCATGCAAAGCTTTTTACTCAAGTTTTCCGATTTTTCAGTTAACGCCAATGCTATGTCATCGACTGAGGCATTCGACATTTGGTATGAAGGTTGCGTTATTTTTTGATGATCATGTGTCTTTGTCATGGCTGACATATCCTTTGGTTCCACAGATTTTTTGGTTAATTCTTCAGGTTCATTGTAAGTGCGTTTCTTGACTGGGAAATGAGTTGTTTTAGAATCAGAATTAATCTGCGCAGAAGCACACGATACTGGGTTGTTCATCACTGGGACAGGGTGTGTCGATACACTTGGATGTGAATAGTCCTTGGCAGGACCTTGTTGGTATGGAGAGCAGGTGGATGGGAAGGGCTCCTTATAAACATTTTGTTGATATGAATCTGTTGCTAATGAGGAGTAATCGTCGTGATTTCGAGCTGGCTTACTGACCAGCGGAGATTTTGATGCCTCGTAGTACGATGGCGCATTTTGTCCATAAGCGGGCAAAGGACTCTTATTGTGGTCGACGAAATAATTAGGAGTGGCCGAACCCGTGGCGGTGCTCGAGATATACACGTGTTGTGAGTATGGTGAATATGGTGACTGCGGCATTTCACGAGGGCTGCAACTCTTTTCAGGGCTACTTTTAACCGACGTCGTGTCTTGATAGAAGCCAGCTCTCACGGTTCCATTTATAATTGGGTAGGATACCTTTTGGAAATCGTCGTATCTTGGAGATGCGGGTGAGCGCAGGAGCGGCGAGGTCAATGACATGTGGTGCCGAGGTGAGTCTAGGTCTTGGCTGAAGGAGGATCGTTCCGAAACCGAGCTGCCAGTGCTGGTGCGCCGCTGTCTCGGCGTGGTGGAAGCGTGCGGCAAGGGGCTCTCGCCGCCGCCCTCCGGCGTCTCCGGCCCGTTAGGGAAATCAAATTTCGTAGCAATCTTCATGCCGGTCAATTTATTATCAAAGTTCATTTTATCTGTAGTCTTTTCATCAGATTCATGTTCATTCTTTTTCTTTGACGTTATAGTTGAAGAGGCAGACGCTTTTGGAGCGCCGAATGCTTTGAACCAGGCACTCAAGTTGGGCGTTGCTTTTTCTTGGTTAGGCTTTGGCAGAATCGTAGGTTCCGTTTCGACCTCGGCGTCTTTCTTAGTTGGCGTCGGCTTGTCTTCGCTACTAGATACAGCTTTGTCTTCCTCAAGCAATGGTTGCTCCAGGTCAGCTGAAGTGATAGTTTCTATTTTTTTTGCTGTTTTGTCCTCGTCGTTGGTAAAATTGTGATCGCTTCCGAGAGTGAACTCCACAGAGGGCAGAACAGACCCGAGACTTAATTTGGGACAGGACTCCTCACCTTTAACCGTTTCCCGTGATTTGTGGAGTGGACCCGTAGGGTCTGTTTCTTCTAACTTATCAGAAGTCTTGTTACTTACATTTGTCAGTAGATTACCCTTGCTTTTACCAGGCTGCAATCTATCAATAGTTCTTTGTATCTCCCTCCTTTTCACTAGTTTTGGTTCTCTTGAGGAAGGTCTCTTGCGAGTAGTTTCTTTTTTGGCTTGCAAGGATTTATCTCCTTGTGACGATTCATCATCTTGGCGACTGTTTTCTGGGTCCTCTGTAGATATAGTTTGTGTTGGGCTGTTTGATGCACAGCTTACAGCAGAACCTTTTGGTGTATCATCCAGCCATTTACTTATGTCTTTAACTGCTTGCTCCAAGGCTACAGTAGCAGATTCATTTCTGGCGGTAGTCTTTTTTCCCTTTTTCTTAGGAGTAATTTTTTGTTTTAGATCCTCATCGTCTGATGAACTGTCTGAACTGTCATCTTCTTTTGCAGAATCATTAGAATCTTTGGTATCGGAGTCTGAACTCCTCCTCCTCCTCCTGGTGCTCTGGCATGTGAATAAGCTATTAAAAAGGGAAGTAGCCCCATACTTGTCATTTTTCGCTTTTAGTTTTTCTATTGTTTCTCTCAATTTTTGGTTTTTGTCTTTCTCTGGAATACGTAAGTTCCGTTTCTGTTTATCCATAGTTTTTTGTTTATAATCAAAGAGAGTGTCCCAGGCATCCTTGGCGGCATGGCGTCGCCTTTCTTTAATTTTGTCATATTTATCTTTGTAGAAATCTGGATCGGCGAGCTGGTCCGACTGTTGAGGCTCCGGCTTCCGGCGCGGGACGCTCTGCTCGCCTACCTCACGACGGTTGCGCTGGTCACGCAGACGGCGCTTCTGGCGGCGGTCTGCTTCAGTGGGCGAGGGTGTCGGTGAGGGCGAAGGTGAAGGTGACGGTGTGTGTATGGAGGGCAGAGGGCTGGCGCTGCGGCTCCTATTTGAACTCTCCAGGGATTCCTGTGACTCGCTTCGCTTCATCTCTTCCGTTTCCACTTCTTGATGCTTACTCTTCTTCCTCTTAGATTTTTTACCGTCTTTGTCTTTATTCTTTGCATGTTTTTTACTGTGTCGAATTCTAGATTCATGTTCATATTTATGAGAATATTTCTTGTGAATCTTGGAATGTTTTCCGTGTCTGTGATGACCTTTACGTTTCTTTTTAATTTTATGAGATTCTTTTGATTCTTCCTCTTCATTTGGTTCTGGTATTTCCTCTTCCTCTTCCTCCTCATCTTCTTTTTCCTCGAGTTCGACTTGATCCGAGGAACTGGATTGCGGCTCTGCTGCAACAAACCAATGTGAAAATATTAATAAGTGTAGAAGCATATGAAATCATCATAAATCGAGAAAGGCGAAAAAGACATTAAATTTACTATTCAAAATAATACATAAGAAAATGTATGATAGGCCAATTAACCTGCATCTGATTGAGATTTTTTCTTTTTCCCCTGATGCCGAGGGGGAGATTCACTTGTCTTAATTTTGTGTTTGCGCGACGGTGTGGGTAGCTGGTACTCCACTGCAATCTCCTCGTCCGAAGATGACACTTGATGAACGTACTTCTCAGTGAGACGGTCGAAAGCCGCTTGCAGGTTGTCCACCATTGTCGTATACTCTGTCCAAACAGGTTAAAACATAATTATTCACGCAGTGCTTTTAATTAAATTTGAAGGAAATTGAATGTAAACAATAACTCACCATTGTCTTGTCCATTGTAGAGACGACAATTATTCACAATCAATTTAAAGTCTGCTTTGAACATATTGAAGTCTGTGTAGAATCCAGAATCCAGTCTTTCTTCCATCTTATGTAGATCCATTGGGCGCCGGATGACCGCGTAGTAATTGGGCGCGTAGTCCTCCTCCACTGGATCCATGAACGGCCAGGCGTCATCATGAGCGGTGAGCTGCTCCAGCACTTTGTACATATCAATTTGAACATCTTCATCAGTTTGAGTAAATCTGAAAATGTAAAACACATTAATATTAGAATCAGTCTAGATTAGTACTTTAGGTATTAAATTGATCTCAAAATACTAACATTTGTGATGTTTTCAGTTTCCTTCTGGTACTATTAACAGGTTCGACAGTATCGGGTATAACAATTTGTCCAGTAGCAGAGGCTAAGGAGTTGTTTGTCTTCCTGCCAGTCTTCACAGGCGGCACCGGGGGCGGCGAGGAGCCCTTTCGTTTGGGGGTTGATTGTTTCGTTTGTTTTTCTGTCTTCTTAGATTTTGAAACCTTCTGGGGCATTTCTTTTTCTTCACTGTCTGAGCTCTCGTCAGATGAATCCGATGACGTGGATTTAGTCCTAAAACAAAACCATCAGTTTTATTTTTGTACCTCTACCTTTATTGAAACAAAACTATAAAGTGAAATGGATCTGTATATTTTTAATGATCTCATGACAATATCATTGCCTATCCTTTTGCAGCATTTAATTTATATGATGAAAGTGTATTATTTAATATTTATTACAGTTAAATCCAATCACCTATTATTTCTGCCTAACCTAGAGTTGTTACAAACTAGTGATTATTCATGTATTTTGAATTAATAATCAAATTAAAAATAATAATTATATTTTCAATTTGCTAGTATCATTATGAAATATACTCACCTCAGTCGTTCCCTCCTCCGGGCCCTGGTGTCCCGCGCGAGCTGTGCACTTTGTTTCTTTGCTTCGTTCTCTGTCGCCTCATGGAGGCTGCGCTTCCGCTCTCTCTCCTTCTCCTCAATCTTCTGCAGCACGCGGCTGGATGTACGCCTTGGCGTGACCTCTAACAACCTTAAAGGGGTACAATAGATATCTGTAGATTTTACTTTTCTTTTTAAATTTTCTTACAAATATCAAAAACTAGTATAAATAGCACATCTCATACATTTGCATTTACTAAATGCATAATACTTTGTATATTAAATGAGAGTAAATAATTGTATCATTTTAGCAGGTAACTGGTAGAAAAGACTTCATAACAGTTAATTGGATACAGCTTACTATCAACAGTATTAATTACTTTAATATACATATACATACATCATTGTTAATGTTTACAATATAATAAAAAATAAACTGTTTCAGTTTTTTATTCCTCAAAAAGGTAACTATTTTGGTTGTTGTTCGCATTCATTTCACAAAAGCTTAAAGAAAACAAAATTCGTGATAGCAATCACACATTGAACACTTAGGCATATTGACGCGAGCAACATAAACAAAAATATTGTGCTAATAAGCATAAAAAAATATAAACAGGTATATATAATATAAAGTATGTTGGACTAAAACAAAATAATTTTAGAAGAGAACATTTATAACATTAGAGGGAAAACAAGTACAGAAATGAGGGGATAATAATATATTACAGTATATAAAAAGGTTCAAAAAATAAATAGTAAAATTTAAAAATGCAACAAACATTCAGAACGTGAAATAAAAATGTATGACTTTAAAATGGAAAGATTGATCAGAATTAATATATTTCTCAATTAAATTTAATTTATTTTGATGCATTGATCGATAAATACAATAACAAACTGTTTACAACGGTGCATCTAAAGGTACTGCAAGGAAATGAATAAAACACAATTTACTCGCACAGCTGCATAAATGTTTGTCAAAATGTTTTGCTAGCAAACAACATCTCATAACAAAGCAACGCAAGAGCATAAAGGTTCTTGAACCGTATTCAAATGACTTATTTCACATTCACAACAACCAAAATAGCCTCACTTCCAGATAAACAAGAATAACATTTCCGTTCCTGAATACATTACAAGTGAATTTGGTTAAACATCGCCTCACACAAAAGACAGTATTACTAATACTTCAGTATCATGTATCTGTAAAGTCATGGTTTATCTAAGCTGCATCCAATTTCGTTTCATATATTTTAGTTCTATGTGCTTCTATAATAAATGCAAAGATTACATAGATGTATGAATGTTAGTTACTATGTAACTATATTGGCTGAACAATTCTGGATGAAATTTGGAACCAAGATATATTATAATATGGAATAATGTATTGGTTACTAACTCGTTTTTAATTCCATGTGACCGAAGTCGCGGGCGACAGCTAGTGGACAAATAAAAATGAGCTAATCAATATACATTTATATTTGCTTAATTGCACAAATGTAGTAATAAAAAAAAATAGTTGTTAGTGTGTCAGCCAGCTGGGGAATAAATGATTTGACATTAAAATCAGTCAGACATCTTGATATAAGCTATTGATTTATAAAATGGTCTACTTTATAACTGCCATCTTGTAAAATAAAAAGTACTGTCACTTCAAAACATACAATACTAGTGAATTGCATTATTTATATTTTTGTTCACTTCATTTGTATTTTAATTAAAATTGAAACAAAACAAGAAATAAACAGCTATTACCATAAAACAAACAAAATGAACAGCAAAAACTGTCTATTTGCCAATTGTTATTACTGTGAAGTATTATCATGTAAAAATGAGAAAAAATAGCAAAATAATTGTGTCAAATAACTGTGACTTTCTCTACCATTGGATAAAAGATTTAGCTGTATATGTAACAACAATTTCATGTCATTATAATTAAGTGATACAAACATATCACAAAAAATGTACACTGTTATGGTATTTATGAAAAAAAGAGGTTATTTTTGTAACTTATGCTAGAACTGCATTTTAAAGATATTATAGTTAATAATCAGCCTTCATCATATATTAAACAAACATATGCCTACCTTTTCCTCTGCAAGCGCTCCTTTTCATGGAAGAGTCTTGGTATTTCTGGTAGGAAATTCTGTGATAGAGAGCGGTACAGCTCCTTCTCAACCTTGCTGGTTGCTCTCCTAAACTTGTCTGTCAGGTGGTTCCAGTCATTTTCGGTGAAGCACACCACTTGCCACACTCGCACCGACTCGTCGTCATCCAGCCAGTCATCACCGTAAAACCAGCCACGCTTCCTGCCTTCACGCCCTCTTTTCCTCCTGCCCCTTGACTTTGGCTTCCTTATTACATCTTCTCGATATAGTCTTGTCCCATAGAAGTACCAGTATGCTGAATCATTATTGTCCCATCTGTAAGTCAATTGCTTATATGACTAATAACTCTATTTTACGCTGGCAGTTCAGTTACCATATATAGTGTTTTAAACAAAGATGAAATTAAAAAAATGATCTTACCCAAGAGGTTCAACCCTTAAGCTCTCTGACTCCAGGTTCTTGAATAACTCAAAGACATCTTCGGCATCCAAGCGAAAATCACACAATGCATATAATATTTCCACCTTTGTCCGAAGTGGCAAAAATTGGAAATCAATATCTGTGTTAAATGGATTATACCGGCCAGTTTCTTGACATTTTCGCCTAAATAGGCGCCTCAAATACATCTAGAATTAATATTGAAATTAGTATCATGAATCAATTATATTTGAATATTAGATTGGAAGGGAAAAAAAATCAGCAATAGTGACCTGATAATTAAATGCAGAGATATCATTGTTGCCGAAACAGCCGTTTAACAAACGCACTATTAACTCTGTCAAAAGCGAACTCGCAGTTTCTTCTGTGCCATCTGTTAACAAGGCCTCTTCTAATTCCTGTAAAATGAATTCCATTTAATACGCCATTAGCATACCAAAAATATTTTGCAATAAAAAAATCCCTCAACTTCGGCGCAATAGTCGCGGTCAATATTCAATACTCACTTCAATGTCAAAATCTAGAAGATTGAAAGCAGTCCTGAACAAGGAACAAAAATACGCGATACTTGGTACTTCCCACCATGATTGAATATCTGAAATCCGTGAGAAACTCATACAGACATCACTTTTCACTATGTTTTTGGAAACAACACTGTCGGCGCACCGTCTCACTGTAACTCACCCAAAATACTAATAAAAGATGGAAACATAACCTATAACGATACGCAATCACAGATCACTCTTCACATCTATAAAAAACTTTTTGCCATAGTAACGCTATATTTTTGCAGAAAATTTATCATGTTATAGTCAGTTTTTTTACGCGATTAAATACAGATACGAATATGCGTTGTGTATCAGAACACAAACGCCATAACAGTTTAGCAAGCAAACAATTCATGTACTTTATAATTTTATCTGAAATAATTGAATACCATATTATAGTACTGAAGTACCAACGAAAGTTATTAATTTTACTACGTTTTTTTGTTTTCAAATATTTTTATATTAAATGGTTTTTACCTAAAATATATTTATTAGACATAAGTTGATTAAACGTTTAACGGAAGTAAATTTTAAAGCTAGGCATGTCGATGGTGTAAAAAATCGATTTTAACGGCGTCGTTCAAATTTCGATGTTTATTGTTAAATAAATTTTCACCCATTTGGTAGTATTTTTTGACATGTACTTTATGACCATTTTTGGCTTTTGATAAATGTAATGAATTTGTTTTATATTTCGTATATTTCAAGTTTTCTGGTAAAATTATTTGGCGATATCAGAAGGCAATAAATAATCTATGGTAAACGGTGTAATAGGACACAACACAACGAAGTTTTAATTTTTCTCTTATCGATCGACTGTTTCTAGGGCATCCAATGAACGTCTAGATACTGTTCGACCTCCTCTTCGTCCCTTGCCCCACGCCTAACCGCAGAACTGTTTTTCTTATATGTTTATTGATTAGCTCAGCATCAGAACTCAGGAAGAGGTTAACAGTTTTTCGGAATTGTTAAGTTGTTTTTTCAATCAGTCATTTTATTTATAAATTAAACAAAAAACTGACCAACCGGTCTTCTTTCGCTTAATCAATAACACATACTATAGTTGCATCGTGGCATCATAAAATAGAACAATTTTTTGTGCCCTTTGCTGTTTATATCTCTATCCACTGATTAGAATCCGAATATTAAAAAACTACCTGTGCCACCGACTTCGTCCGCGCGAAATACTTTGCAAATTTAAAATTCTTTATTTTCGAACATCAAAAATATATATGTACTCTGTTCGGGTAGGATTTTAATTATTTAGACTAATTATTTTACTTAAACTTATAAAAATGAAAAAAAAACTTATTAGATTTAAAAAGCATTAACATAAAAATACATGTAAACATAAAATAAAACCACATATTCCATATTGTTATTGTAAAAATGACAATACTTCCCATTTATATTCTCTTTCATACTTCCATACAACTTTCCATCACCCCCTTTCAACCTCTTAAAATCTTTTTTTCGCATTAAAAAGTAGCTTATGTCCTTATTCAGGGACTAAACTGTATATCAAATTTAATTCAGATGGGATCGACAAACGGGAAGTAAGGATTTATCATTTTAATCAAATGGTAGTTTATTGAGGTATTAGTTACATTTTTTCATTGTTTTCCAAATGATGGAAGACAAATCAATCTGAGGACGAAAATCTGGTGCGCTAATACTACAAGAGTGTATTAACGGGAGGTAGATGATGAGGATCATGTTACTTGCATAAAATTTGCCAAAAATAGGGAAGAGTTCTTGTTTTCGACGTCGATAAACTCAATTTATAATAAATCTACCGAAATCTACCACTCTTTAACGTATATGGTAGTTATAATAGAAATTTTTCAGATAATAAGCTACAGATGTCTCTGTAGCGCTTTTCGTAACTTTGACTTGACATAAGCATCTGTCAAATTATCACCTAGCAGCAAGGCTAGCAGTATTTTTAAGATCAAATTAATAGATTTGCACATAAATAAGAAAGTTAATAATGGTACAACATTTTTACCCGCAAAGCAAATAATTTAAACAATGAAGTGTGATAATTTTTTTTGTATCGTTACAACAGTGTCGAAGAATATTTTTAGTTGATATCACCAATCGATAGGGATTGTTCGGTTGCTAATTGAATTTGCTTCTATTAATTCAAATTCAATCAAAACTATCGTCATCACCAAGTAGTACTTATATATCTGTGGCAACTTTTTTGAGTTAGCTTAAAATATAAGATGGCCTTTACAACTCATTAAACTAATTGTTATCATATTTGTGTACTTAGAGATAACCTCCTCATTTGTCCGAGCATCTCCACTTCGTATTTCTTATTTGCAGTTCGTGCAACATAATATTAATTATAGTTTTGCAATTTCTATGTGAAAATATGGTGCTTTAATTGTTTTCATAAAATATTACGAAAATATGCGATTTTTGTTCGACCGACATGCCACGGGATATTCTGAGTGAAAGTTTGGCTGTCCTCCGGATCATTGAGGTAAGTTATTATGTTCTAAAAGAATTGATATTTTATTTTACAAAAAACAATCTTACTAATACAATACAAATACGAAAGTTTAGATGGATGGATGGGTGTTTGTTAGAAATTATCTTCAGAATGGATCAACAGATCTTGCTGAAATTTGGCATAGATTTACAACAGACTAACACACAGGGTACTAATTATGTTTATTTTAATAATACTGCCGATGGAGTTGCAATACACCGTTAGTGTTTATTGCATGTAACATCACATTTAAAACATTCAATTTTATAATCATTTGACAATGATTTCCATTTACTATGATATCGGATAATCGGACATAGAAAAAAAGTAGCTTCTTTTGGATAAATGAATCTAGTCTACAAATATCTATATTTCATGAAGAGCATTCAACACAGGCTCTTCCTTTATTTTATCCTAATTTCCTATGATGTAAGTGGGTGAGATAAGGTGATGTGTAAATTCATATTGTGTGCCAGCTATCATTTCTTACATTACGGAATAGTATGTATATGAAAGGGGTTTGTGTCATAAATAAATATTCCCTAGCAATGAGATTTGTTTTTTATGTCTTCTTTTTTTATCAAGGTTATATAACCCTGTTAATATCAGCTCATACAGATCCAAACTCTTGGGTATGAAACCTACATGGCATGGCTACATTACAGTGGATTTTGACAATGAGAACATATTCCATTGTTAATTATAGGTAGAAAGAAGTACTTAGTCGTACTTACATGTGATACACATTTTAAATGTGAACGTTTAGATGGATGGATGGATGGATGCATATTTGTTTAAAGGTATCTCCAAAATTCCTGTATGGATCTTGCCGAAATCTGGCTTAGATGTAAAACGCAGTCTGAAAGAACACATAGGCTACTAATTATGTTTTTATATTGAATTCCATGCAGACATAGTCGTGGACGACAGCTAGTATATTCATAAATCTAACTGTACTTGTTCTAATTTATAAACAACAAACTATTATTAACACTACCTATTATATCCGCTGACAGTCACAGGATGTAAACAAAAGATAAAGTTTAATGAATTCTATGAAGGAACTTTGTGTAGTTATTAATTGTGTGGGTTGAAATAAAAGAATTCCAAAGCATCCTAATTGTTACAAGATAAAATATTTATCTCACAGTCTTTACATTTGTAGTCTTTATTTATAGTAAATAACACATACAAAGTATGGAAGTTAAGATACCTATGTGTTCATCTAGGCTATGTTCTAGATGTATGCCAAATTTCATCAAGACCCATTCAGCTGTTCTGGAAATATCTTAAAACAAACATCCAACCAAACATTCACATTTAAAATATTAGTAAAACGAATAAACTTATGTAATTGCCTATCATAACCAAAGGCCTAGATTTCTGAGTATGCTAGATGTGAAGGTAATTGATGGAATGTGTGACCATTGTGTATGAAAGATGCAGCATCATTTTATCAGACGTATGCTTTGATTTATTTTATTATTTTCTCATTTATTTTATCTTTTTCTTGTTTACTTTTACATAGTCTTATTTCAAAGTTATTAATCATTATCTTTTTTAATATGAAATAATTATAAGATTGTGTTTGTTTTATATAGTTTTCTTTTACTTTTTTTTTAATCATAAAAATTAGCTCTCAACTAACATTTTTATATTGCTATAGATATATATCTGTGTGCTTGCATTTGCTCATCATTTTGTTTTAATTAATACAAACTATTGTTGATAAATATGCATTTTACTAAGCATATGTTTTGTAATATTTTTAAAAACAACTGCTACTGTGATGTTTTCTTGTTTTTGATATTCTGACATCTTACTAATATTATAAATGCGAATGTTTAGATGGATGGATGGATGTTTGTTCAAAGGTATCAGAATGGCTGAATGGATCTCGAAGATATTTTGCATACATATAGAACATAGTCTTGAAGAACAAGTAGGCTACTAATTATGTTTTTTTTTAATTCCGCGCGATCGGTGTCGCGGGCGTCCGCTAGTATTTTTATAATTTCTTTCTGGTCTTAGTAATGAAGTGTATATATAATAATAATAATAATGAGTGATGTGGGAAGGACATAGATGTGTCACTACACTTATCAGACTGTTGTGTGCATTGTTAATTATATGCACTTAGTGGGACATTCCCAGAGTCATTCATGCATTGTACACATTCTTAAATGTTCAGCTTTAAATATCTTTTCGTAACAGTAAAATATGTAAGGAATTTCCTCATTATTTTATAATTTACTTGAAACATAGGAAAATATTTGTGCATTGGTGGGTGATTATGTAGTTTAAATATTTGCAGCATGAAGATGAAGAAAGTTGGCCCCTGGAGGACAAAGCACCAGCTTGTAAACAAGCAAACAAGAAAATTGTCAACCCCGCCCCGAGCAGCCAGAAAGTTATCACTAAAGATGACAGTGCCTGCTACTTTAATTTCGCGTAAGTACTTTTAATTCCAAGAAGTTTGATAGATAAAATTGATTTTTATCAGAAATATTTTCAAATCTAATTTTTGTTATGGAAGTGCTTTTAATACATACATCACTATGTCATATATCTAAAATATATAATATTCTGAAGATATGTTGTCTAAAGGAGAATATGTTGTCATTTGTTTTAGCCATGGGGATGGAACAAGCAACCGTCAGCAAGATCCAATATACCAGTACAAGACTAATAGCTTGCCAGCGGCATCGTCCATCAATCAGTCCTGGGATGAAATAGTTTGCTCTGCTCTGCGCATATCCCCTGAGGATATAGCCAATCAACTCTCACTCCTTGACCTGGCTTGCTTTAAGGCCATCCAGGCTGAGGAGCTGACCACATGTGGATGGAATAAACGCAATAAGCTGACAGTTGCCCCAAATGTTGTTGCTTTCACTAAGCGCTTCAATAGGGTGAGTACTTATTGAATCTTATTTAGTGTCAAGTTATTACTGTTCGTAAATATAAAAGCAAAAGGTTTCCTGAAACTTTATAAACATATTTTACATCTAAAGTATCTCACCATAATTCCATTAAAATCTGTCCTTTGCTTTAGGAACAGACAGATGTTTTAATTATAGTTACAAATTACTTTTAAGAGAAGTTGTAATGTAGCCGTTACTTATCATAGGTGAGCTTCTGGACAGTACAAGAAATACTCAATGGCCAATCACCAAAGGCCCGAGCGGAGACATTGACACACTTCATAAAGGTTGCCAAGAAATTGCATGAACTCAACAATCTCCATTCTCTATTCGCTATTATCTCAGCATTGAACAGCGCCAGTATATACAGGTAACATTTATACATTTATCTAAGTACTAGTTGTGGCACGCGGCTCCGTCCGAGCGGGATAAAAACAAATAGTAACCTATGTGTTCTTTCACAATATGTTCTATATTTATGACAAATTTTATCGACATCCATGCAGCCGTTCTGGAGATGCCTTCTTCAGACATCGATCCAAATATTGCCGTTTTTAATACTAATAAGAAGTAAGATTGAATTGTCTACATTTTTTATTCTTTTGACACAAAAATACATGTTAAGTAAATTCTTCCTTTCTTTGTATCTATTTTGACACTTTCATAATTATTTTCACAAATAGATTTCTGTTGAATTATTCCTGGGATTATATGAGTTAAAATTTTGTTTTAATTCACTATAATATGATGATAGTTCAAAGTTATTAATATATTCAGAATGTAAAGCGCTAGACATTCACAACTAGGTCACTAGCTCTGCGATACGATTGTTATATTTAATATATTATTGTGTATACATATACTATTGATAATAGAAATAAACTTATATCAGGTTGACGAAGACATGGGCGTGTTTGTCGAAGAAAGATAAACAGCAGTTCGATAAAATGGCTGAGTTATTCGGTGAGAAGGACAACTGGTCTGCCCTAAGGGAATATCTTCGGACTATCTCACTGCCTTGCATACCCTACCTCGGTGAGTCAATATATGTATGTATGCATATATATCTCAAATTTTATTTAATGTATCAGATATTAAGCGAAATTGTATGTATTTTATGTAGGTATTATGAAACTGATTTATTTTTAACTCAGGCCACACAAGTTAGGCATTGTATGCCCGTTTTACCTTACATAGGTAATTATATATGACAAAACTGTAAAGTTTAAAATTGTCCTTCATATGAATATGTCTTGAATCCATGAAAGAGTTTTTATATTATGTATCTTGTTTGGTGATATTGATTGTGTGGTATGTCAGGTATATTCCTGACGGACCTGGTGTACATCGATATGGCGCACCCGGCGGAGTCGCCTCACCGCGCCGCCAAGATGGCAGTGGTTTTACGAGCGTTACGTCGCTACCAGGCGTCCCAGTACGAGGTCCCGCCTCTACCTCACGTCGCGGCCTACCTCAACAGTGTGCGGTACATCGAGGAGCTGCAGAAGTTCTTGGAGGATGATCAGTACAAGTCGGTACAACCCCTCCTACGATATTACGTCACCTTATCTCGCCTAAGTAATCATTATCTCGCTATATCGACCAATCCGATAATACAATCACACCCTTTGAAACCCCTACACTATCATTCCATTACGCGACTGTCCCTAAAAGTAATCGTGAGCGCGCGAAATGTTAACTGCGCAGTTGTTGGTTAAATTAGCGCAAAAGGGTTAGGTTTTTTTATTATAGCCATACCGAGCAATAATTACATGCTTAGTTCTTTGTTTTTTTTTACCTTTTACTCCATATTCCATTGCATCTTATCACTTCAAAGTTCGCGTCAAAATACAAATATTCCTGAATATACACTTCGTACGCAGCGCAGCGCAGCGCAGCGCACATCCAACCAGAAATGTTTCAAGAGAGAGCTTATCTTACGTTTATATAGTGCTATGCTTGCGTCTCACATTGTACAAGCTATCGCCTCGGTTCCGACAAGTATCAATCTTGGCCCATCTTGGACAATTGGACATAAATGGAACAGTTTTTTTGTAGGCATCGACCGATTTGAAGTTATTGCAACAAATGTAGGCGAATATTTTACTTATAAATATTAACTGGACGATTTATAGCGAAGCTTCGATTCAGATAATTAGTAATGTGAAGCGCAGGCATTAAGCGTCTTCGTCGGAATATTTCTATATGCGCACATCACACAAAATAAACTGACTTATATAAATAAATGCGAGTACGTATTAAATAAACAATAACAAGAGATAAATGCGTAAATCGCACAGACGAAAAATTATATTCAGTTCCCACTTATATAACTGCCGCAATTACATCTACATTAAGGGGCTCCCTCAGTGTCCGCTTAACGAATATGAGTGAGATAATAAAGTTAGCCATATGTCCCTATAACAAGTTTTGAACCTTACTATTTCGTAAGGAATTAGACGTTATCTATAAACTGTCTGTTGCACACTCCTAGGTGTTCTTCCATATATGGTCTATGCCAAATTTCAGCTAGATCCATCCAGATGTTCTGGAAATACTTAGTAACAAACATTCATACATCCATCTATCTAGTGAATACTAGTGAGATGGACGTCTTCAGGTGTAGGTTTAGGGATTAATTATGATTAATAAAGAGATAAATAAAAACTACAATCACGCTTATTCACTCGTTTAACGCTTGTTTACATTATGTATATTATGTTAACCAAAACAATGATTGTTTACTTATATTGATGTTGCGAGATTAGATTTCTGTATTGTTATAAACATGTGACTTACACTTTTTTCCCCTTTAACATATAACTAACACTTTCACACGACTTTGTTCATGTTTATTTAAAGCTTATCTGTAATTTATTAGTGCAATTGAACAGTACAAAGTTAACTCTGAATAAAGGAAGCGATAACAGTATTTATTTAAGAGTAAAACTTTTCCATTGGAATTATTAGCAACGCAGTTATTCTGATTCATCGTTATGATAAAACGGTTGCGTCGTTCAGTATCATATCTCTCCGGTCTCACCTACTCTCCTATATGATGATCAGATTTCTTTATTCATTTCGCTTCCTTCTGTCCTTGACATGTTGTTAACTTTATATCTTTCTACGTTGTGTTGCGTATGTCCCGATCAAACCGGGAAAATAAAATTATAGCGGCAAATTACCTGTACGTCGGTATAATTCAATTTCTTTTATAATTCTATTAATATTATAAATGCGAAAGTATAGATTGATGGATGTTTGTAAGAAGGTATCTCCGGAACAGAAATTTGGTATAGATGTAGAACATTACCTGGAAGAACACATTTTTTTTAAATTCCGCACAGACGGAGTCGCGGGTGACAACTAGTCTTGGAAAGTAAATCGTGGTTTTAATGCAAAAGAAAAGTGTGATACCTGCGAGGCTATATGATTTGTTTTGTTTTTTCCAGGTTATCGGTGAAGTTGGAACCTCCGTCACCTACGGGAAGTCGCACGGGCTCCAAGGAGTCCGTGAAGGAGTGTGCGTCCTCGTGTACGGCAGCGGGCTCCGCGGCGGCTGCGACATCGGCGGGGGGCTGCGCGGGCGCTCCGCCCTCGTCGCTGTCGCCGTCGCACCGAATCGGCTGTGGCTCGCTGCGGCTGCAGGCCCCCTTCCAGCCCAAGTTCATACCGACGCATAGAAAGTGCCGCTCGCTCGGCTCCAAGTACGTACAGGACAATACGTACGCTCTCGTAAACGCGATATATCCAACGATATTATTTATTTTAAACTAGTTTCTATTAATACTAATTTGTGTTATTAATGTGCTAATTCGTAAAATGATGTTTCGCAGATGATATTAAAAGCTGGTTAGGGGAATGTAATAAATTTAATGTTTTACCGAATGATAGAATATGTAAGCCTGAATGAATGTTTAACGCAACTAAATGAAAACGACCGCATGTAACAATATCGACATCGTTGTTGTTGTCGATGTGCTGCCGGCGTTGTCCCCCGCCTCTCCGCCTCTCCGCCTTCTGTGCCCCCTCGCCTTTCGTGCCCCCTCATGTTTCTCGTGCCCCCTCATGTTTCTCGTGCCCCCTCATGTTTCTCGTGCCCCTCATGCCAGCATCGTTGTTATCCGTTACACGTAACTATCATTGTTTCCTGTTTGAGATGAAAGAGATAAGTTTGTCTTTGATGTTTACAACAATTTTTACTAATAAGGTTTTAATCAATACTTTTAATTATTTTTTGATAATTGAAACGTTGTTTGTATAACTAAAGACAATCTTGTCTCTGGCGATCCGTCGTTCACACGTAATATTATTGAAATTCAAATTATTGAAACATTATTTTTGCCCGTCACTGGGCACTTAGGTTTCGTAGCGCGAGTTTACCAAGAAATTTTCACAAGGTCAATTTTGGTGTTGGGTGAGTCGATTTGTATTGGAATTAGTACGACGGCTTGCATTTGTTGTTGCGTAGTGTTGTACTGTAATTTAGCACAAGCATGCGAACACGCCGGGTGCCGCGGGTGCGCCTGCTACCTGCTGTCGGCCCGGCCATAGCTACCGATTACAATTTACCCTTTGTTTAAATTAATTTAGCTTTTGTATAAATGTGAATATTACTTTGGTACGGATTTTACGGAAGTAATGCCCGGTTCCTAGTTGGTGAAGTTATCAAGCCACAAAACCCTTATTATGAACAATGAACTCATTTGACCTAGTCGTCCATAAAATGAAAAGAAATATTCATCAAACTTCCTCATAAAAACGGTCCGTAATCTATCGCATGATTTTTATATATCTATCCAAGCTTATGTTGAATCTTTGCTTTTGTCTATGCTGCACAATGGTGTCACGGATTATGTTCTGCAACATAGAGTATAAAATCATTTCATTTTTTGAATAAAACCTTTGGGTACAGGTTAATATAAAAAGCAAAATATTGTAACATAATCAAAATGATAGGAAATAATTCGCTTAATTCGCGCCAAATATTGTTTCACTTTAGCTTTTATTGCATTTTAAACATTAAAATTTGCAAGTTTTTTTAGACTCATTCCATAATATGTGTTCTTCCAGACTAAGTTCTATATCCATTCCAAATTTTAGCAATATCTAATCAGCCTTTCTGGAAATAAATTCTAACATCCAATCATCCAAACATTCGCATTTATAATTATATAGTAAGATTTTAAGTAAATGCAGATTTACGGTCATTTTTTACATATCTCATGACGGCTAATGTGACACGCATGACAACTACCACTTTTCAGTCCTCGCAAATCCCTGATCTTAAAATTAGGAATTTTCTTTGATTAGTTGGCTTGTTTGATTTCATTTAGTAAGTTATTGAAGCATTTTATATTTAATTTCAAATTTGACTGACTAGCCATATTATATCAAACAGTCCGTAAATCTATATTAGTTTGTGTCGTCCGTTTGTGCATGAATATCTAGACCATTTATGTTCGCGCTTGTCTCTGCTTTATATACAATCCCTTGTGAATCTAGATTCCATTATTTTAAACTAAATTACAGGAGGAAATGTATAGTGTAAAATAGGATAGGTGACACCGCGTTCGGTGAGCTGATTGCTTACCGGCTGAAGGTCGCTTTACCGTTGAATTCCAACGCCGTGACATTGTTCCGTCCCTTTCATTATATTTGAGAAAAGTGTGACGGCAATATTTATTAATGCAATTGTCATGACATTGGAATTCTACAATTGTACGGTCATATTGTGTAAGATGTATATAAGGTCAGGTTGTGTTAAGGGTATTGTTGGCAGCATCTTCGGCAAGGGTGCGGGGCAGGGGGAGGAGCGAGAGGGGTGTGCGGGGCCGACGCCCCCCGGCTCCGTCAACCTGCTGGATGATACGCTGTTGGAGGCGCCGGTCGCCGCGGCGCCTGCGCCCCCCGGAGCCCTGCATAGGTACCTACTGATGTAAAGACCATTTCTGTAGTCAGTATACATTTGAATATATATTGGAGGAGGAATGTATTCAAATGTATATATCTAATGGGATGATTTCTTGTTACAGTGAACTTTCCAACTCTGCGCCTTTGCAATGCGATTTTCAAAGCTACGTGAGAAGGAAGACGGTGTTGAAGGATGGGAGGAAGATATCTCTGTCGTCATGGCAACGCTTCTGGCTGGAACTTGCCGGATCCGCGCTCGTATTCTACGCTTCCAAGTCATTTAAAGGGTACATTTTAGTATTTTAAAACTAATCAATAACAGACCGCGTTAGCTTACTTTTAAATAATTGTCCTCGAGAACTTTACTACTTTGCAGCGCCATCTATCCATTTATTTTATACAATCAAGAATTAATGAAATCAGTTAAAATTTCTTGGATTAGTTCGTTATAGATATTAAAACAAAATAGAGTAATCGAACAATAGTAACCCTTACAATGGAATTATCTGTAATTCGATTTTTGTAAATCAGGAGCAACCGCAACGACTTCCGCTCGGAGCGTTGCAAAGTGGTGCCGCTGGCGGGCTGGGCGGCGGCGCTGGAGCCACCAGACTGCTTCCAGCTGCTGCACCACGCCGCTGGTACACTGTACAGGTTCAAGTAAGGGATATCTACACTATAGTATGTACTAACTGTTACGCGCGACTCCGTCCGCGCGGAATTAAAAAAACTTAATAAGTAGTCTATGTGATCTTCCTGACTATGTTTTACATCTATGCTAAATTTCATCAATAACTATTGACCCGTTCCGGAGATAACTTAAAACATCCATACATCTAAACATTCGCATTTATAATATTAATAAGATTACCTCAATATTGCCATCACTTTCATCATTCTAGAGAAGAATAGAGATAGAATAAAAGTGATTTAACATTGGCTACTTGTTTAAAAGTATAATTTCGTTTCCAGGACGGGATCTGAATCTGTGGCGAAGCAGTGGGTGGAAAAAATAGAGGAGGTGAATAACAGAAGTGAGAAGCCGCTTCCAGCAAATCTTATGTCTTTCGAGTAACGCTCGCCGCCTTTTAACTTATATATTTTATTAATTTAAGTGGCGTGGAAACTTACGCTAGTCTCTCACGAGGGTAGAACACTAGCACAGTACAATGCCGCTATGTTTACTACTCTATGCTGTCCTCGTGTGAAACCGGTATTAATATTTATCTTATGTACTGAATATCGCTACGTTTGCGTCCTCGAAGCGATCAAATACTTTTACAAAATGGGCTATGGTGCTCAATAAATTAGCCAAAGAAGTTCTTATCGTTATTATAATGCACAAAACGCACGCAACCGTAATGGCGGCGCGTGGGCGTGGCTTCTACCTCTTCTATTTACTTTACATTTGACAAAACATAGACAATACAACAATTGTCTTTGTATTCTGTATTAAAAGATAACAAATTATTTGTGTTAACTATCGCCGAACATCGAAATGTCATTCGCATTGCATTTATTTTAAAATGTTATTGTTTTTTTTTAATTTGTTTGAGGTCAAAAGAGGTAATATGTTTTAGATCTCTTTAGTAGGGATGATATCTCAGTCTGTTTGTGTGTTTGATCGTATGTTGCCTGATATGAGACCGTATTGTAACGAAGGTGGTTGTTAATTGCTATATTTTAATGATTGAGAGACAATTTTATATCATCTCCCCACCGGTTCATTTTTTTATTAAAAACTCTGGAATATGCAGTGTTTGTTAAATTCACTTATAGGTGATATTCCGCCTAATGCTTTAGCCTATATGCATTATAATTCGTTATTTCATCGAATTATTTTTTTTTGGTATCTGTGACTTCACATATTTTGCCTGTATTAAGATTTGTAATTGGTGCCCACGTTGGCTCGGAAGCCTTGATAATTGCAACATTAACAGTGGGTTTCTGAGACGCAAGTTCTCTGTATTAAACAGAAAACTATATGTTTTAAACGAGGATTTTGGTTTCGGAAATCAACTATAAGTCATTTGATTCTATTATATATATATATATTTATAATTATAAATCTTTTTAATACCGTGCTATGTTTGGATATATTATTATGTAAATGGTCGTCGATCAACCAAAATGTACAAATATCATAAATTTTGTTTGTAGTGTTATTTGTTAAAGTCTGTCGGAAAGCTGTTTGTTTGCTTTGATACGAACAAATGTTATTTGCCAATATAGATTCTCATTACGTGTTTAAGTTAGAATTTAAATATATTACTGATCGAATGTGAAATTCTTCAGTTTATGATCCCACTAGACATATTAAGAACTAACTAAGTAAGTCAATCTTACTAATATTATAAATGCGAATGTTTTAATAGATGGATTTTTGTTTAAAGGTATTTTCAGAACATCTGCATGGATCTCGCTAAACTAGGCACACATAGGGTACTAATTATTATGTTTTTTTAAATCTCGTGCGGCATTGTCTCGAATTAATTTAGTTTACGATATGTTGATATTTTATAATATATCTAGTGTGATTATAAACTGTCGAAATTGATAATTGGTCAATTGAATGCGTTTGTTTAATTAATAATTTGGGCCTAAATATATATGTTATGTATGTTAAAAGAATAAATAGTATTGCATTATGTCGCAATGTGCCGTATTTATAGATCTGTATAGATTTATCATTTATATTCCATTAAATATATATGTTATAGGGAAAGTGTATGGAAACTTTGGTATATTTATGTCGTAAAAAAAGATACATTAAACACGAATTATAATAAATGTCGTAATAATATGTTTTTAAGTAAATTACAGCAGATAAGAGAACATATATATTAGTTTAAAATTTAGTCAGAATATTATGAAAAGAGGAAATTTTATTGTTTTTTTTTAATTGGATATGATATTGGTTTGATAAAGAAAATACATGTTTTTTTGTTAAATAACGAATCAGTTATATTTCACTTTGAAAATGGACTATGGCAGATTTAAACGGAAGGAGATTCGTTCGTGTTTGTAGGAAAAGATCTCGAACTATTTAATCTCATCGATATCTAAGTCTCCAATTCGTCACCAGATTTTGTGATCAAGAATTCTGATAAAAGTTTAACCTTTTAGAAGCCATTCCTCTTGAATTCATCACTGATCAAGTCTTACCGTAGGTTTTCATTATCGCACAACTTGTATAAATACATAACTCTCGCACTATCTTACAAAAAACAAAGCAACGTTCTAATACTATTATTACGATAGTGGAATTTCATAAGTGCAACTTTTGTTAGGAATTTAATGAACAGTTCCTAGAATATTGGTTTTATAACGATTGTTATATCTTTGCGATATTAAATTATTTGTAAATGGATTTAAAAGGACTGAAGTGTCAAATATATTATTAACCCTTTATTTACCAAGATTATACGATTTTTACATATGTTTTTAATAATACCATTTTGAAATAATATTATGATATTCCACTTAGCTACAAATATCATTGTAATAATATGGAATAACAAAAAATGGCCTCATTGGTTTTGAATAGTTCGCAAAGGGTTAAATTTTATAACTATAGTTTGATGGGTAATTTTAGATCAAAGTAGACAATTTAATAATAATATTTATATTTGTTTTTACAAAGAATCAATTTTATATATGAAATTCTCGTGTCACAAAGTTACCATACTCCTTCAAAACGGCTTAAGAAAAGCAAAATTTTTATGAAATTTTATAAGCATATTCAGTAGGTTTGAGAATAGGTAGCCTATACATATTTTATAATCCCGAAAGGTGTCGCGCGCTACAGCTAGTTGTATATAAAATGATCTCCAATTATATATCAAATTATAGAGTTTTTGATAATCTATAAATCTGTTGATCCATACATCTTTCCCAAAAGTTCCATTTAAATTGTATGAATGTGTGAAATATTATAAAGCTTTGTGTCTTAATATCGGATGCGTATGTCTTGTGTATGTGCCTTGCGCCCTCTTCAATAATATATATTGAATTAAATAAATGTTGTTTCATTTTTATATCAGACTCTCCATTTATATTACATTTTTAATTAATGGAGCGGTGGTGCGATGATCTGCGCAGGGCAGCTGCCAAGAGCTGGATGAAAGTAGCCGAGGATCGTGCTCAGTGGCGTGCCATGGGAGAGGCCTATGTCCAGCAGTGGACTAGCATAGGCTGATGATGATGATGATGATGAAATAATAAAACGACGTAATGTCTATAAGCTAAATTAAACTAAGTAGAGAAAAAGGGTGTGTTAATTATTTAGTATACATCGAGCTATTTCTAATGCATGCTTTTCAAAGTGCTAACTTTCTGATCCATTACCCAAAGTATCCCATACATTCTGACAGATTCATGCAAATGTCAAACATCAAATATGTACGAAACTGTCAGAATGTTCTGGTTCTATGGCCCGTTCTTAAAACGCGTTTCTAAAGCGCTGTTCGATTTGGGTTTTCATAAAAATCCTAATTTGTTTTGAAAATTCTAATAAGAAACTATGATATTTTACCTACATGACTATTCTTTATAACAATTGGAAAGATAGACATCACAAGCTTCCTGTAACCTGAATCTTTTCATGAGCTAAATAACAAAGTAAGGTTATCTTTAACTTAGCATTAGTTGTGTACCCGAACAATGTTGCCTTTATTTGACTACAATAGCTATTGTATTTATGGCTGGTGTCAAGGGTGACATTGGAAATAAGGCGGAATACTTTTTGTACTAGATGAGATCACTTCCCTCTTATAATACTGTTGCTAAGATGGGAACATTTGATAAAATGGCGCGTGTAAGACATGACACCGGCTAATCGTGTTCACCGCCCGTTTTCAATTTGTCTAGGCTAAATAACAGGCATTGAAATATCACGTTTATAAAGTGTCTGAATATGATCGAAATAACAGATTTATTAATGAAATCATTTGAAAGGCAATTTACATTTATTTGCCTAGGCAAATTAAAGATTGGCGGTAAACACAATGTAACGGCGACAGAAAATATACGTTACCATGGAGTTACCTTGACATATTTAGATTAGTAGCGTTGGTTTTAGGTATTTGTTGTGAATAATGTCGACAAATGAAGAGAAGGCAAGGATATCGAAGCTTCTGCAAGACCTGGAAGTACCTGAGGACAGGCTGCCGGAACGGTGTCGGCCGCTGGTGAAGGATTTCCACGAGAAGTTTGCTGAAGAAGACACTGAGGAACAAAGTAGTACCGAGATTGAAGAGTATGTGAACCCTTACATACCTGATAGAGCTTTATTGGACGAAAACGAAAGGAAGCTCCGCGAGTTACTCGGTGAGGAGAAAAGGTGCGTATTCCTTGATTATACATTTATTATCTATTGCGACTATGTCCGCGCGGATTTAAAAAAAAACATAATTAACTAGCCTATGTTTTCTACCAGGCTGTGTCCATCAAACATCCAGTTGTGACTAGTATCATGTCAATAATTTTCAAGGAATTTATTAAATCACAATTTCAATATCAAGTTAGGTTTACCTTCCATTGCCTGAAGCACTAGTAAGAAAATTCATTCTTGTTTCTCAGTTGCAAAAAAGATAATCAATTTTACTGTACCGGTATTTTAATATTAAAATCTGTTATTTATATTCTCGTACTTATATTATTTTCTTGATTTTTTGTTTCTAGAACAGCAAAAGTACCAAGCGAAGACGTGTCAAATGCTGTTGATCCAAAAAGACCTTGGCGTACAAACTCTTGCAAGGAGAAACTACTGAGAATAGAATCTGATTTGAAAAAACTGAAATCAGCAGAGAAGATTGGAACAATATGTCCAGTAGATGATGAGTCTAAAGTTAATCTATCACAGGGTGACGTTAAAGCTTTGGAGCCTACCGGAGTTCAGTAACTTAGAGATATACTTGGTAAATAAGGCACAAAAGTACTCAGTTTTTTTTTTGAGGTAAATGTGTAGATTTGGATCGTAGAGGAGTCGGCAGACATTACCTGTCTCAGTTATAAATCTACTTACTTTCTCATTGGCTATAAGCCGACTTTCAATTTCGTATGTACTAGAAGTAACAAGAAGTTGCCTAACCATATTTTTTTAGCTTTATCTGCAATAAGTCTTTAAAACTTGAAGCAGATTTGAGGAACAAGTAAGCCTTATCATACTAATATTGTAAATGTGATTTTTTGGATGGATGGAAAAGGATCTACGACACAGCTCAAATCTTGATGAAATTTGACGTAGATATAGATCATAATCTAGAAGAACATATAGGCTTACTTATTCTGTTTTTTTTTCCGCCCGGACGTAATCGCGGGCGACAGCTAGTTATATTCCAAGTTCACATGTAGTTGTTACATGTGAAGTTATTTTTTTTTAATTTCAATGTTATTTTTTAATTTGCATAGTAAGAGAATTATCTGTCGTGAGAATGTATTTATCGATAGGCACTCAAACTTTATTTACATGAGGGGATGTTTCGGAAGTAATGTGAGGTTATTGTTTAATAAAACATCGTTATTTTTTGTTTATTAGTATATTACCAGGAAATAACACCCAAGTTAGAATTAAGATTATCTTATCTATCCAACACGAAAGTTTTAAATTGTAACACACATTATGTGCAATGTCAAGGTATTATTATCAAAAATAACAACTTTGAAATGTACAAGGGAATTTTAAAAAACCTAAATAATTATAAATATAGATGTGTTTATATATCTGCAGACTGAAGGTTATTTGCAAGTCGTAAATTCTTTATCTACAGTAAAATATTGTAAGATTTGTAAATATGTATTTCTTTTCATATATCCAATTATTTTTAATGATATTTTGTAATTTGTGCGGATAATCTTATATTCGTGAAAAAATAGACTATTCATTATAAATATTAATTTGAACAAGTGATGGTATACTATTACAATATATAATCTGATTATATAACAAATTTAAAACAATCTACAAAAAACATAACTCAGTAGACTATAGAAGTTATTAACGAATTAATAAAAGGTAAATAACGGGCCGCGCTTTAAGCGCACCTGACCCGGGAACAAACACATAAGTATGTAGTATTACAATCAAAACATCATGACAGCTTTAATTAGCTGCGAGCTAATGTTTACCCAGCTTGGTGCTGGGTTTGCCCGCTGCTGGTGTAGTGGTAGTAGGCGTGACCCCCTAATCCCTCACTACCCACGGATACCCAACATTTTAGAGATTTCATAAAGCCGCCATAAAGTTTGGATAGTATAAACGATTTAACATATTCAAATCTTCGACATGAAATAGTTTTCACATAGATTTAATATCATTATCGATTATATAAATGATTAAAACTACAAAATATTAAAAAAAGGGATCGATTACAAAGAGATCGATCAGTAGATAGTATACGTTGTCAAAATAGAGCAATAGCGTTGTCCTCGTTATATAGCCGAGAGCGCAGATGCTGGAGCTAGGCGATTACTCCTTGGGCTGGGGACGAACGATCTCGCATTTGCCGGGTGTGGCCGGCGTCGGATCGTCAGAGAACATCGGATTCTTAACTTCCATGTCACCGGTCTGAAACATCATCGTGTTACCGTCCAATCGCAAACTTCGTTAGCTAACCTGAGTAGCGATGTTGTAATTTCACAATCCTTAAGTCACCGATCATTTACAATTGAAAAAAGTATTTTACTGTATTTCAATTTGACATATCATGATGTAAAATAAATTACTTTAATAGTGAAGTTATCTCATTATTTATCTTAAATAGATGTCAAAATAATCCAAAGAATAAGTTGGAATGTAAAACGTTGTTGAAATTAAAAACTCACGAAGTTTGCAATTTTACGGTAAAATTATAGTGAACCACAAAATCAAAAATAATGTATTTATTCCGACAGCGCGCAGCACACAAGTTCATACATACAACACTTTCATGCACACACAACATTTTTGGACGGAAATGTCTGATAAGGATAACAAAAGTATTTTTTTTAATTAAAATATTAGCAGATTTTTCTTAATTTACTAATATTTCTTCTACCATTCCAATTAAGCTTTAAGCTTGTGTTAGGATATGGTTCACGACAATAGTCCAATGGGGGGATTTGAAACCACGTTCTCTGAAGTCAGAAGTCCGCAACCTTGACCATTAAACTATTGGCGCTTCGATAAGGCTAATGGCGCTTAAACCGCCTTTAGCAGAGAAGAATTAAAATTGAGTAAACGAGAAGCAAAATGTGACAAATGATTGTTGAATAGAAGAAAATTATAAGGTTTTTGTTAGTTTACAATTGTTTTTGTGTGTAAGAAATATTCCAGGTTAAATTGAAAAAGATATGTTTCATGAGAACAGTCTTACATATGTGTGTACAATAAAAAGAGAAGAAGAAACATGTTAGAGGAAAGGCACATCAAAGTATTAAGTAAAAGAGAAAGTGGAGTTGTCAAGAGAACGGCGTAGTTAAGACAACAATGTTCTGAATTGCTGCAACGCCGAGGACAAACTTTTTAAATGATGATGACCTTTCTCATATTCGATGGCAATTCAAACACGACGAACAAAAGTAGAAAAAAGTCGTTCAACTGCTTGGTGACTATTGTCGAATGCACATGCAGCATGTAGAATGCAAAACGTAGCTGAAAATTAAACAAAAACTTTAAAAATAAAGAAATAAAATAAAAAAATAATAAAAAATGAATTTCAATTTCCAACAGTATGTTGCCGACTTCAGGCGTAAGGTATAATTGCGGAAGAGTACTCACGGTAGCGAAGCCGGGACATTCGTACACAGTGTAATCTCCCTCTTCGTTTTCTTCATCGGACTCTGGTTCGGACACGGATCCAGGACGAATCTCAGGCACACCACCCCTGCACACATAATCTTTCTTGGAATAGATGTAGTTTAACATATATATATAAATAATTTTATTTAGTCTGTATAGAATTTAAAATAAATTCTTACTTAAAAATATTTCATTAAATCTTATTTGTATCTCGCAATGTATTTTTGGAATCACAAAAGTAAATTGATGTGAAAAGCTCGAGGGATCTTCGCAATTACGTATAATATTGTGTTTTTGAGGTTTCCAATCATTCATTCATTTGTATATTTCAAATATTCCAATAATATAATCTGGTAAAATGTATTCAACTGAAATTACAAATAACTATTTGTAGACGTAAATGTAATTGAAATTATTGAAAAGGGGCGGCCGCGACGGCGGCGGCGGTGGCGCGGCGGTGGGCGTGAGGGCGCGCGAGGCCACACGGCGCGGCGTGGGCGACGTGGAACGAAAAGGTAGAACATTTCCAACCTTCTCCCGGGGACTAAATAAATAATCCTTGTACATTTTTTCTAAAAAGCTAGCGCGCGGTGGATTGAAATGTTGTTTCTGATAAATGTCGAAATCCAATTTGTTCAGTTGAGTCGTATAAAAACGATGCAGTTCCCGACTTGATTTAGAATTGATCTCAGTACTATAAGGTGAACTTGATAAAGTTATTTTGTCACTATCATTAGTTTACATTATATTTAGCAATTAAGATTTGATAATCATCAACATCTTCAGATGAACGTAGCAACGCGCGTCCAAATACTATCTAAAATTAATACCTTAGTACACTTCTGCGAAAACTGACCGGAATCTAATTTGTTCACAATTACATATCTGACAAAACTTTAACTAAAATAAAAGAAGTCGTTATTCAGTAAAGTCGTATTCTCTCTAATTAAGTCTACTTATTAATGATGTTATGTTAAAAATCAATATCATATAAAACGAGCACGGAAATAGAAGCTGCTCGAATGGGACATGATTTTTTTCATTTTTGTTCTTAAGAATAGAAATTGAATAGATTTCATTCCTATAGCCGCTTTTATTAACCAATGTTCGTGGATCCAATTAAAACGATATTTGCTATCTTTTATACAACGTAAATTGGTAACCCTCGATAGTCTAGAGGTTTTAGAGAGGACGTATGGTACGAAGGTTACCATTTTTTTTTAATCGAATACCTGTTTTAAAACTTTTTTGGTTTCGATGAAACCCTGTTTATGCATTTTTTTTAACTTGTTTAACTTGTTAACTTCCAATTTTACCCGCCATCTTACACATGTGTCGAGTGAGCTGAGTTCACCAGGCCTAGATTGGGAATCACTGTTTTAGATGTAAACATACCTTTCCATAGCAATGATCTGTTGCTTTTGATGCTGGTAGTGGTAGAGATGCGCGGAGTGCGCCAGTCTGCTGTCACCGTTAGGATCCGAGGGTCCGGTTACACCGTAAGCAGGGTATTCGGGCTCGCCTGTTGCTCGTATCTTCTTCGATAAACTAAATATAACAACAACACAAAATTACACTAAACAATCAGATAAACAAGAGTAGGCGTTCGTGTAATTGCCATCATCCCAAAAAGACACCGTCTGTCAAAATGTCTCCCGGAGATTGCTTTGACAACCTCAATGGGAGAAAGCCAATCTTTTAAGTGACTTCGATACGTAAATGAATTGCTAAATGTTTATAGCAAGCATCGCAAATGACAAGCACTTGTAATATAGCATATATATACAAAACATTTTTAATGTTGTCAGAATGGAGTCATAATGGACGTCGTTGACAAATTACAAGAGCCTAAACTTCAATCGCGTACGACTAAGAACATAACACGTACGATCATAAAAAATAAATTAAGATTTTACGAAATGTTTTATTCTTATCATTTTTTTATATCATAAGGTGGCAAAGCAAAGCGGCCAACTGAATTCGCCTAAACAGCGAAGCGACCTCTGCTCATAGACATCTACAAATGCAGATGCGTTGCCTACCTTAAATTGACGGAGGAGGGGACGCACAGAAAGATAATATTTCGCTTCACATGCATCCTGCTCCGTCAAATCCACTTCTCCTTCCCATTCTTTCCTTATAAGAAAAGGGTGGGTAGGGGAAGAGGACTAAAACAAGGCCTCAGGAACGCACACACTTAAGACGAAATCGGGAATTTTTCCACTTCACGCCTGTTTTCTGTGTGGTCGTGGTATTACACCGGGAGAGCCGGCAATTTCGTGCAACAGATGTTGTTTTTGCTGGCGTCTTCCACTGTTAGACCTAACTTCACATCTAAAAAATCTTTACTACATTCATAATATGTCAAGTAGTTTCTAGCGTTGTGTTCTAAACTTGACCACGATCACCGTTTTATAAATACTTACACGTAGAGTCCGTAAGTCAATCCAATAAGGGACACAGTGATGGCAGCGATGACACCGATCAGAATTGCGATGCTGTAGATAGAATCAGAGAGATTTGAGGCGTTCGTTTCGTATAGGAAGGTGTGGCGAGGCCTGTCCGTGCTGTCGCTGCAAATGGCACACATTCACAACAAAGTGGTCACTAACAAATTATTACTATCTATACATTTATATAGTACGATTAAACGAGATCTTTTTAACTACGAACTTTACGGTCTTTTAATATCTTAATACATATTTTTGTTAATTTAAATTTTTTTCTATCATCTTTTTTCATAAAGCGAATTTCATGAAAAAAACGCTCGTTCATTCGTACCGACTTTAACTATGCTACATTCCTAACATATATTACTACTCACAATACCGTTAAAAACAAGTTTTCAAAAGTGACATGCTTAAAACAGTTTCTGAAAAAAAAAAACAATACAATCCGTGTACACGTAATTCAAACTCCTTCACAGAATAAACTAAAATGTAATCAAAGTAACTTCTCATAAATAAAATAACATTTCTAAGAATCATTTTACAGAACGTAAGCAGCTTAAATGAACGAAAGTATACAGAACCTTAATTAAATAACAGAAGATAGAATATTTCAAGGAATAAATCAAAGTATCGAACATCACATTTCGTTTTGTTTAACAAATAAATTTCCATGAAATTTTAATTTAAAGACCAATTGATAAAGTCGATAATGCCATGTCGACGAAGAAATGTTGTGTTGCGATTCTACTAACAGTTTCAAGAGGTGGGGTGTGGGGGAGTCGGGTTAGTTCTAACGACCTAAATCAATATTCGATCATTTATACGTCTTTTTAATTATTTTGTATGACAAAAAAATTGTTCGATTGCCCTTTAAACAATATAAATTATGATTATTGATTGCTAATGGATGTTTTGATTAATGTTTAAAAAAAGATTCGAGATCGAATATTGATTCCTGCCGGTGCACAAACTACTTTCACCTCTCTTCGGTATAAGTTTCAATAGACGGATGCAATATTTTCAACCAGCGCAGATTGGCTGGTATTAAGGAGACAGGCGCGCGGTATTCCATATTAGCCCTGGAATTAATATCCTTTCTACTGTTACTGTTATCAAAGATTTTATTATTCAGCTCATGATTACAGCGCCATCAACATACACTGGTAATTAAATCGAACAACATACTTTTAACTTCACATATTTTATTCTTGATTTCCCTTATGTATTTTGTTAAATATATTTACGATCTACCAATGTATTCCTTTTAAAAAATACGTTTGCCACCGAAGGGTTTAAGTGAGTGGGAATCTCACATAACTGTCTTTCGTCCAAAAAGCAGGGTATCTTACGAGGATTCGCCTGACACCAAAAAAAGGAAAATAGGTGGCAATTAATAAAAGTTTAAATATAATTTCATAAAGACGTCTCTCTTATTGTTATTTAAGACTAGAATTTGACATTATAAAAGTTTATATGAATTTTAAAATTGTCTTAAATTGAGACATCGGATTGTTTTACGATATGTTGCGGGACTTCACTGAGAGCTTGGGATATTGTTCTTGTGAGTTCATTGTCAACGTCCGCCGCATCTGACCCCCCCCCCCTTCCCTATCCACCCCACACGGTTGGGGGCAGAGCGGATAGAGGCATCATTTTTCTCGATGACCGCACCCCGAACGATTATTCGCTGTTGAATATGACATTGCTGGCACACCCTTGTCCATCGTATTTATTAAAGTTAGTGTCCTGTATCTGGTCCTTACTATAGTAATATAATATTTATATTTACCATATTAATATAATATACTAAGGTGGTATTCATCCTTATGAATACCACCTTAGTGACCTTACTGGTCACCAAGAATGTTGCACACGAAAAGTAGAAAAACAAGTTATAGAAAACAGAGAAGAATGACGCGATAAGTAGAATTGCATATTTGTCCTTGTTAAAAGCTTTCGGTGATGCATGGCTTATGTTAAAGTAGAACATAAAGTAAATCTAAAATAATATAGTTTTAAAAACAGTCACTTTTAACAAAGGCTTTCATTGCGTTGTTTACGAATTCAGAACAGCTTAATAATTTCAATTTCATAAAAGTGTTAACCTTTACGTCACTAACATGAAAGAACCGATAAAGTGGAACCGACTAACGGAACACTGACATGTTACAGTGGACGATATTTATTTTTTCACAAAAGCATTTTTAATAACTTGGTAACACTGGTGGACAAAACCACACTCTATCGTTCGGATTTTAAATTGAACTTGTTCTCGGAAATGGAATCTAACCAAAAGTCAAAACGAAAAATTCTCTACACTGCAAAAATCTATTTTATATCCTATTCTAACCTTGGCCTAATAAAACCTTGTGGGCACGAGTTACATTTTTACGTTTTATAATTGTGCAAGTTTTTTGTGTAATTTTCTAATATACAGCTTTTTGGAGACAAATATGATGGTTTATTATTATTCTTGTATATAATTTGTCGCTCTAATTTTGTCAAAGTCTTTTAAATTTTGTATAACGTGTTCCGACTTTATTTTTAAATATATCATCTTTAATAGTATTTCAAACTAAGAGGCTTAATAAATAAAGTAACGGCTACGCAGAGTTTCCCGAGGGAGACCTCAAGTTATTTTTAAACCGATTTCTATTTAATGCGAAAACACGAAGATGTTACAAAAATATAGAAGTTATTTATAAATGGCATTAAGTTATTTTCCTGTGAAAAGAAAAATAATGGATGAATCCAGTAAAAGGTAACTTTGTCTATAAATATTTTTTGTGTAATGGATTAGAGTTAAGAATAATTAATTTGTTTTTTAATTAACACCTTAAGGTCAACTCGGTATCTTTTAGATACGATATAATGAGTCCAATGATGTTTACATTTTCAAATGAAATTCTAAAAATACATTCAGATTTGAAATGGAAAAGTGCTGTGACTTTTTTCATAGAAAACACAATGTTAACGAGTTAATTAGAGAGCTGAAATAGCTTGAATAGGGCATCTCAATTCTGTTGCTAGAATGAAAATGTAAAAAAAACATATAATTAAACTTACAAGCCACGAGTGAGTTCGTCCACTTCGTCAGCTACAAGTGCATTGCTATTCTCCGAGCGCGGACTGATCTTAGGCGCCAAGCCCAGTCTCTTCATGTGTTCCATCACATCGTCAGTTTCTTCATAATTTTCAGTTGTTTTCGTCCCTGAATAGAAAATATTACATTAATACGTTGAAAGTACGAACAATTTTAAAATTTAGCCGTAAAACGTAGCTTATTATAAGATGTGACGATAACGAACGGATAGTTACGAACTGAAATTATGGATAATACATAGATTTGGTAAACGTTAATCTGCTTCATTGTGGTCTGGTGCTCTGGTCAAGAGTCGGATAAGAACGGAGATGATGTTTGTACTTACGGAATTGGTTTTCCTCCAGATAGTAGTATTGGGAGCTCTGCGGTGTCCAGGCGAAAGGCTTCGCAGTATTTTCTTCATCATCATGCCCGTTTGGCCACGCCCTTTTACTATGACGTAACATCTGGCCACAAAACAATAATATGTAATGTACATATGTAATCTAGCTGTCGCCCGCGATTTCGTCCGCGCGGAATGAAAAAAAACTTAATTAGTAGCCTATATGTCCTTGCAGGTTTTGTGAAACCTTACAAAACATACAGACAAATTGAGAACCTCCTCCTTTTTGAAGTGAAGATAAAATCCTAAAATTATTAAAATGTAAGGACAGTTATTATCTAAACGAATGTCTTTTATAATTGTAAGTAGTGTAGAGTAACTAGCTATTCGAAGTCGGGACGCGTCGTTAAACCACAAGGCGGGAACCTCAACTAGTGTCGCAAGACACATTATGTTCCTGGTCCACTTGCTGTATGAACTCAGATAATTTATAACGTGTAAATAACGAGCAAGCTTCCGCGAACTCGTGTTATTAAATAAATATTGTATTCACAGTTTTCACTTCAAATATTCGAAAATTGATAAAGTGATTCTTGTTAACGAAAATAAATTAATGTTTCGTGTGATTTTAATTACTTGTACAATATTCAGGGAAATTGTTATCAATGTCAAAATTGAATTAAATAGCTGCTGGGACTCAAATACGTATTGCACATCAGTAGAGATTCGGTCCTTTGATGATAAGGATAATGTGAAAAATCAAATAAGATAAGAAGATATCTTAATTTTCACAGGTACACATTATAGAAGACATGTAACGCGACTGTAATAGCTATTTCATCTACTCGATTACAGTAAAATTGTCAAGCAAATATAATTACTAGGACCCACCTAAACTTTCAGCAGGAACTAGTTATAGACAGGATGTATAATGGATGCCAAGGATGGGGGAAAGGGGGAATTGTAACGAAGTTTAACAGTAATATAGAACACGATGCACGATACTGCGTTATTGCATTAAACGCGACGTGACCTTACCGTGAGGTTACGGTGAACCTCCGTTGTCGTAGTACACGTGTCAAAGCATTATAACCAACCCCTTTATTTTTTTAAAGAAAAAAACACATCGTTTTATTTTCTTTTATTATGTCCATTACAGAATCTTGTTCTGTATTCAGCATTTGAAGTTTTTAACCAGTCGCCCGAGAAATCGCTACGATTGTGCTACGAAAGGTTATCTTTCTAGAACCTTTGAAAATTTATGACTTTAAAATTGACCAATAATTGCATAAATTTTGAGGTGATGGCACGAGGTGTTAATGGATTCATAAATCCACTTACGTTGTGAGGCACGTGACGGAAATGTGCAGCACTCTACCGGGTAGTTATTGAATTTAAAATGCATTTGACCGGAAGCTACGTCGCACGAGCCTTGATCAAATTATTGCCTTTATTGGCACTTGACCTTCAATCGTGGGTTGTTTACGCTGAAATTTTCATGATCGCCATTTTGTGATACGTAGATACACATTTACATTAGATCATTTTCCAATATAAAAATATAGCTTATGTTAGTCCTAGAATTTGTGAAATATGCCAATTTATGACTTTTACAAAATGATTAACAATTTGTCTGGGTAAGTCAGAAACGGGCGGTGTTCTCGACTTGTAGATGGCATATGTATTTGCCGCTGTATATTGAAATAGTTGGAACAATGCGACTATAGTGTACTTCGCTTTGTACAACCGTGTACATTTGCAGCAGCCCTGAGGCTTGACTTTACGTAACTCTACATTTATAAGTAAATAGACAACATCGTCGTGGCCCATTTAAAATAGCCATCTAGAGCGGACAGTTCTTTTACATCACCGACACGTTAATTTAAAAATGTGAACCTTTAACTTTTATGATCTCTCCGTCTACGAATAATTAAGACCATAACATATTTTATGTGACTGTTTCAGTTATGGAAACTAAGTATGATATTTTCGCGTGCTTTATCTATATAGCCATATCACTAAAGATCATCAAATTGTTATGAATATTCTCATGATGATGATAAGCATATTTTCTAGTATGTCAATTACTGTGACATTGGTTTTCATTTTCGATTTTTTAATTTATGTTTCCTAAATTGTACGTTCGTATTTAAACGTGGACTCAATTATAAAGAATGATTAAAAATATTAGGCCGCTTCTTTGTGTTTGTCTATAAATAACTGTGATGTTCGTAAACACGATCAATAAGTTGCGAGTTCTTTTCTCTATCGGATATCACTAAGCAGATATCTTCAAAGTCGGTAAGGTTAATGTGTCGGTGGGCGTAATTAGAACAAAATGGACGTTGTTTTCGTACATTGTAATACAACTGTTTTACCTATCTGTTCCAATTTTTTCTTTATGAATATAAATGTAAATATTATTTAAAAAAGGATTGAAGGATGTAACAGAACATAAATTAGCATTTTCCCTTTTTAGCCGACTTCAAAAAGATGGAGGTTATCAAGTTCATCTGTATTTTTTTTATATTAGACGAGTAGAAAACACAAAAAATAAAAACAAGCATTTAATTATGGAGTTGCACGTGGATGAAGTAGATAACAACTAAATTAAAATAAGTAGCCCACATTCTTCAACGCTATATTCTACATCTGTACCAAATTTCAGCAAGATCCGTTAAGCCGTTCCTACGATACTTTCAAACAAACATCCATCCATCCAAACATTCACATTTACAATATTAGTTTGATGATGTGAATTAGACTTAAATATAATTACATTTCCACGGTAAGCGGGTTAACTGTTCGCGGATTATATCAGAGCATTATGATTAGAGAATATTATCATCATAGAGCATTAATACCACAAAGCGGCTAATGGTTTGTCCGTCGGCCGCGGGAGCTTGCGTCGGATTATTGTATTCACTTAAGCTGTAACACAGCCCGTAATGGGAAGCGAAGGGGACCGAAGCAAAGCATATCGAAACCGAAGTGTAGCACAAAGTTAACAACAAAAAACAGCCGGATAGATAAAAACTATTTTTTTTTTATACCAAAGAAAAAAAATTGCAAACTTCACTAAATATACATCGAGAAGAACGAAGCGTAAGGGGAAAGTAGAGTTGTCTCGTTTTTAGAATCAGTTAGGCGCAGTGATACTTGCTCATCGATACGAACCAAATCTAATACTGTTTCAAAAGCTACGGTTCTTTTTTGCAGCGGTGTGTTACAGAATTTACTACGGCTTAAGGTAAATGAAAATTATTTGCTTGTTCTTGTATTTAAAGGAGGCAATAACTATTGGGTCTACATCGCATAAAATATACCGTATAATTATGAAATATAAATATTAAAAATACTACATTTTAATTTATTTCAGTCATTTTCTTTTTTGTTAAAATTGATAGATATTATTTCAGTTCAACAACAATTATACAAAGCCAGCAGTCTACTGAAGGTTTAGCTGTCTCAACGTAGACGTAATTATAGCCTTCGGCGGTGCGGAATTTATTTCTTATATTACATCCCCCCGTATGAGAATGAGGACTACCCATTCTAATGTCATTTGAAGCTCACTGAAGAAAATTTGTCATAGCAAAATACATACGCGATAAATTATAGAACTTATGGTCACATTTAGCTATGCGATATTTGATCTAAATTAGGAAGCAAATTACAATGTTTGACGAGACGCGGGCGCGATGTTTATTCTTGAAATGATTTAACAAAGCTACGTCGCTAGCTACAAAGCTATACGATATTTTAATTATTACGGATTTTCTTATTTTATAGTATGGGAATATTCTTCGCAATGCAAGCCCCATGTGGTTGTGTGAAATCTAGCCATTAGAGGGACGCTGTTTTTGACACTGAACGAATTCTTTTCGTAAAAACTAGGCGCCAAGGGTTGTGTAGCAGTCGTTTGTTTTTTCTTCACTAGAGATGGCGTCCAATTTGACATGTGGCAGCTCTATCAAAGATAAATATAGCTAGAAATTTTAAAAAGGATACGGGGTACAAAGTTTTATCTCAACCGACGAAAAGGTTATATAATTATATATTTTATGAGATGTAACTCTTTTCGTGGGATGAGTGTTATCTTACGTGTTCCAGCCAATCGTTCAGTTGCGCGTTAATTGTCGTCGTAGCGGGTTTCAGGGTCGATCTGCCATTGCTCGCCGGCGGAACATCCACGGCAGTCAGGAGTGTCCGCAGTTTTGCTATGTTTTCATCTGCATGCTTCGCCATGTCCTCATAGTCGGCATCGGATGGTAGAACCGCTTTAGCTGTAAGAAATTTACACAATTAATATCACGAAATATCTTAAAATGTTAATATCCTATAGTATCTTAATAAAATAATACTATTTTCAACACTTCTCTTATACTTATGGTACGACTACACTACTACACAGTACTCGCTGTGTATACATAGAATGTCTCTCTTTGAACACGAGTGTTCCTGATTGCAAAATTTATTGTGACAACATAATTAGTGTCGCATCAGCCGCTATGTAAAAGTACGAACAAGTGTAACCATCATTAATGTCGGACATTTATTTCGGAGTCTTATAGTACCTTTACACTGATAGGAGGAAATTAGATATTTATTCTAAAATTCAGAAAGATTTTTAGATAATTAAAATTAGTTTGGCTCGTTTTGCTCTTCAATTTGATTTGCTTTAGAAAGTTTAAATTGAGCTCCGTTAACTCTGTGCTATTTAATAACAAAGTTCATCGAAGGGACACTTCGTTATCAGGGAGCGATAGTGTCGTGTTGTGACGTCACGCCGGCAAAAATACGCGTATTGATAGCACCCGCGAACTAACGAACAGCATAAGATGTGCTAAGCAGTAAGTTTCCACTGCCGAAATACTTGTACAAAAACATTATTATTTATGCATAAAAGTACACTTAACGACTTAAAGCCCAAAGCCAAAAAAATACACTATAATCTTGATATAATGTATCTCTGATATAAAATACCTTTAAGATTTAAACACTATAACGATTTCAGTTGCAGTTCGTAGAGAAACTTGTAAACGACTTTGCGTTGAATTAATAAATGAAGGAAGCCGCGAGCTGCGGTGCCGCTAAGTTCAATCGACTTAATTACACCTACAAGTTACATTTAATAGAAATGTATATTGAATTGCGACGGAACATAATCACTGATTGATTTACCTGCGTTTACTGAAATTTTAACATAGACAGTAGTAGAATTTATTTATTTAATCAATTACTAATTTTGACATTTTATATACTATCTGGGTATGTAGACAGACAAAATTGTCTGATCCGGTGCGCATAAGTCAAACTAAATTAGCTTACTATCACCACTTTTCAATTTAAACAAAAAATGTCACAAGATCCTTGTCATACTGTATTAACAGACAAAGTTGTCTGACCCGATAACTAGAATTCAAACTAAATTAAAACAGCTCTCTATCATTCCCTTTCAATTTAAAAAAAATTGTCACAAGATCCTTGTCACACTAGATTGACAGACAAAGTTGTCTGACTCGATGAGTAGAAGTCAAACTAAATTATAACATTTCTCTATCATTCCCTTTAAATTAAAAAAAAAAGTCACAAGATCCTTGTCACACTAGATTGACAGACAAAGTTGTCTCACCGGATAAGTAGAAGTCAAACTAAATTACAACAGCTCTCTATCACTCCTTTTCAATTAAAAAAAAAGTCACAAGATCCTTGTCACACTGGATTGACAGACATAGTTTTCAGACCCGGTGTAAACAAGTCAAAATAAATTGTGTCAGCTCTCTATCACTCTCTTTTTTTAAATTAAAAAATGTCACAAGATCCTTGTCACACTAGATTGATAGACATAGTTGTCTGACCCGATGAATAGAAGTCAAACTAAATTATGACATTTCTCTATCATTCCCTTTCAATTTAAAAAAAAATGTCACAAGATCCTTGTCACACTAGATTGACAGACAAAGTTGTCTCACCGGATAAGTAGAAGTCAAACTAAATTAAAACAGCTCTCTATCACTCGCATTCAATTAAAAAAAAAGTCACAAGATCCTTGTCACACTAGATTGACAGACAAAGTTGTCTCACCGGATAAGTAAAAGTCAAACTAAATTAAAACAGCTCTCTATCACTCGCATTCAATTAAAAAAAAAATGTCACAAGATCCTTGTCACACTGGATTGACAGACATAGTTTTCAGACCCGGTGTAAACAAGTCAAAATAAATTGTGTCAGCTCTCTATCACTCTCTTTTTTTAAATTAAAAAAATGTCACAAAATCCTTGTCACACTAGATTGATAGACATAGTTGTCTGACCCGATGAGTAGAAGTCAAACTAAATTATGACATTTCTCTATCATTCCCTTTCAATTTAAAAAAAAATGTCACAAGATCCTTGTCACACTAGATTGACAGACAAAGTTGTCTCACCGGATAAGTAGAAGTCAAACTAAATTATAACAGCTCTCTATCACTCCTTTTCAATTAAAAAAAAGTCACAAGATCCTTGTCACACTGGATTGACAGACATAGTTTTCAGACCCGGTGTAAACAAGTCAAAATAAATTGTGTCAGCTCTCTATCACTCTCTTTTTTTAAATTAAAAAAATGTCACAAAATTCTTGTCATACTATATTGACAGACAAAGTTGTCTGACGCGCGGTATATAAGTCAAACTAAATTAAAACAGCTCTCTAGCACTCCCTTTCAATTTAAAAAAAAATGTCATAAGATCCTTGTCATACTATATTGACAGACAAAGTTGTCTGACTCGATGAGTAGAAGTCAAACTAAATTATAACATTTCTCTATCATTCCCTTTCAATTTAAAAAAAATTGTCACAAGATCCTTGTCACACTAGATTGACAGACAAAGTTGTCTCACCGGATAAGTAGAAGTCAAACTAAATTAAAACAGCTCTCTATCACTCGCATTCAATTAAAAAAAAATGTCACAAGATCCTTGTCATACTATATTGACAGACATAGTTTTCAGACCCGGTGTAAACAAGTCAAAATAAATTGTGTCAGCTCTCTATCACTCTCTTTTTTTAAATTAAAAAAAATGTCACAAGATCCTTGTCACACTAGATTGACAGACGAAGTTGTCTGACCCGATGAATAGAAGTCAAACTAAATTATGACAGTTCGCTATCGCCCCCGGCTGATCGCGTGAATAAGCAAAGCGAAGATGCCCATTTAAAAGTTGGTAAAATTAATTAAAATTGGTACTATCAGTTCAAACTTAGCAATCAGACTCCATTCTAATATTTATAAATTATAATTAAATAATAATATTATCATGATTACATTTTGATTTGATATTTGGCAATTTTAATTTAAATTTTTAATTAATTTAGTTCAATCACCGATGTAAGGATTGCAAAAGAATTAGAAAAACATTATATATTTTAGAGATAATTCGAATGTTAAACTAATTTTCTAATCGACGTGACATATTTAGCGGTAGTTGAGCGATAGTTATAGAGTTTGAATACCGTCGATAACTTGTAAAGTATTTTATTGCATGTTATAGTCAAGTTATCGCATACTAGCACTTAGGGCACACGTTCCAACAACTATGAACTCCTTAACTATGCTAGAGTATAGACGCTTAGGTATACAACCGTCAACTATTTGAATATTTTAAGTTGTTGCCTGTCATTACCGAGCTTCTGAATTATTCCGATATAACACATTTTTTCCAAAAAAAACTATTGTGCCATTAATTTAATGAAACGTCACTATATGAAATTCAAAATTATTAAAAAAGGCTATTATTTTATAAATATAAAAGTAATAGAAATATAATAATACTATTTGTCGCACGCGAGCAAAAAAACTTAATTAGTAGCCTATGTATTCTTCCATACTATTATCTACAACTATGCCAAATATCATCGAGATCCATGCAGCCGTTCTAGAGATACTTACTAACAAACATCCAAACATTCGCATTTATGACATGACTAGCTGTCGCCCGCGACTCCGTCAGCGCGGAGTAAAAAAACAACTAAATAAGTTACCTATGTGTTCTTTCAGACTATGTTCTACATCTATCCCAAATTTCATCAAGATCCGTTGAGCCGTTGTCGAGATGCCTTCTAACAAACATCCATCCATCCAACAATCATCTAAGCATTCGCATTTATAACTTGAAAAATAAGATTGCAGGGGAGTAATATAAAAAAATTGTATTATGTTTTAAAATGTAAAAGCTTCTAATAATAGAAAACTAAGTTATTTTAAATTATCCATTATCCGGCTGACCTTTGAGCTTTTATTATTAACAGGAAAATTTCTATTTTTTCGAAAGTAGTACTGAACATCACTCTCCAACCTAATTATTAGTTCCTCATTGTCCTACAGGCTACACGGTTCCTTACAAACTTTTATAAGTTATGCACTGTCTTATATTTTTTTTATCTATAAATAGATTTTGATAAAGCTACTCGTACTATAAAGACGCCATAGTAGGTTTGTGTCTTAAACATACAAAAACTTTTTTTTTTATTATCAAACTTCAGTTTTTCCATTTCAACGTTAGTCAGATGTTTCTATGAAAATTCATTTCATATCAAATCAATAATGGTTGCCGCTTTGAAAAATTTCCGAAATCCATCGCTTCCGTACACATTGGAAACAAGAATGCAACACGCATCATTGAATGTCAAGTGCGTGCATGCACATGTCGTCGGCGTCCTTGGCTTTTAGACGCAATTGCTTTTTTTTTATTAATTTAAAACACGTGTTATATTGATATTTATGCGCTATACAACGTATTAATAATTCGGTGTACATTTCCAGTGACATCCAAAGGGTTGTTTACGTTTAAATGCCATGATAATTGCTACTTAAGGTTTTTCCATGCGCCGGCGCGTCGTCGTTCTTTGTTATGTCTAGTTAAAGGTCAAGGATATGGTTTGTTGTCAAAATAATTTAAGTGCGCAAATAAATTATTGTACTTTTCCGTAAATTAAAAGACAAAAGCTTTATTTATGAATAATGTACTTTGATAGTCGCCAGCTAAAATGTAAACAACTATCTAAAGGTGAATACTATTAGAAAAGTATTAGTATTTATTTGAATTTTTTCTAATCTTTTTCTAATTTCTTCTATAATACTTTTACGTTAATTAAGTTAACAGTTTTAAATAAACATTAGAACTTTTTTAAAAGCCATTAAATTTCAAAAACTATTGATTAGAATGCTTTATGTTTAATTAAAAAGTATCCAATGACGTAAGCAGCTCCCGGGCAACTGAGATATAACCTTGTTAAGTCTCATCCCAAGGTTTGAATTTAAACGTATATTAAACAAGTCCAGTTTTTGTAACCAGATCTTGAATGACATTATATAAAAAAAACAATTAATTAAAATCTACTAATATCTGTAGTCTTATTTGCAAAATCTGTAAAAGATTTTTAATTAATATCAAATAATTTTAAAACTTTGAGGACCTCTAGCGCCTAAACTACGAAACTTTGGATAGAAATATGTTTAGATAAGTCTTCATATTTCGACCAATGAATGTATGGTACTGCGTTGTACACATTTTACCCGGTCACCCTGTATCTCTAAGCTGCTTATAGGAATTGTACTGCATAATACTTTATCATCAAAAAGTTTCGCTACCTTAGTGTATACAACAAAGGTAAAACTACGTAGCGTTCTCGTCAACAATAAGTACATTATAAAGAGACTTCGAAGAAAGTTTGAGAATTGTTGAGTGGAAATTTATGCGATGCGCTACAAGTTAACAACGGCAAGTGATTCATTTCGTATCGAACTGCGTATTAAAATAAATTAATCTGTTAGTCATTTGGAAGCTTCTAGAAGTATTCAACACGTTATTGTAAACACGAAGTTATTGTACCCCACAAATCACCTTATCTTTGTCAGGTCCTTTAAATAAACAAAGCTGCATAACAAGTGCAGAAAGTCTGCTATAAAAACATGTCATCATCCATCACATTTTGTTAAATAAATACTAAGATAACAATGTTATTACTTTGTACGTGAGTTTGGAATTGTAAATTCAAGGCTGGAATCCGATTGCATTTGTGTTTGGTACATACGGTTCTAATTCCCAGGATGGTTGATAGGAAATTACTTTGTTCGCAATAACAACTATCGAAATTACTTCAATCAGAATTCAACATTATATACAAGTCTATTTATACGCGAAGTACTTTATGATAATTCAACAACAACAGTGGCAACTATTGCATAACAGTTGTTGATTCGCCACCCAGACAGGTTTAAATTAAAGTGAACTTTTACTGACGAATTAACCACGCAAAAACATATTGTTTACTAAGATTTTTTTCAACAGAAGCATAGCAGTGGATGTGTACGGTTAAGTGAATCAGAATACCAGTCGGAGTACTAAAATCAACACTCATATAAAAAAGATAAAAGTTGTGTTTGTTTGCACGTACGCATTACAAAAGCTACTTATCGAACATGAGTGACTTTTGAGTTTAAATATAGAAATTTGTTAAATATAGAAAGTTATAAACTGATTAATGTTACAACCTTTACAAAGCAAACAAAACGTAAAAAGAAAATACGTGCGACGGCAAGGTTAATCATCAATCGTTCAAAGTAAACGTTCAATCGTACAAGTTTGCTCTGGAACAATTTAATTTATAAGGAATCTGTACGTCGCAATAGCGATTTCATCTCGACGCCGCCGCGCCGTCAACTTGAGAATTGCAATAACCAAAGGCCAAAGTCAATTTAATCAGCTGCACGTTTTTTTTTCACTTTTGCCGCATGCAATGTTTACAATTTTTAAGAACATACTAGCTTTCGACCGAGACTTCGTTTGTTAAACGGTGTACCGACAGCACAACTGACAATTTTTATATGCATATACACTGAACAGTTAGGAAACGTATGAATACTTTTGGATACAATAATAGAATATAAATAAAAGGATCTAAATAAACAAGAAAAATAATTTCGTATGTAAATTAGTTTTTTAAATGATTTGAAATGTGACTATGGTTATCAAATAGCACTGTATACGTTGGAATAGAAATGTTCACGTGTACTATACTTGTGAAATCGTGCGCAGTTCTTTATAAAAAGCTTAGCACACAGTAATAGAATATTTAGTAGCAGATAAATATTTAATGAAATAACGTATTACAATTTCGATCGATGAAATAAACATTTTGAATGTTAACATTAAATCTATTCGATAACAGTTGCTATGTCTAATAAATACTCCTAAAGAATATACATTTTTTACAATTTTTTTAAGAAGGTAAATTACATATTTTGTTTTCAATAAGAATAAATAAAATAATAGTTGCAATGTAAAATTAAGTACTGTTTCATGCTTGTTATATTAATTTACTTTTGAGCAAACTTGTTATAGATATTTCGGTATTACGTTTTGTAGATATCATTTAACATTTTATTATCTGGACTTTCGTGTGACTTACGTACACTTCGGTGGAATTTTGAGTAGATTTTTTTTTTATGTTCAAATATTGTAATGATTTCAAACCGGAAAAATACATTACAAATACAATTCTTGACAAATAGAATCAAAAGAGGTCGAATAATAATTTGTTTTGCAGACAAAAACGATTTATAATCTGTCAATTTGAATACAGTGACGGACGATATGTTTTTTCACGTGTTCCGATTGTCGTAAGTATATATGAAACGTACTTCTGTCTCCCTAATACTCATTGCAAAACAAAAGAGAGAATAATAAAGTTGTTAATACGACAGTTGATTCACGGTCGCAGCATCATAATCAAAAAAAAGACATCGGAATCAACTTCAGCTGCGTATTACAAGTACGCAATATCCTTGGTTTTATTCGTCGCAATGTCTTCCCCACCGCGTGCATTTTTATTAGTTGTTTTGGAATATGCGTTTCAATTTGAAACACATGCTCCAAAAAAGCATTTGTGAAAATAAAGAGATAAAATAAAACCACATTTCATAAAATTTTATTAACAATGAAAAACATTTTTATAGACATAGTTTTTTTTTGTCAGAATCCTTCGCGTGGAGCCTTGGTGCACCGGTGTCCAAAAAGTTTGTTCGTAATATGATTATAAAAAATCAAAATATTGTGTTCATTTGTTGACCGCTCTTTTTTATCGTAATTTTTTTTATACTCTCAAGAGTAATAAATATTTTTTTTATCATTTTACAATACATTTTTGTATTTTTTTTATTTTCGTAACCGACCGATCATTTCAATCATTCTGTATGTCTAGTCATACCGATATCGTTCCAGTATAACTTTATTAAAACAATTTGTCCAGTTGCCGCGCTAGTTGAGGCAACTTTTATAGAGCGCCGCTTCATTGACAAACTATCGACGTTTGATCCGACAATCTAAGTTAGTTAACAGAGGGATAACTTTTAATTTTATAAACTACTTGAGTAGCATCAAAAAACTATCTTTTTTCTACGCTTGGAATAAAGAGACAAGGTTTATTTTATTCTTTCAATATGTGTAGACTCAAATCTTTTTTTTTTGTTATTTTTTAAATTGTTACGCGCGATCCGTGGTTGATATATTTATAATATTTTTTTTAGAACTTTGGTTAACAATGCGCACAGCATTTCATTAATTGATAATTTATATATTTATTTAGGTACATTAAAATAGTAAAGAAATAATAAATAATAAAAAATACTGTGTAATAGTTCGCGAGACGCATAAAAATAATAATAAAAAAAAATTAAAAATAAGATTTTTTTTATTAAAATTTCGACTTACGTTAAAATATCTTGATTAATGAAAAATTAATGAAGGCCGTCGTAACAAGAGCGTGTTGAAGAATAATTCTTTTTTTACACATTTAAAATGTTTCTGTTAGTCCGAATATGTATAATTTTTTTCTATTTTTCCTTTTTTTTTAAAAAAAAGTGCTTTCGATTCGATTAATGTAATTTAATTTTTTTTCGTTGTTTTTTATTTTTTTCCGTTTTTAATAATTTTGTAAAAATAAGAGAATTTTTTTATATTTTGATAATTTCGAATTTTGTTTGAAAGTTTTTTCCGATTTCAACATATTAAACAACGCAAATTAATGAATATCACGAAATACGCGACATCATTAATTTATAATTTATAAAAAAATAAACGCTACGACAGAAACATGTTTAAAAACAAGAAAAGCACTGCATAAGGGCGGCAATTTACAAATGTTGCGCTGAGTAACAGGTGTCACACGCGAACTGTTGCGAGCACAAACTACTTTCCCGAAAAATTAACACGCAAAAATAATCGCACGGCTTCTTCTAAAATTCGCAAAAGTATAAACGCGACAGAAAACAAAGGTACAAATAAAAAAAAAATAATAATAAAAACTCACCATAATATTCAGCTACATTCCACGCTGTCAGGACCATGACGATCACCCGGATTGCGTGCATCTTGTCGGCTGCTTCGGTGCGAAGTGAAGTTCTGTTTACTACTCTCGCTAAAGCTAGAGTTGCGCATCGATCGATACCGCCCACATCACAGCCATCTACCCATATAAAAAGGACACAAACACCAATTCACCCTTATCACTTAACCACAAAAGGATATTCCGCCACTTACGACCTTTTACTCCGAGGATTATCTTCCAAGCGTACATCCGCTGAAAACAGACAGTAGCAACTAATGTTCTGTGTTTTTTTGTTTAAAGTTCAAATTGAAATGATGGATATTCTCAACTTATGGTCACATCGTAGTCGCTACTAAGCATGCTGAAGTCGCTCGAGTACAGTCGCCGGAAACACGATACAAATTACATTGGTAGAAGATATCCTTTTCAATATAATTAGCGCCTGAAGGCTAACGTCGATCACAATACGCTCGGAAAAATATAAGCTGTTAAGTTCCGGCGGGAGTTCATCTTAACGGATTAACTTTAAAGCCTGAAAGTTGTCACTTAAAGTTTGAAACTTGGTTTCAGTGGAGTTATTAGCTTAAGAAAACTTTTCTTTAAAAAGAATCAAGTGACGGGGTACTGCGTTAAATAATAACTATTATTTAAATGTTGAATAAGCTACGTTCTCTCCGCTACATGTTAGGTGGTGATGTTGTCAACAGATAATACGCGCT